>NC_031995.1:14658573-14785625 GCF_001879085.1 Nicotiana attenuata | reverse complement strand
ACAAACCGAAACGGGATTATTTATATTCAGAGTCATAAATAAATTAAAGGTGCTAACATGATTTATAGTACATAACTATCAAATTAAAAATACTGGACTCGATTTTTTATAGATATAAACGCAATTAAACCTAAAAGAGGCTATATTGCAATTATATGCAATTTAGCTTTAAAAATACTAAATAAATTTGTAAAAATATGCAAAAAATATCTTAGCCATATTTTAGTATAAATATGAGAATCCAATAAATGAATCACCAAAAATGACAATTTTGGAAATATTATTGGATTTTTATGAATAAAATAGGGGAATAAATTGGTTTAAAAAATCTTTAAAAAATAAGGAAAAATGATAAAACATTTGGACACACTTATATATGCATACATATGCTATTTTGAAAGTATTTTGCATATTGAAAATATATAGGGAAAAATTGGGTATCAACAGCTGCCCCTCTTTACCCTGGAAGGATGAAAGAGTTGTCGGGTAAAGATATGATGGCCAATTTTGACCGAGCGGAACGGTATGAAGAGGTTTTGGCGGCACCCTTGCTTCTGGGCTGTGTACATATCCCTGATTTTACAAGAATCAGGCCATATGTAGTTCGAGGTCCGTCGGCGGAGTATGCCGATGGAGACTTTTCAAGAACGGACGCAATATCCAGGACGAGGTGAGTGGTTAAGGTCTTATAGGGCTGCGGGAACCGGAGCGGGATCGCCCCTGCCGAGATGGCCGTTGCTCGCTGGTTTACCTGCAAATAAGCAATACAAGCATATAATGTGCGTAAATTTAAACATGATGCAAATTCCCGTCGGACCATGAAGGTTGTCTTTGGACGGTTAGGATGACGTCCTTAGACCATGGTGTCCCGGGACATGAAGCGTATAATGAAGGATTCGCAGGCCATGAAATGATGCTCTCGGGCTATGAGGATGAAGCCTCCGAACCATGATGCCTTTGAATGATGATTGCAAAAGATTAAAAGGGTCCTCAGGCCATGACATGGTGTTCTCGGGCTATGAAAATGGTGCCTCCGAACGATGACGCCTTTGGATAATTTGGCGATCTTTCAGCCCATGAGATGCAGTAGGTGGCGATCTTTCAGCAACGCAAATGCAGATGAAGTGGCGATCAATCAGCCATGCAAATGCACATGAAGTGGCGATCTTTGAGCCATGAAAATGTAGAAGGGGTGGCGATCTTTCAGCCTATACAAATGCAGATGAGGTGGCGATCTTTCAGCTATGCAAATGTAGATGAAGTGGCGATCTTTCAGCCATGCAAATGTAGAAGAGATGGCAATCTTTCAGCCATGCAAATGCAGATGAAGTGGCGATCTTTCAGCCATGCAAATGTAGATGAAGTGGCGATCTTTCAGCCATGCAAATGTAGATTAAGCGGCGATCTTTCAGCCATGCAAATGTAGACGAGGTGGCGATCTTTCAGCCATGCAATGCAGATAGAGACAGCGTTTAGTCTCGGAAGACAGAATGGTAGCCTTATGCAATGCAGAAAATGCAGATAGAGACAGCGTTTAGCCTCGGAAGGCAGAATGGTAGCCTTATGCAAGAAATAAAAGGGAAAATGGTAATAGGGCTTTTCTTAGCTGATAGCAGATTGCGATATCGTGACTGCTGGGGACATTATGACACACGGAATATCACTGGTGTGTGTGGATAGCAAATGTGAGTAAACGCAACGGTTCTAGGAGTTGTATCCCTGAACAATGTTTGTCTCGTGAGTGTATAGTATGTTCGATGATTTCGCAATCCAAGTGCCTGCATCCAAAGAAAAATCGTAAGTTTTGTAAAGGGGGGAGGTTAGTTCGTATCCCCACTGGCTATGCTTGACCTGCTTGGCTTTGATCAGGTGATACTGTATGTATCATTGGGGTAGTTTTGCTAAACAAGGCAATTTCAATAATAAACATGCGTGAGTTTGTCAAAAGTGTGACATGAACGTATAGTTAAAATAATAATTTTTAGATGAACCGACGACTGTGACGTGGTTTGGAACATTGCAATCATTCTTGCTACGGAATTTTGAGGGCCCCCCTCAAAATTCTGCCCCAGTTTAAATGGATTGATGCTCCTGACTGTTGCTTGCGACGATCCGGCTGAAATTGCTTCGGAATTTTGAGAGCCCTCCTCAAAATTCTGTCCCAGTTTCCAATTGCGGAGGGGGGAGGGGGGAAATGAAAATTTTATTGAGTTGTGACCGAACCCATAGGGCTGCCTACGTATCCCCTCTTAAATGGGAATCAGGTCAGGCGTAGTTCAATTTACATCATAGAGGAAAGCATAAAGATTACACATAGTAACGCTTGACTGCATCTGAATTAATCGGCTTTGGCCAGACTTCCCCGTCCATTTCTGCGAGTTTGAGGGCTCCTCCTGTCAGAACCCGGTGAACCATGTATGGGCCCTTCCAGTTTGGAGAGAACTTTCCCTTGGCTTCATCTTGACGCGGAAAATTTTTCTTTAACACCAGCTGCCCTGATGTGAGTTGTCTGGGCTTGACTCTCTTGTTGAAAGGCTCTGGACATTCTGTTCTGAAAGAGTTGACCATGACAAACTGCATTCATTCTTTTCCCATCTATAAGAGCTAGCTGCTCGTAACGACTCTTCACCCATTCTGCATCATCGAGCTCAACTTCCTGTATGATACTTAAGGAAGGAATTTCTACTTCGGCGGGAATGACGGCTTCTATACCATAAACCAGCATATAGGGGGTTGCCCCAGTGGATGTGCGGACTGTGGTGCGGTACCCCAATAAAGCAATGATAACTTCTCGTGCCACTGCTTATGCTTCTCTATCATTTTCTTCAATATCTTCTTGATATTCTTGTTGGCGGCTTTTACGGCTCCATTCATCTGAGGCCTGTAAGCTATGGAATTCTTGTGTCTGATCTTGAAAGTTTCACACATAGTTTTCATCAAGTCACTGTTGAGATTGGAGCCATTATCGGTAATGATTGACTCTGGAATCCCGAATCGACAAACGATGGGTCGCGGACAAAGTCTGCCACGACATTCTTGGTTACTGCTATGTAAGATGCTGCTTTGACCCATTTGGTGAAATAGTCGATTGCTATTAAGATAAACCTGTGCCCGTTGGAAGCGGCAGGCTCGATTGGTCCAATAACATCCATTCCCCAAGCGGCAAACGGCCATGGTGAGCTTGTTGCATTAAGCTCATTTGGAGGTACCTTTATCATGTCTGCATGTATTTGACAGCGGTGGCATTTTCGGACATAGTGGATGCAGTCTTTTTCCATAGTCATCCAAAAGTAACCAGCCCGGAGTATCTTCTTTGCTAAGACAAAACCGTTCATATGTGGACCACAGGTCCCAGCATGAATTTCCTCTAGCAGTTTGGATGCTTCCTTTGCGTCGACACACCTTAGTAGTCCCAAATCAGGAGCCCTCCTATACAGGATTCCTCCGCTGTAAAAGAAGTTGTTGGATAATCTCCGTAGTGTACGTTTCTGAGGTGGATTTGCAAGTTCTGGGTACTCGCCTTTTGCCAAATATTCCTTGATATCATAAAACCAAGGCTTTCCGTCTGCTTCTTCTTCGACATGGGCACAATAAACTGGCTGATCATGGATCTTTACTGGAATGGGATCAATGAAAGTCTTGTCTGGATGTTGTATCATGGATGACAAGGTGGCCAATGCATCGGCGAATTCATTCTGGACTCTGGGAACGTGTTGGAATTCTGTCTTTGTGAACCTCTTTCTCAATCCCTGTACGTGATGCAAATACGGGAGTATCTTGGAGTTCTTAGTTGCCTATTCTTCTCGCACCTGATGTTGAGAAGGTCCGAATCCCCAATCACTAGCAACTCTTGAATGTTCATGTCAATGGCCATTTTGAGCCCTAGGATGCAAGCTTCATATTCGGCCATATTGTTGGTGCACGGGAACCTGAGCTTGGCAGACACCGGATAATGCTGACCTATTTCTAATACTAGGACTACTCCTATGCCAACTCCTCTGAAGTTTGCTGCTCCATCGAAAATCATTCTCCAACCATCATAGGATTCTGCAATGTCTTCTCCTATGAATGATACCTCTTCGTCAGGAAAATACGTTTTCAGGGGTTCGTATTCTCCATCTATGGGATTTTCAGCAAGGTGATCTGCTAGTGCCTATCCCTTGATTGCCTTCTCAGTTACGTAGACAATGTCAAATTCACTTAACAGGATTTGCCACTTGGCTAGCTTGCCAGTGGGCATAGGCTTCTAGAAGATGTACTTCAAAGGATCCATCCTTGATATGAGATATGTAGTATAGGCACAGAAGTAATGCCTCAGCTTCTGGGCTACCCAAGTCAAAGCACAGCAAGTGCGTTCCAAAAGAGAATACCGGGCTTCGTAGGGAGTGAACTTCTTGCTGAGATAGTAAATGGCCTGTTCCTTTCTCCCTGTTTCATCATGCTGTCCCAAAACGCAACTGAAGGCTCCATCTAGTACTACGATGTAGAGTAATAGGGGTCTACCTGGCTCTGGCGAGACCAAGACTGGTGGTGTTGACAGGTATTCCTTGATTCTGTCGAAGGCCTTCTGGCAATCATCGGTCCATTTGGTAGCGGCGTCCTTTTTCAACATCTTGAAGATTGGCTCACAGATAACTGTAGACTGTGCTATGAACCGGATGATATAGTTAAGTATTCCCAAGAAACTCATCACTTCCTTCTTGTTCTTTGGCGGTGGAAGTTCCTGAATGGCCTTGACCTTTGATGGATCCAATTCTATTCCCCGGAGGCTCACAATAAACCCAAGCAACTTTCCGGCGGGAACCCCAAATGCACACTTTGCGGGATTCAATTTTAGGTTGTACCTTCGCAATCTGTTGAAGAACTTCCTCAAATCTTCTATATGATCGATGGACTTCTTGCACTTAATGATGACATCATCCACCTATACCTCAATTTCTTTATGTATCATATCGTGGAAAATGGTAGTCATGGCCCTCATGTAGGTGGCCCCTGCATTTTTTAGGCCGAACGGCATCATTTTGTAACAATACATTCCCCACAGTGTAATGAAAGTCGTTTTCTCAGCATCTTCCTCATCCATCCAGATCTGATGATAACCAGCGAAGCAATCAACGAATGACTGTAACTCGTGCTTGGCGCAATTGTAGATCAGGATGTGTATATTTGGCAAGGGGAAGTCGTCTTTCGGACTGGCCCGGATGAGATCCCGGTAGTCGACACAGACTCTTACCTTCCCGTCCTTCTTTTGTACTGGTACAATGTTGGCTAACAANACATTTGGTATGGGACAACTCGGTTCCTTTTGGGAACTGGGTTTTGCATTTGAAGAGTCGCCACCTAATGATTTAAGGTGCATTAGGACACTATAGGGTTCAATTCTAAGTTTGTTGAATAACCAGAGATAGGGTAAGGGCTTGAAATTATCCTAAGGGGAAGGTGTTAGGCACCCCTCAGGATCCACTAGTGTAGTTCCCGGCCAGACAGTTGATTGTGAATTTATGCAATTTTAGCAAATAGATGAGTATGGGCTCAAATATTAGGGGGGATTTAAACACATAAGGGACAGAACAATAAAAAGAAAGTTTTAAAAGAAGTTTGCAAATAAAGGGAAAGGGGGTCCTAGGTTTATTAAAAATATGGATCACATCAATGCAATACCCGGTAATCACTCCTCAAAAGAGGGGCTACACGTGGTATTAGCGCACCGGTCATCATATCCATATCTACCTTTCCCACCCCACTAAGGTATTAAAGCGCGGATTGGTCTCGATCGCTATTGCGTGCTATCACCAGTCCCATTCCTATCGGTCCCGGAGGAATTTAGGACTACTATTCCTAAAGGGGAGGGATATTAGGCTGATTTTGGTTTCAAAAGGTAAAAATCTAAGGCGACATACAAAACAAATAATACTGCATGTTAAGGGAAACATGTAAACAAGTAAAGGCTCATGGATACCTCCTTAAACAAACACATAAATAGCATGACTTGCACATACATTTAAGGTCCGATTAAAAATACTAAAGACGAGGGGAGTTCAATTGTTGAAGCAGACCAGCTTAATACATAACTCAGATAAGAAGTCCGAATCAGGCCTGCCTGCTGGTTGTAGCAATTTCAAAAGGCGGATTCAATTTTATTGTTATTACCCTAAGGCTTGCCTAAGTGTTTGGGTGAGCTTTTAGGAACATAGTATCTACTTACTGATTTAGAAGTGTGGCAAAGCAGAACAACTTTAAACGAATGGTTTGAGACCCTATAGGCATGCTTGCTAGACCTCGTTAAATAAGGAAATTAGATTATTTAAAACTGATTCAGAATAAGCTGATTTTAAAACAGACTAGTTTCAGATTCTGCAGGCGATGGTATCTACTATTGCTGATTTTAAACCCTATGGACATGATATCTAACATTGAATGTGAATAGAAACGAACCAGATTTTTTTTTACTTACTTTGGGAATCCCTATAGGCATGATTTCTACGAAGGGGTACTGATTTTAATGATTCTGATTTTAACCATTTAGATCCTAATAACATGGTATCTAAAATGCAGAATAACACATGCATAATCTAAAACAACAGATCCTATAGACATGATTTCTATTGTGGCTAGTTTTTTAGTTCCTATAGGCATGATTTCTACGAAGGGGTACTGATTTTAATGATATTTAATTTTAACCATTTAGATCCTAATAACGTGGTATCTAAAATGCAGAATTAAACATGCATAATCTAAAACAACAGATCCTATAGACATGATTTCTACCCTCAAGTATGCATAATTCCCAACCCTTTTCACTAGCCAACCCCAGTGTTTATTACAGACCCAGTAATGAATTACATCAGAAAAGTACAAAGAAAGGTTACAACCAGAGGAAGCCTGATTCTTGACTTCCTCTCTGAGTTATGGAATAAACCACCTCAAATGTCATTGATCCAAAGCCTTTCTCAGACTTGAGTGTGTCAAAGTTCCCTAAGAGTCTCAAGAGGACCCTCGGCAGTGCTCACACCCAAGTTACATAACCAGAATAGAGATGAGTGCAGTATGGAAATGCCAGCCCTTATATGTCCAAGTTCAGAGGGAGCTCATGGATCCCAAGGCAAGGCTCACATAAAGGGGGCAGACCTTAAGTTTTAAGAAGATAGTGAAAGTGCAGGAACAGAGTTTTAAAAAAAACTGAGGGAAAAAAGGAGAGGGGAAAGGGTGATAGGGAGACAGCCATTAGCATTTCACAGAGTTAATGACTCCATACAAAGGGGTCAGGGGTTGGGAATCCATTGCAAGGAGCCCATGTACTTAAGCATGGGTTAGCTTTGGGCATGCACAACAATGGGAAGTGCTGACATGCCTGTAAACCAATCAAAATACACAACATCTAGAGGAAACATGGAGGTTATGATCCCAGGGGATCAGGTTTGGGTCGTGCACAGCAATGTTCAATGCTGTCATGCCCCAAACCAAACACCAACATTAAACACATTGGGGTAGGGGTTTAGGATCCACAAGTCATGATACATTAACAGAAAAAGGGGAAATTACAGCATGCTTAATAATGGTACTGGGTTAAATACAAACAGCAGACAAACAAGGATGCGAGAGACAGTAAATAAGCATGTTGTTGTTGGTGCAGAAGCTTAATTAGAACATACCAGTAAAATGCAGATGCAGAGAAAAAATAAGTAAGTTTTCCACAGCCTAGCCTTGGCTTTCAACCGGCTAGGTAAGGCAGTAATACAAGTAGTAACAGAGAAAAGAGAGAGATTTAGTGGAGTGTGTGTCTGAACTCAAGTGTTTTATGACTTGTGTTCGTGTTTTGAAAGAAAGAAGTATAGGGTATTTATTGCTTTCTGAAAACGAGTAAAAGAGAAGTAATAAGCTACAAACAAGGAAACAATCACAATTCAGAATCAATTATACAAGTGATTGCCTTTAATTAAGGGATCGCTTGCTTAACGGGCAGTGATAGGTTCAAAATAAGGAAAGAAATCAATTTGTAAGCAGGCTGATAGTTGCCATAAAAGAAGTAGTAGAACATTAAATAGCAGACAGCAAACATTCGAAGCATGATAGTCATGTAGCTCAGGTCACATTGAATCAGTAGTGAAGAAATATAAAATATCAAAGCATGCGAAGATCTCACAGTAGCAGGTGAAGAAAACCCCCTTTGAAAATTTAGGGTTTCGAGCATAATCGAGTTTTAGAGAAGATAGAAATCCAGAATCAGAAGAATCACACAAAGGAATAAGAGATTTTGAAATAAAGAACTTCAAATCGAGTCATGTACTTAAACGAACGGTCTCAGACCCAAAGCCATAGGGTTTTCAACAATAGTAGCGTTTTAAAAGAGGATAAACAAGCGAATCAGACAAAACTCAAACAAACAAGCATTCGTTTAATAAACAGTCAAAAGAAATTAGGGCTTTTAACGTGCAAACCCAGGTAGAAGAACGATATAAGCAAACATAGCAAAATATGTCTAGAAAATCAGAGAAAAGTTTCGAAATAACTTAACAAGAAAACCCTAATCGGAAAAGATAAAGAGTTTTGAAAGCAGAGTTTTAAAAGAAACTTCGAGAAAAATGCGTAGAAGTTCAAAGCAAACATAGATCTGAAGCAGATCTGAAAGAAATCAAAAGAACCTTAGAGATTAGGGTTTCAAAAGAACCCCAAATGATGAGAAAGGCCTTGAAAACCCTCGATCTAAGCAGGAGAGTCAAAAGTCTGACTCGAATAGCCATGGCTGGCCGGAGAAAGGTCAGAGACGAACGAAGAACAGTCATCGAGTAAAGACTGGACAAAACCCCTTCCGGATCTGGTCATGAGATCACAGAAACGAACACGTAGAAGCCATGGGAGGATGATACAGGTCTCCGATGACCTTGGAAGGCCATGGATTAGGGCGGATTAGGGTGGCAGCGGCTAGGGTTTGATGGGGTTGTAGAGAGAATTTGGGAGAGGAGGGGTTTCAGAGGCGGCGGATTATGAAGAATGAAAAGGGTTTGGGGGGGTCTTTGGGTTTAATTAGGAAAGGATTAATGGGAGCTGTTGATCTAAACAATCAACAGCTGGGATTAAATGGGAGTCCGGGTGGGTCATTTAAATGGGTTGTGGGTCGGTTTGAATGGGAATTGGGTCAGGGTATTTGGGATTCAAATTGGGGTTCAATTTGGGCTATAATCGAAATAAAATGGAGCTAACATTTAAATAGCCAATTTTCCTATTTTGATTTATAAAAAATAATAAAATAACTTCTGTAAATAAATTAAAGGTGCTAAAATGACTTATAGTACATAACTATCAAATTAAAAATACTGGACTCGATTTTTTATAGATATAAACGCAATTAAACCTAAAAGAGGCTATATTGCAATTATATGCAATTTAGCTTTACAAATACTAAATAAATTTGTAAAAATAAGCAAAAATATCTTAGCCGTATTTTAGTATAAATATGAGAATCCAATAAATGAATCACCAAAAATGTCAATTTTGGAAATATTATTTGGTTTTTTATGAATAAAATAGGGGAATAAATTGGTTTAAAAAATCTTTAAAAAATAAGGAATAATGATAAAACATTTGGACACACTTATATATGCATACATATGCTATTTTGAAAGTATTTTGCATATTGAAAATATATAGGGAAAAATTGGGTATCAACAAGTATCACTTATCGTAAAAAATTAATATAATCTAAAAGAAATTAAACAATGAATATTTTTCCTTCAAGATACTGTGGCCAAAGCAAGGAAATATAGATAGAAAGGAGACAAGGTAGAATATTACTCTATATGTTAACACAATGGATAATTGATCTAATCCTCCAAAATGACAGATACGAGACAACCCACGTCCAAACTATCAAAAGCAAACATTTGGTTAGGGAGGACTGGTAGACTTAGAGGCTCGTTAAGGATTTAAACCCTATGGGTTCAATTTTTAAAATTCTTGAACCCATTATATTTTTAAAGTTATGAGTTCAAATCTACTATTTTTACAATTTTAATGAATTTTTATATATAAATTTTAACTCCGCGTTGAAAGTTATGGGTTCAATTGAACCCGCCGAGTATATGTCCCAACTTGTAGTTGTAGCTGTACCTTACAAGAAAACAAAATCCTATTCATACCTCCCTCAAGTACTATAAATTATTGGCCAACTCTAAACTCTCACAACAGTATTTCTAATCTTGAAATTAAAATAGGCTAATCCACATTTCCCCAGCCATGCAAGCCAAGGCTTTCTCCCATCCCCTAGCATGCACTCCAGCGCAGCCGCGCCACCACCCTGTCCGCCGTTTACCTCCATCCTCAGCCGTGGCCTTAAATCACCAAATGATTACCCACTCAATGCCACCTGAAAAGTTACAAGTGTTCAAGTCATTAGAGCCTTGGGTGACCCAAAGCGTTCTCCCTCTCCTCAAGCCCGTTGAAAATTCCTGGCAGCCCAATGATCTCCTTCCGGACCCATCTCAGCCGTCGGATGAATTCGTGGACCAAGTTCGGGCCCTGAGGAAACGGACTTGTGAACTTTCAGAGGATTACCTTGTAGTGGTTGTGGGAGATATGATAACTGAAGAAGCTTTGCCAACTTATCAAACTTGGATTAATAGTCTTGATGGGGTTCGTGATGATACTATGTCCAGTTCATCTCCTTGGGCTATCTGGAGTAGGGGCTGGTCTGCTGAGGAAAATAGGCACGGAGATCTGCTACGAACATTACTTATACCTTTCTGGTCGTGTTGACATGAAGATGATCGAAAGAACTGTGCAACATTTGATTGGATCCGGAGTGGTAAGTGTTTTACAAAGAGTATATATAACTTCCGTGCATTTATCTCGCTAAACTCTTTAGGGGTTTAGATAACTAAAAAACGATAAGTAATCTTTTATAATTGATTAAATTATACCCTTACATTTTCGTGTATACATACATATATATACTTTAACAAAAGGGGTGGTGATTTTCTATATGATTCGTACGTAACAGTTGTAGATTTTGCTTGGCCTCTTTTGGCTTGGCCATTTTTGTTTGGAACATATTCATTGCATAGTTTGCTTCCCAAGAGGCAAATAGATTAATCTCTGTCTTTTAAATTTTTTAAAACAATTTGCTCTATTTTTACTAGTAGTGAAGTTGTTAACAGACCCGTTTAGGTAGTCTTTCGGTGGATAAATATAATGCGCTCCCTTCTATTTGAGTACTATTTAAGTAGTTTGTTTTAAAAAGATCGGTATATTTTTATATTTGAAAATAATGAACTTTAAACTTCTCGTGTTTTCTTTAATGAGAAGTTTTTATAGCCACATAAATATTTTGACATATTTAAGATCACAAGTTTCAAAAGTCTTATACGCATTAAATATATTTATTTTTTAAAATTCATGCCGTCGAACTATATCAAACAAATTATAACGGAAGTGAGGGAGTACTTATTAAATTTAAAAAGGTAAATTTACATTTTCCGTACTTAATTAGTCTACAAGGCGCCGTGCATCTTTCGTTAAGTTCGGACATAGGAGTAATAACTACTCCATTCGTTTCAATTTAGATGAGCTAGTTTGACTCGATACGGATTTTAAAAAAAAAAAAAAAAACTTTTGAAACTTGTGGTCTTAAAAACTTAAGGGGTAAAAGCTTTGTGGGGCCATGACATTTGTGTGGTTATAAGAGCTTCTCATTAAGGGTAAAATGAGTCAAATGAAGAGTTTAAAGTTGAATTATTTCCAAATTTAGAAATGTGTCATTTATTTTGTAGCATAGTAAAAATGAAAGTACCTCGTCTAATTTGAAACGGGGAGTAACATTTACGCGGCAAAAAGTGACCTTCTCTTACAAGTGTTTACTTATGGATAGAAAAGAAGGCATGTGCTTTTGCCCATGAAATCGCTGATCCTCTCCAAAGGTGGAGGAATAAAGGAGCTAGCGACGTCGGACTAAGCACGTTCCAAATAACTTAATTCAACTTCACCTCTCAAGGGTTTTATCGGACAAGTTTGCTAAAGAATGAAAATACTTTAATTTGGAAATGAACTTCAGCTAAAAGGGGATATTGCGTTGTAGATCAAGTTTCGATTTTCTTGGTAACTATATTCTGACGAAGGAGTGTTTATTAGTGATTGCATGCAAATTTACTCCTCAAAAGAGAGTAAAGTTTATGTACTGACGGTGCAGTTTACACAATTATCACTTGTAAAGTTATTGTACGTTAATCTCTATGATAAGTGTTAAGTATTTGTTAGCCTGAGAAAAATAATAATTACTAACATGTTAAATAGGTTAAATTATATCGATCGTGTAAAAAAGAATTTACAGTATCTATATATGAAGCTAGCTTAAACTCTTTATCAAGTGAAGTTGTTAAATCCTCGACTTTATAGGATGTAAGTACAGAGAACAACCCCTACTTAGGCTTTGTGTACACATCATTCCAAGAAAGAGCAACATTCGTGTCACATGGCAATACTGCTCGTCTAGCCAAGGGTGCCGACCCAATATTAGCACGCATATGTGGAACAATAGCAGCGGACGAAAAGCGACATGAAAACGCCTACGTCAAGATGGTTGAGAAATTGCTGGAATTGGACCCAAATGACTCCATGCTAGCCATTGCTACTATGATGAAAAAGAGGATTACGTTGCCTGCCCACCTAATGTACGATGGGTGTGATCCAGATCTATTCGACCACTTTGCTGCTGCGTGGCTCAAAGGTTAGGAGTGTATACAAGTCATGATTATGCAGATATATTGGAGTTTTTGATCGATCGATGGGCATTGGAAAAGCTTGAAGGAATTAAGGATGAGGCAAAACGTGCACAAGATTTTGTGTGTGGATTGCCATCTAAGATAAAAAGATTGCAAGAGAGAGCCGATGAGAGAGCAAAGAAGTTGGAGCTGCGTCAAGTGAAGTTTAGCTGGATTTTCAACAAGGAAGTGAGTATATAAAAGAGTTCATTTGTGAAAAATGTACAAGATTATATAGCCACACAGGCAGCTACATATATATATATATATATATATATATATATATATATATATATATATATATATATATATGCCTAGATATGGAAGTTGAAAATGGCAATGGTATGAATATAATGTGTAAGTCTCCTACTTTGGTTTGACGTATTACTTAATAAACTGATGTCAATAATAAATTTTACCTTCGCTACCGATTGTTTGATTATCATTAGTACGCTCCAATTCACGTGGCATTATTGTTATTTCAACGGCTTTGTAAAGTTAAAAATAATTTAACTTAGAACTTTTTAGTTTACTCCAAGTGAAAAGCTGTTATATTCACACAAATATTATAAAATTTATATCTATATTATTATAAAAGCATGAATAAAATATTGGATTAAAAAAATAATCTTTTAATATTAAGCATAATAAGTTATAATAAAAGGACATAATCGGAATTCTAGACATTAGCCTTGTAATCCTATTAGTTTTAGAATATAATACTATATTTTAGGAATCCTACATGATTACCTTTATGAATCCTATTAATATAATTATTTTTGGGAATAGATATTAGCCTTGTAATCCTATTACTTTTAGGATATACTTCTTAAAAAATTCCTATTACTAATTTAATTTGAAAACGTATTATATTGTCCAAATCCATTTAAAAATAGGAGAGCCTATATATCTATCTATATTATTATAAAAGCACGAATATTTTACTCTAAATATTGAATGACAAAAATATCCTCGAAATATTGATATACTTTTTTACCCTCTAATAGTTAAAATATATTTTAAAAAGCTAATTGGCTTTTGGATAAAACTGTCACACCAAAAACCTCATTCTAATACGAATTCGCATAGAATTCTTATACGAATTGAGTGTCCTACTCATTAATTGAAGTTCTAAAGTTATACCAATTCCACATATATAGGCTACCTTTTTTACCAATATATATAAAAAGGGTTATAACGTGCCTATTGCCATATATGTTTTCAGATCGCGTAAAGCCGATAGGTACATCGTAAGCTTCATATTTGATTGCATACCTATTATCATATATTTACAGTAATTTATAGCATGCTGTAAGCATATCAACAGCTTCTTCTCTTGATTTCTGGAGCATCTCAATAACGTCTTTTTGTTTGCCAACTAAAGATAATTTCCCTAACATGGTTTGCTTTTGCTTCTTTTTTTTACTCTTTTATTTCTTAATGCTTGCTAAATTTTTTTTAGTTATGTTTGTTTTGGCTTTACTTTTTAGTGAATTTATTTTTTAATGATATACTTGATTAGTAATTATTTATGGTAAAGGAAATAACTCCGTCTACATATCTTTTGTGATTAGCTACATGGTTGCACAATGGAGGTAGAAGAAGTAGTTCATGAGGATTTATTATGTCATCTTATATCTTGCATACATAAAAGATAATTTTTATATATTTTTTTAATTATGATTAATAATATATTTTCCTATATCATGGTGCATATTAGGGATTAACATAACAATTGGGACTTTTTATCAACTAAGATTTTTTTTTCTATTTAGAATTTAGTGAATCATGCCGCCACAAACGTTAATTGACGATCCTAGATGGCCTACTTTTGCTAGGACAATGCTAAGTGAATATTGGTTTTGATAATTGAGATGAGTTTGTTTAATACGTAGCACGAAGTAACTTGAAAATAGAAATTCTTCGAAGATTGAGAGCTTTTATCAATTCCTGATTATCTATTTATCTATATTGAATTTATTGGAAGATTTTTCAAAATATATCTTCTCATGCAAACAGCTATAGGTTACACTCAAGTTCTGGTTATTGCAGAATAGCCAATGCAACACAAATGAACATACACCACAAGCTCATTTAAAAAGATATATTAGATATGATACAACCTTCTTTGAATGTTTCAAAGCGATAAGAATAAGTACAATTCAACTCAATTAAATCGATCGTCTTTGTAGGTTCACATGATATCTAATTATTTTGACTTCAAGTTAATGTACTAATATTATTATTTAACATTTAAAAGATTGTTGCATTTTATCAATGTTACTTACTTTACAACAATTCTTTTCTCTTGTATCATAAAAATAATTGACTGAAAATTTACGTGCAACACACGTATATAGAAACTAGTGATTATAAAAGCACGGATATAATATTGATAGACCAAAATAGCTCTAAAATATTAAACTGAAGAACTCATAGGGAAAGGACATAGCTGTAATAACTTTTTTTTTCTTGGACTATAATAACTTCTATGTTAATTTTTTTAATATTTAAGATTTTAAAATCAATACAATCTTCACTATTGAATTCTTATTAAAATATGTAGGAAGGTTTAATAAAATTAATTTCATAAGAATCCTCCATATTGGTTATACATTACCACTCTATAATATTCAATAACAAACAAAAAAAAAAGTAATACTAAACGAACTGCATAAATTGTTGAAATTGAGAAAAAAATTCCGCGATAATATATTATTATACTATATTTGAACAGCTTTTCTACTCAAATAATATTTTTTATTATTAATTTTTTGTGTAATATAGAAAAATATACCCAAATATTAAAGAACAACTAAGAAATTTTTTAATAATATAAATGTGTGAGAAAAGAAAGATAAAGGTTGATAAGAGCCAATACCACCAATGATTTTGCAAATATAAAGATCTAAAAGTGGAATATGATCGATCTTTTTACTCTTTAAAAATAAAATTTGTGGTGGATAAAATTATATTCACGGTTAAATATTCAAAGCTGAGATGAACTAATATTAAGAATCTAAATCAACAGAAAATAAATTATATTTTATGTTAAAACCAAATAATCAAATCTTTCTATTAATTATTTAGCAAGAGAATCCAATTAAATTATTTTTTAAATTCATCATATGAGTAAAATTATTTTTCAAGTTAAAAAAAAATAATCTTAGGGTACGAAAATTTATTCCATAGAAAGAGTGTTAGAGATTTTAAAAAATAGATCACAAAGTAAAAAGATTATGTATAATATTAAGAAGGCCATACAAGTATTTGAGGAAGCACAATAAAAGCTAAATCCTGAACAAGAATAAGCTTACAAGACTATATTATAAAAAATCGACTCGAGTATAGCGGGATTATCCTTTGTAGATGCCTCCGGCGGAATCGAAATAATATTTCTATGTCATGCATTACTTGCAAATGTCAGATCAAGAGGCATGATATTGTTAGCAATAAGAACAAGTGGTGTACCAGCAATGATTTTATTATGAGGTCGTACAACTCACTTTAGATTTGATATACCTCTTCAAATAACTGAAATAACCATCACAAGTATATCAAATTAGAGCAACAGTGATAAATTTATAAGGAAAGCAAAAGTCATAATATGGGATGAAGCACTTTTGGCTAAGCGTCAAACGATCGAAACAATCACCTAGAGTTTTAGAAATATATAGGATATCGACGAATCGTTTGGAGGAAAAGTAATAGTTTGGGAGGTGATTTCTGCCAAGTACGATTAGTAGTTCCAAAATTGACCACAACAGAAAATGTAAAAGCTAGCTTGCCACAATTATACTTATGATCTCAAATGAAAAATATTCAAATTACAAGAAATATAAAAGTAAGAATAGATCCAACATTCAGTGACTTCTTGCTTCGTGTCGGAAACGAATAAGAGCATCCAATGGTAATAGTAGTGCATTTAATAAGGAAAATATATATATATTCATCATTAAAAAAATGCAATTTGTGCAAATTACATGATAGATATTTAAAGAGCTATCTTAAATAGCAAAAATGAATATGTTGATCAACTAATAAAAGGTTGATTGCTAAGTTTTATGGTAAAAATAAAATATTTTTCAGTTTTGACTCAGTGGTAGATGATACCAAAAATAACTACTAAGAAGAATACTTAAATACTTTAATACCAAATGGCCTTCTACCGTACATGTTTGTTGTCAAGTTCATTATTTTTTACGTATGTTAGTGTCACCATATATATAATAGACTAAGTTAAAATTGATATTCCATTGCATATATGGTGATTTTGAAGAAAAATATGTATGTCATTCTACTGAAAACTTAGATCCGTTGAATAGCTTATGTAATAGTACACATATGATATATAGAAGTTTTGACAATAACGTCATACATGCAGAACTTATTATACTGGTCAATATGCTTCTAAGTATGTGTTTATCCCCGAATTCAACTTTCGTTTTCCGAAACTAAGGAATATCCTTTTAAATTTGTGTGAAAATAATTTTCAGTATATTTATAATTTGTAGTTATAATAAATAAAGCACAAGGACAAACATCCTAAATATTGAACTATATTTACCACAATATATTTTCCTATACGAATAACTATATGTTGCACTTTCAAGAGAGATATCAATATCGACACAAGAGTTCTGGTTATGGCAGAGTAACCAAAGCATTAGAAGGAAACATATACAAAAAGACACCGTCTATAAAGAAGTATTCGATAAGATACCATCGCATTAGATACCTTTAAACTACAATACATAATTATCTACTTAATATGACTAAAATTGATCATTTATGTAAGTTCTGATGATATCCTTTCATTTTGAATTCACGTATTATGCTAATGTAACAATATTTTTTGGCATTTAGAAAATTGTTGTAGTATTATATATAAAATTTCTCTCATTAATTAAATTTTGTTATTCCTTCATTTAAATAAATATTTAAACCATCATGTGTCATTAGTGACGTGCAATGCACATTTATAGACACTAGTGATTAATATAACACTATAAGTTTCAGAATTTCACAGCCATACAAATATTATGATTATCATAAACATCAAAAGTGGTGCATTACAGTTTTAAAATATTTGATCAAAATCTCTAGATCGACTTATTATTAGTAATGTTAAAAACTCTACATGGCTGTCATAGAGAGATCGACTTATTATTTGATCGTGCATAAAAAAATCTTTACAATTGTATGTGTATGTTCGTAGCTTAAATCCTTCATCAAAAGAAGTTAACATAGTCTAGATATATCATTGACTTTAGGATCCAGGAACAGAGAACAATCCCTACTTAGGCTTTGTGTATAAATCATTCCAAGAAAGAACAACCTTTGAGTCGCATTGCAATACTGTTGTTGGACTTTAAAGGCATTGGGCTTCAAAGACTTTAAGCATTGGGCTTTAAAGTCTAAGAGTGTGAATTGGAAATGGTAGGAAATAAATTGGAGGGAAATGAAAATTTGAATAAAGTGAGCTTTTGACTTGCACTTTGTCCCTCATTGGTGAGGGACAACTACATTTGTGTGCTTATATATAGAATCACTTCTTAAAGCTCTTAAAAGGAGTTGAAGAGAATGAACCCTCGTGCCGTCGTCGTCGCTCGCTCGGCTTCGACTTCGGCTTCGGCTTTGGATTTGTTAGATCGATCGATAAGATTATTTTTGGACAAAATTTATTTAATTAATTATTTAATAATTAATTAAATGTCAGATCACTGCTGAAGATTCAGAAGGATAGTCTGGCCGCGGTCCTGCCGTAACCGCGGTAGGATCGCGCCAGAACATTGCTGCAGATTCAGAAGCCTAGTTTAGCCGCGGTCCTGGCGTAACCGCGGCAGGACGCGTAAACTTCTGAACAGACACCTTTTCATTCTAATTCGCAGTCTCTCTCTCTCAAATTCGTAACTGTAATTTTGCTCCGTTTTTTGAGTTTGTTGGTATCCTGCAGTTTGTATTGCCACTGTTGCAGGAAGGTTTATTCCGTTTCATCCTGGGAGGATTTAATCCATTACCTTGGCAACTTGTGAGGGGGTTAAAATTCCTTAAGGACGCACAAGCAAATTGTGGACTCGGAATATTTCTTATTCTTTACTGTTTTCCAATTTCTTTTATTCTTCTAACAGTTTTCTGATTTTGTGTTTTAACACAGTAGCGAACAATAAGCTTAAGGAATTTTACTAACGTTTCTGTGTTGAAATATATATTATAAACTGTTATCTATATTTTGTATACTGGTTTGGAGACTAAAGCTTTCGTGCTTTCTACTCCAATAATTGTTCTGTCCGGATTAAAGTATATCAAAACTTTACCGGAATAAGAAACGTACGGGTTTGAAGTATATAAAAACTTCACCATTGTTACGTGTTGTATGTTTGGTTTGGTATTCAGTTTGAAGATATCAAAACTTCACTGATTTAACAAAGTTCTGTTTTGTTTCCAACTCTACAGAAAAATGACGAATGAAAACCAAACTAATGGAAATGTTGCGGGAACGGGTGCTACGGTTACGAATGTTGCTGCCTCGTCTTCAACTCCTGCTCATGCTATGGCACCAGCAGAAAAACCCGGAAAGTTTTCCGGTATCGACTTCAAATGCTGGCAAATGAAGATGCTCTTCTATCTTACTACGTTCAGTTTGCAGCGATTCATCAAGGAGGATCCTCCGGTCCTGGCTGAAGACACTCCGGATGATGAACGATTTGTTGTAACTGAAGCATGGAAACATTCTGATTTCTTGTGCAAAAACTACATTTTGAGTTGTTTGGAAGATAGCTTGTACAATGTCTATAGTGTCATGGAAACTTCAAAAGCGTTATGGAATGCGCTTGAGAAGAAGTACAAGACTGAGGATGCCGGACTTAAGAAGTTCGTGGCTGCAAGGTTTTTGGATTTCAAGATGATTGACACTAGGTCGGTCATAACTCAAGTCCAAGAATTACAAGTTATTGTGCATGACCTCCTTGCTGAAGGTATGACCCGAATCAATAAATTTATTAATAAGATTTATCTTGTTATTAATTATGAATTTATTGCTGAAGGTATGGTCATTAATGAGGCCTTTCAAGTCGCCGCTTTCATTGAGAAATTACCTCCGTTGTGGAAAGACTTTAAGAACTATCTAAAACACAAACGGAAGGAGATGACACTTGAAGACTTGATTGTGCGTTTGAGGATAGAAGAAGACAACAAAAATGCTGACAAGAAGTCACGTGGAAACTCGACAATAATAAGGGCTAACATTGTTGAGGAGGCGCCACAAAACAAGAAGAGAAAGAAGGCTTCTGGACCAAAGAATTACCCAAGCAAGAAAAAGTTCAAGGGTAATTGCCACAACTGTGGAAAATCTGGGCATAAGGCCGTGGATTGTCGTGCACCAAAGAATGATAAGAAGAAGAAGAATCAAGCTAACATGGTTGAAAATGCTGAAGAAATGGAGGACTTGTGTGACATGTTGTCTGAATGCAACTTGGTAGAAAATCCTAAAGAATGGTGGATAGGTTCTGGAGCCACCCGCCATATTTGTGCTAACAAGGAGTTATTTTCTTCTTATGCCCCCGCAGGACCCGACGAGACAATTTTCATGGGAAATTTGTCTACGGCGAAAATTGAAGGAGTTGGCAAGAATGCGTTGAAGATGACGTCGGGAAAAATAGTGACTCTAAACCAAGTTCTCCATGTTCCAGAAATTCGCAAGAATCTTGTGTCTACCTCTTCTTGTCAAGAATGGATTCAAATGTATTTTTGTTTCTTATAGTGTTGTACTAAGTACGAATGATATGTATGTAGGAAAAGGTTACCTGAATCAGGGCCTTTTTAAGCTAAATGTAATAGCAGTTCCTATCAATAAAGTTAATGCTTCTTCTTACTTACTTGAGTCAAACACTTTATGGCATTCACGCTTAGGTCATGTCAACTTCAAAACATTGCGAAAAATGATAAATTTAGAAGTATTGCCAAAATTTGATTGCATTAATTCCAAATGTCAAATATGTGTGGAATCAAAGTATGCTAAGCATCCTTATAAGTCCGTTGAAAGGAATTCAAGTCCTTTAGACTTAATTCACACAGATATTTGTGACATGAAGTCAACACCATCTCGCGGTGGGAAAAAGTATTTTATTACTTTTATTGACGATAGCACGAGATATTGCTATGTTTATTTACTTAATAGTAAAGATGAGGCAATTGATGCTTTCAAGCAATACAACAGTGAAGTTGAAACACAACTAAATAAAAAGATCAAAATGATAAGAAGTGATAGGGGTGGAGAATGTGAATCTCTCCTTTTGAAGAAGTATGTTTGGAAAATGGCATTATTCACCAAACAACTGCCCCTTACTCTCCACAATATAATGGAATTGCGGAGAGAAAGAATTGAACGTTGAAAGAGATGATGAATGCGTTGTTGATAAGTTCAGGTTTACCACAGAACTTGTGGGGGGAAGCTATACTTACAGCTAACCGAATAATCAACCGTGTACCTCATAGTAAAACACAGTCCATTCCCTATGAAAAATGGAAAGGAAGGAAGCCCAGCTTGAAATATTTCAAAGTGTGGGGGTGTTTAGCTAAGGTACAAGTTCCTAAACCTAAAAGGGTTAAGATAGGTCCAAAAATGGTTGATTGTGTATTTATTGGATATGTAACCAATAGCAAGGCATATTGTTTTCTGGTTCATAAGTCAGAAAATCCTGAGATTCACGTTAATACGATAATAGAATCAGATAATGCTGAATTCTTTGAAACTATTTATCCGTATAAAAAGGAAAGTGAAGTGACCTACCAAAAGTCAAAACGACCTCGGGAGGAAATAACAGATGGTATGCCTAATGAGGAAAATCCGAGAAGAAGTAAACGTCAACGGACATCTACTTCATTCGGTACAGATTTTCTGACTTTCCTGCTAGAAAATGAGCCTCGTACCTTCAAGGAAGCAATGTCTTCCTCAGAAGCACAATATTGGAAAGAAGCTGTCAATAGTGAAGTAGAATCCATATTGAGCAACCATACCTGGGAATTGGTTGATCTTCCTCCAGGTAACAAAACATTGGGTTCTAAATGGATTTTCAAAAAGAAAATGAAAGATGATGGTACTATTGACAAATACAAGGCAAGACTTGTTGTCAAAGGATTTAGACAGCGAGAAGGTCTTGACTATTTTGACACATACTCGCCGGTAACAAGAATTACATCCATTCGGATGCTAATAGCGTTAGCCGCCTTGTATGATCTTCAAATCCATCAAATGGATGTAAAAACAGCCTTCTTTAATGGTGATTTAGAGGAAGAAATTTACATGGACCAACCCGAAGGGTTTGTGGTTCCGGGAAAAGAAAAGAAGGTATGTCGACTTGTTAAGTCTCTTTATGGACTAAAACAAGCACCCAAGCAATGGCATGCGAAATTTGACCAAACAATATTGTCAAATGGCTTTAAGATTAATGAATGTGATAAATGTATTTACATTAAGAATGTTCCAAATCATATAGTCATTGTTTGCTTATATGTTGATGATATGCTAATAATGAGCAAAGATATTGCTGACATTCAAGCTACTAAGCGTATGCTTGCTAGTAAGTTTGATATGAAAGACTTAGGAGTTGCCGATGTAATTCTAGGAATTAAAATCTAGAGGACTCCTCAGGGTCTAGCTTTGTCTCAATCACATTACGTGAAAATTGTGTTGGGAAACTTAATGTACATCATGAACTCTACACGACCTGATATAGCTTGTGCAATAAGTAAACTTAGTCGATTCACAAGTAATCCAAACAAACATCACTGGGTGGCAATGAAACGAGTTCTGGGATATTTGGAATATACCCAAGACTACGCTTTGCACTACAATAAATATCCTGCGGTTATCGAAGGATATAGTGATGCAAATTGGATAACCGGCTCAACAGAAACAAAGTCCACAAGTGGATATGTTTTTACTGTTGGTGGAGGAGCAGTATCTTGGAAGTCTACCAAACAAACATGCATCGCTCGCTCTACAATGGAATCAGAGTTTATAGCTTTGGATAAAGCCGGTGAAGAAGCTGAATGGCTTCGAAATTTCTTAGAAGACGTTCCGTTCTGGCCAAAACCTTTGGCTCCTATTTGCATACATTGCGATAGTGAGGCTGCAATAGGACGGGCAGGGAGCGTTATGTATAACGGAAAGTCTCGTCATATACGATGAAGATATAACACCGTTAGACAACTACTTTCTAGTGGAATTATCACTATTGATTATGTAAGATCAAAGGATAATGTGGTGGATCCGCTTACAAAAGGCTAAACTAGAGAGGGAGTTGAGAAATCATCTAAGGGAATGGGACTATAGCCAAGGACAAGTCAACATAGCGGTAACTCTACCTAGAATTTTGGATGTTCCGAGATCTAGGTTCAAGGAGCTCAAACAAAGTTGTGATTGACCGGTTCAACATTGTCAAAGTAAAATCTTTGGTCCCTTCTCGTGATGAAGACAATGTTCAGTAACAAGGATAGAACTTTACACGTTCTTTAATGATTACCTAAGTTTAATGTGGTATTTATCAAATAGTGTCAATCTAAAGGATTACACGTTTAGGAATCACCTATGTAAGTGTGAAGTGGAAGCCGCTTCAATGAGAATTTTGTAAGGCCAATTCTCTACACACTTATGAAACCAGGCGGTGTTCATGGCTAAAACAAACACAACAATGAGAACCAAAAGACGGTTAAGGGTTGGTTGTGTGACATATGGTTGTCTAGGTATACACTAAAGCTCGACGGTTCAAAGATATCAAATCTACCGATTGACCGAGTATATCCGACATATGTTCACTACGGAAAGTTCAAAGGGAAACCTACTTATCCAGATGCGATTAATCCTTACTTGCAAATCACACAGCTTTTATCTATGATCATTCTTGTTACAGCCATTCTCATTCATGTGGGGGATTGTTGGACTTTAAAGGCATTAGGCTTCAAAGACTTTAAGCATTGGGCTTTAAAGTCTAAGAGTGTGAATTGGAAATGGTGGGAAATAAAATGGAGGGAAATGAAAATTTGAATAAAGTGAGCTTTTGACTTGCACTTTGTCCCTCATTGGTGAGGGACAACTACATTTGTGTGCTTATATATAGAATCACTTCTTAAAGCTCTTAAAAGGAGTTGAAGAGAATGAACCCTCGCGCCGTCGTCGTCGCTTGCTCGGCTCGGCTTCGGCTTTGGCTTTGGATTTGGATTTGGATTTGTTAGATCGATCGATAAGATTATTTTTGGACAAAATTTATTTAATTAATTATTTAATAATTAATTAAATGTCAGATCACTGCTAAAGATTCAGAAGGATAGTCTGGCCGCGGTCCTGCCGTAACCCGCGGTAGGACCGCGCCAGAACACTGCTGCAGATTCAGAAGGCTAGTTTGGCCGCGGTCCTGGCATAACCGCAGTAGGACCTCGGCAGGACGCGTAAACTTCTGAACAGACACCTTTTCCACTGCATTCTAATTCGCAGCCTTTCTCTCTCAAATTCGTAAGTGTGATTTTGCTCCGTTCTTTGAGTTCGTTGGTATCTTGCAGTTTGTATTGCCACTGTTGCAGGAAGGTTTATTTCGTTTCATCCTGGGAGGATTTATTCCATTACCTTGGCAACTTGTGAGGGGGTTAAAATTGTGAGCGCTAGAATTTGAGAGAGAGAGGCTGCGAATTAGAATGCAGTATATTCAGAAAGAAAGAAGTTCTGGAGTGTTTTTCGGGTGTAGAAAATGGAGCCTTGCCTCAGAATTTATAGGCAATTATTTGCCTGCCGCGGTTCTACCGCGGTCGCGGCAGAACCGCGGCCAGAGAGGCCCTCTGAACCTTCAGTAGGGTTCTGGCGTATTTTCAGTAGTGATTCAAAAATAATCTTATCGATCGATCATTTGCCGAAGCCGAAGCCGATTGAGCGACGACGACGGCGCGAGGGTTCATTCTCTTCAACTCCTTTTAAGAGCTTTAAGAAGCGATTCTATATATAAGCACACAAATGTGGTTGTCCCTCACCAATGAGGGACAAAGTGCAAGACAAAAGTTCACTTCTTCAAATTTTCAATTTCCCTCCATTTCCAATTCACACTTCTTCTACTTTAAAGCCCAATGGCTTAAAGTCCAACAAAAATTCCTTAAGGACGCACAAGCAAATTGTGGACTCGGAATATTTCTTATTCTTTACTGTTTTCCAGTTTCTTTTATTCTTCTAATAGTTTTTTGATTTTGTGTTTTAACACAGTAGCGAACAATAACTGCTAGGCTAGCCCAAGAGGGTGGAGACCCAATATGAGCTGACGAAAAGCGCCGCGAACACGCCTACGTCAAGATCGTCGAGAAATTGCTGGAATTGGACCCAAATGATGATGAAAAAGAGGATTACAATGCCTGCTCACCTAATGTACGATGGGTGTGACCCACGTCTATTCGACCACTTTGCTGTTGTGGCTCAAAAGTTGGGAGCGTATACAACTCGTGATTATGTAAATATATTGGAGTTTTTTATCGATCAATGGTCATTGGAAAACTTGAAGGAATTAAGGGTGAGGCGAAACGGGCGCAAAAATTTGTGTGGGGGTTACCACCTAAGATAAAAAGGTTGCAAGAGAGAGCCGACGAGAGATCGAATAAGTTGGAGATGCGTGATGTGAAATTCAGCTGGATTTTCAACAAGGAAGTGTGTGTATAACAAAGTTCATTTGTGAAAAATGTGCAAAAATAGCCACAAAGAGACAAGTATTAAAGCTATGCCTAGTATAAAAGTTGAAAATTTGTTATGGTTTGAATATGCAAATGTCCTAATTTGGTTGACTGGTACATATACTAAATCTCACTTTGATAGCCGGTCGTTTAATACTATTGAAGTTACTACATAATGATTAAAGAAGAGTGGGATTTATAAAGGAGCGAATGAACCGGCGTTTGCTAATTACATTTGGTTTCTCTCTTTTAACAAAAAGTTATATTACATTAGAAAACGGGGAGGGAAAATGGTTAAGAGGGTGTTTGGCTAAGCTTATAAGCTGGTCAAACTGGTTTATAAGTACTTTTTGGTTTATCTACGCGTTTGGTAAAATTAAAAGTGCTTATAAGCCAAAAATAAGCCAAAAGCCATAAGTTGGTCTCCCCCAACTTATTAAATTTCAGCTTATAAGCACTTTAAGTTTGACCAAAATATTTACTATTCTATCCCTAAAATACTTCTTTTTAAAACAAAACTCTTCGTATACCCAGTTCTTCAGCTGCATATTATTAATTTCAGCACTTTTATCCAAACACGTAACTGCTTATTTTTTAAATCAGTTTCAACACTTTAAAGTGCTTATCAGCACCTAATGCTTATCAGCTACTTTAAATCAGCTAAGCCAAACGGGCTCTAAACCATTTAATCTTGAGATTTCACATTCAAGTTAAGTTCCAAACAGGAAATTGGGCAATAGATTGGTAAACTAGGTGACCCTATTATGAAACTTATTTTGAGATCTAGACCGTTGACTCAGGGGATGCTATACTGATGAAATTTAAATGAGATTTGAACCCTCCATCTCGAAGACACGAGCTCACGCTCAAATCCCTAATATCCCTAATTATATTTAGTTCCCTCCTTTTTGGTGATCTAAAAACTAAAGAACAGAGTTTTCTTTTTCCCTTGAAACTGAATCTGCAAGACAAGCAAGGTAACAACGGAATAGCATAATATAACATGGAAATCATACTTAAGCCTTTCGAAACATAAAGAGTAATTTTTTTACATAATATGAAAATTAAACTAAAGCCTCTGACAACAAATATGTTTTGGCTTCAAACACTACTCACATAATTACCCTAATAAAATATATTGTTTTATTAGTATGAGACTATAAAGACTAGGTTTTTACTTCCTAGTATGATTACTAAAATCAAATGAAGGCAAAACTAAGTTCATCTTGTTGGTCATTGGACTTGGACACATCTTTGTCTGGCATTCTGCGGATTAGAACATTTGACAACTTCAAGGAGTTCTGGGCCTAATTCTGCTTGATTAGCCCACAAGTAGTCCATTCCATATTCACACTAAAATTTGTACATTCTCTCATTTTGGCTGCGCTAGATATATAGACAACAATACCTATTTCGACAAGAGAAATTTACATAAAATACAATCTTTTAAAGACTTGTTATATATTTCCTACAATTGCGTTAACAAAATTACTTTTAGTACAATTTAGTTTAAAATCTTACCTTTTTAATTAAATTATGTACAACTTTTCATATCCTAAAATCCCTCCCTTGAGATTCTCTCTCATTTATAAGATATCTCTTTCTGATTCTCTCTAGCCTAACGTATCTATCACTGTCAATTTTCCCAATTTCTCTAGTATATCACAAGTGTCTATCCCTATTTTCTTCGTCCCATATATTTTGTGTAGGTTAAAATTATACATGTTTAACGGGCCGGGTTGACCCGTTTCCGGGCCGGCCCAGACCGGTTGTAACCCGGACTGGTAGTTAGGGGTTGGGTGGCTAGGTTAGGGGGAGGGGTAAGGGGGTTGGTCCGTATAAAAAAAAATCGGTTAACCGGACCGGCCAAACCTGGTCAATGAAAAATACTGTTGAACCGGTTAACCGGACCGGCCCGGACTGGTTCAACGGCTATTTCTGATTTTTCTTTTTAATGTCATATGACCGTTGGCAATGGTCAGCTTCAAATTTGGCCGTTGCCCAACGGGTTGATTGCAAGAATAGCCCTTTTTGGGCAATTTTTTTTAAAAAATGACACTTTTAGTAACTACTAATTTAGCCGTTTGAAAAACTATAAATACACCCCTCCTCTTCTTCATTTTTTCACTCATCTCTCATTTCTCAAAGGAAATAGATGCTCCTATTGCAACAGCCACAAAATTGATCAGAAGTTGTATAGGGGTATTATTGGTTCACTTTTGTATCTTACTGCTAGCAGACCTGACATTCTTTTCAGTGTAGGGCTTTGTGCTCGATTTCAAGCAAATCCAAAGGAATCCCACTTGACTACTGTCAAGAGAATATTGAGATACTTAAAAGGCACTACTGACCTTTGCTTTTGGTATCCAAAAGGTAGTAACTTTAACCTAGTGGGATATGTTGATGCTGACTATGCAGGTTTCCTTGTGGATAAGAGGAGCACCTCAGGTATAACACACTTCCTTGGTTCATGTATTGTGTCATGGGCTACTAAAAAGCAAAACTCAGTTGCCTTATCTACTGCTGAAGCTGAGTATGTTGCTGCTGCTTCTTGTTGTGCTCAATTGATGTGGATCAAACAGAAGTTAATGAATTTTGGTATTGAAGTTGGTTGCATCCCTATCTTTTGTGCTAACACTAATGCTATTAGTATGACTAAGAACCCGGTTCATCATAAAAGAACTAAGCACATAGATGTTAGACACCATTTTTTAAGGGACAATTATGAGAAAGGACTGATCACTATAGAATTTTGTACTATTGATAAGCAGATTGCTGACATCTTTACAAAAGCACTGAGTAGAGAAAGCTTTGAAAGGAACAGGTTAGAACTAGGGATGATTAAGATCACCTAATGAAACCAGTTCAGAATGCACAATGAAAAAAAAATATTTTTAGTTAGGAAATCTGGAACTTGTGTAAATATCTAGATTAATTTTTGCTCGGTTTCATACTGTAAATAGTATACTCCTGTGCCATGTGTTGATATGACTCACTGATCTCTAACAATTTTTTTCTATTTTGGCAAATTGAGGCATAATCAAGAAGATTCTTAGTGAAGAACCTGGTTCATCAGTACTGGTTCATCTAAATAACGAGGTATGTTTTCTACACTCTGCACAATTAGAAATATTAATATTTAATTCATGAGCAGAGTCCTACCTATGTTCAAAAACTTTAGAGAAACCTATCCTTTTGAGTTTGAACCAGTTCCGTCTCTATTAGAATCCTCACCGTATAAAATGCCTAGAATCTGGGGAAGCTTAACCGCTCGTTCAACCTAAAATTTCAGAGTGATTGGACTTCTAATTGACTACAAAAAGTTGTCGTTGGACATTAATTAACCCTCTCTCTTTAAAAACCATCATCATCACTGCCACTCTCATAATTCTCAAAACCGTTAATTTTCTTTCGTTCTCTACTCTTCTCTCTTCCAAAACTCAATTCCGAAATTTTCTTCCAGAATTAGCAAAAATGACCAACCCCTAAGATAACCCAGGCACTCCTCCACAACCTACCCCCTCCACTACTCCTCAACCCAGCACAACCCCAACCTAGGAGAAGGCGAGTAAAGATGCTTGTTCGCAAAACTTTGGCTACATGTGCTCTTTCAAAGAAACTAAACGCAAAATTAAAGGCTAGTCAAGCCCAAGACTCTGAAAATTCTGATGATTCTTTCAAGTCTGCGAGTAAGGGGGAAGGAACTGGGTCTTCTGATTCTGAGAAGGAGCAAAATCCCCCTTCTGAGGTATGTTCTATTCTAGTTGAAAATTTGGACAATCGTTTTGTTTTGGTTGGGTCTGTTATGAATGTGGAAACGCCAGAGTCAAGAAGGAGAGGAGGTAAAAATAAAAGTGAAAAAGAAAAGGAGAGTGAGGGTATGAGTAGTGATGTGAGGGGAAAAGGGAAAGAAGTGGCTGATTCCTCACCCACTTCTGAAATGGTTAGGCCGGCTATCTGTGGGGCTGAGCATGAAAAGGTGGTAGAGAGTAGCAAGAAAACAGGGGAAAATGGTTCAAGGGAGGCTGCTGAAGGGCTGGTCAATCTCAGTTCACATGCAGATGAACCCTGTTCATCTATTGAGGAGACCCTAGCAGACCTTCTTAAGAAAGTGGGTGCAAGCTATAACCCCAAGAAAAGGAGAACCCCAACACCAACAGCTCCCAACACTGCAAAAACTACCAAGAAAAGGAAGGCTACTTCTCCTACAACTGTTGAGATTCCTCTACCAAAAGGAAGGGCCACAAGGAGTAAGTTAAAGCAGAGTGAGGATGAGTTACAAAAGGCTATGGCAGAAAGCAAGAAGAAAAGAATGGACAAAGGGAAAGCTAAGGTTGCAGAGCCTGTTGAGGCTGTTGATGTGGATGTGATGGACCCGGTCCATCAGGATGAACATATGACTGTAGAGGTTCAGACCCCTAAGCCCAAGAAGACCAATACTTCTTCAAAGAAGTCTTCATCTATTTCCAAGGCTGCTGAACCCTCTTCTTTGGCTAAAAGAACAAGGTTTGCTGTGAAAGCCAAGCAAGTTAAGACTGCTGAGGAAGAAGATTGGAGTAGTGAAGAAAAGAGTGAATCTAACTATGAACAAGATAAGTTGACCAAGTTTGGCAAACACAGAATCTTGAAGGGTAGACTTTTGAAGGATTTGGAGGAACCAGGGATGGTTCGATCGGTTGATGCTCTAGCTGTTCAGGGTTGGAAAGACATGGTCCTTCAGTTGGATGGCAGGCTGGCAAGAAATGAGATTATTGAGTTCATGGCCAATGCAGAGGTCAAGGATGGCAGAGTTACCAGTCAGGTGAAAGGAGTTCAAGTAACTTTTGATGCAAAAGAGCTGGGTGAAATCCTTGACATTCCTTCTGAAGGGTATGATGACTACACGAGGCAAAAATGGCCAAGTCTGGACTCCTTTCCTACTGCTCTTGCCATTACTAGGAAATTCTATAATGTCAAAAAAGTGAATGAGGCCAAGGTTGTGCATAAGAGTGAAATGAAGCCATGCCACAAAGTCTTGTTTGAATTTGTCAACAAGTGTTTGCTGCTAGGCAGGAAAGAAGACACATTGCTAACTACATGGATTTAGTTTTGATGGAGTGTCTTGAAAGTGGAAGGCAGATCAATTGGCCTGGATTTATGATCAAGCTGCTTGATAGGGTTATCAATGGCTCCAAGGCCCATGCCACTCCTTATAGGTTCATTCTCACTACTATTCTTGCTCGTTGCAAGGTGCCACTAAAGAAGTGGGAGATGGCCACAAGCAAATATCATTTTGGAATCAACACTCTGATTGCTTGTGACTATGAGGTCAATGTCATTCCCAATGAACCTGGTTCATCTAAAAAGACACCTATCAATAGCAAGGTTAGAGCTCTCTTGCAGGAGAGTGGGGCAAAGGATGTTGAGATAGCTAGGCTGAAGACTCGATTGGCAGAGGTTGAATCTGAGAGAGATGCTCTCAGAACTGAGCTCACAAAAGAAAAGGAGAAGAATGATGGCATTCTTCAAGACATGCTGCATCTTCTCCAAGCCAAAACCCAACCCTCTAGTTCTTCCAAGCCTTAATTTCCTTAGCCTTCATTTCTTGAACTTTGTCTAGACCTTTCAGTGACCCAGATTAGGGATTTTTATTGTTTTGCTCATGTTTTGACTGTTTTTGTTTCTTTTTGTGGATTGTGGCAGAATCATATTCTCTATCAATGAAGTTTGTTGCTTTTACTCTTGTTAAATGTTTATCTTTCCTTGATAGTTTGAATATATTTGGTTGATTACTAATGATTAATCCATGATTGTACTTGCAGTTTCCCCATTGGCCATGAGTAATTTTTAAAATCTGGGAATCACACTTTTTTATGTAACTTTTCGATGATGCCAAAAGGGGGAAAAGATATTGTGCTTTATATTCTGAATAAGTGATGTTTATAACCTAATGAACCTGGTCCTTGATGATAAGTGACAAATTTCTAACATTGCATTGATGATTGAGCTGAGTTCTGACAGGGCCTAAGTAAATGAAAAGCACAGAGTTTGTCATCATCAAAAAGGGAAAATTTGTTGGCCAAGTAAATGTGAGTTTTGAAGACTGACAAAGGAACTCAGACATGGACCAGGTCCATCCAAGTGAAGCACAGATATGGTCAACTCAAGCATGTGAGATGCATGTGAAGAAGATAAAGCTAACTTAGCAGAAGTGATATCTCCTGACCCTGATCGAAAAGGTTGCATATTGGATAAGGAGAAAGACTCCTTACTCAAAGAGAACACGGTTTAAGAAAGGAATAGAGTTAGAGGTTGAAATCAACTAGAACTCTTCCACCAAGAAAGAGTAGCATCAGAATTCTAGTCAATCTCTATTTACTAACTTCATAAATATCAGTGTTGTTCTCTTTTGCAGGTAACACATATAAACAGAAGTTAAACCTGAATTGAGAGAAAAATTGCCTTTAACCTGAATTGAGAGCAAAATAGCAAGGCAATTTTGCAAGAAATTTGTGTGTAATTCAAGCGTGCAAACCTGAAGCTACTTGAACCAGATAGAAGAACCAGTTCCAAGTGTCTGTCTTTTATTCTAGTTCAATTGTAATAGGTGTTTTCATATGGTACCTTTCAGCTTTATCTAGAAGCAATTGTATTAGCTACTTATAGTTTTCAAGTTAGAGTTAACTTGAAGTTGCCGCAACAGTTGATGCTGTGTGCTACAACGGGATTAGAGTTAATCCTAGGTTTACAAAAGAGCTTTTGTAAATGCAGTTTTTGCTCAGTGATTTTAATAGACATATGAGAATTACTCATCCTATAGAATGGGGCTCTGATTTAGATAAAAAATCAAGGAACTCTAAACCCTAGTGCTGGAGGACTTATGAAATATGACAAAATGAAGGATCGTGAGGAGTTAGCAAAAATGATTGCTTTGGGTAGTCTACCTATTCTTTTGCCTCTTCATCATATCTTATTATGTATATTCAAAGGATTTATAATCCTTTGATTAAAGGTATCCCTAGAAGTACTTGTAGATCTGATATCTTTAGACTTCATGGACAATATCAGAAATACATACGTTATTTGTTTGACCACCTTTCTTGAGTTTCTCTAACTTCTAATATTGGTCATGTTGTTAATGGAAATGGTTATTTGACAATTACATGTTATTGGGTAGATAATAATTATTGTATGCAAAAACATATTATCGATTTTAAATATGCTGAAGATCAAAGTCATACTGCTATGTTTATAAGTACTACTATTTGGGAAGTTGTTGAATAGTATAATCTTAAGAAAAAGGTATTGTGTATGTCTTTTGATAATGTTTCTAACAATAATGCCACAATTTCAATATTAAGACTGCATTTGCAACCACCACTTGACGAAATTTTTCATGTTAGGTTGTGCATGCCATGTTCATAATTTAATTGTTAAAAGTGGCCTTGATTTATTTTCAACTGAGATTACTCATGTTAGAAGAGCAGTTGGTGTTATTCAAGGAAATAATAGACAATCTAGAATTAGAGAATTTAAGAATAAGTGTACCGAGCATAACCTTAACCCCAGATTCATGCCAGACGAAATTATTACTAGATGGAATTATACATACTTATTTTTAAAATGTTGCTACAAATATAGATTGCCAATAACTGAAGTTGCTAATACGAATTGTACTGATCCAAACTGTATGTTAAAAAATACTACCTGGGAGGCCATTAATGATGTTGTAAATTTTTTACATAAATTTTATACAGCTACTGTTGAGTTTTTTGGAGCATGTTACCCTACTGTTACTATGGCTTTAGTACATATAACTGAAATTTCTTTTCTACTATCTGAATTTAAGAAGAAAGAAAAATATAAGGATGCTGTTGAAAAAATACAAGCAAAATTCAAAAATATTTCTTTCCGATTCCTCCGATTTACTTATTTGGTGTTGTTTTAAATCCTTCTATTAAGATGTCTGATTGTCATCAATTAATCAATGTTTTATATACTTATATGGAGATTGGACCAACTGAAATCCCAGATATGTATATTGTTGTATGAACAAGCTAAATGATTATTTACAACAATTATATAATTATTATGCAAATATAGTTGATGATGATGCTCTTAATGTAGGCAATGTTAATCCCACTATGCACATGTACCACTTCTACTGCGTCTACTACTATGGATGATGATGAAGGCCTTGATGGTTTAATATTTGATCTGCATTTTCTACCACTCAAACTAGTAGCAGGAACATTGATGAACTTCAATTCTACTTGCAAAAGCAAAAAAAGCCTCGCACAAAAGCATCGTTGGGATGGTGGCATGAGAATGAAAAGCGATTTCCTGTTCTTTCCACTATGGCTCGGGACGTGCTGAATGTGCCAATTTCAACTACTGCATCAGAGAGTGCATTTAGTCAAGCAAGACAACAACTAGGAGATACCCGTCACTCATTGGGAAGTAATGCTTTGGAAGTTTTAGTATGTTTCAGAGAATGGATTAGATCGGAACGAAGAAATTAGGGACGTGAAGATGTTGATAAACCAGAAGACGAGAAACTTGGAGATATATTAACACATGGTAACCCATCTGAACTTAACACTCCAGAAGATGGCCAATAAGTTCATATTGATTATGAAGAACTTATTAAGGCAATGCAAAACCTTTGAATTTACTCTTTTTCCGTTAATTTACTTATTGTTAAATGTAAACTTTAATTTGTAAGTTTGAAATAAAAAAAGCACTTGCAAATTATAAGTGCAATTTTTTTTCCATCTTCATTGTATTCTATTATCTTAAATTCTTAATGAAATATTCAAAATTCCAAATATAAGGATTTCAAAGCCTTTGCATCCTTTATTCAAACACTCTTTTTATAAGATTATTTTTTGTTTTATTTTATATTTTTACTTTATATTAATATAAATTACGATAGTTATACAAAATATAAAATACAAAAAAAAACATAAAACCGGCCCGGCCCCTTCGACCCGTAACCGTTCCGGTTCAGTTTTTACCCGGATGTGCCCGGACCCATTAGCCCGATTTGAAAAAACCGGTAACTAGCCCGGATTGGTGACCAGCCGGTCACTTTTTGCCTCAACCCGGCCCGACCCACCCGTTAAACACCTTTAGTTAAAATGCATAGAAAACACATTACTTAGAAAATCATGGACAGTGGTGGTAGAGACAATGTCCGGATTGAAGAAATTTCAGAATCATCTATTGAAAGAACCAATTTTTTGTCAATATCTTATAGTTCTGGTGCACCAACATCACATGCCAGCCATCACCCTCATTCTAATTATCAACAAGTTGCATTTGAAAAAAAGGAAGACAAGAGAATTTATGGAAAAGAGAACGACAGAGATGATTTGTGAAGAAGATTTGCAAAGGTAAATCTGTAGTGTTTGACGATGATGATGATTTATGTTTGGATTCGATACAGAAATATGCATTTTCAGTTTCAAATTATAGAAGGTTTTAATTTTTTTCTCCCTTAGAACCTCCGTAAACCATCCAAAAATCACTAACAGCTTGGGAATTTTGCAAAGGAAAGTGTTTACTTTCCCCAAATTTTTTTGACAATGTATTATTTTGTATTATATATACTACATATTGTGTTATTGTATATTTTAATCATATATATATTTAATAATATATACATTATATTTGTTTCCCCAAGTTAGATACATTTAGGTATGTATTACTGTATATTCTCTTTGAGATTTTCATATCTAAAGCATATCCTTATATACCTCTCTTGAGATTCTCGCTCACGTAAACGTATCCTTATATATTCGTATTAAGTTTTCCCAAATTTCTCCATTAAAGAATACGAATATATCCGAATGTCCCAAGCCTCTTCCCCATTAATAAAAAATATATCTCATGTATATTAATAATAAATATAGTATATAATATATTTTATAGTATAAATTTATATGAAAATGTAAATAAGAATACAATACAACGTACCTTCATTGTATTCTATCTTTACCCGTTGTCAATAAAAGAAAATCCAGCAGTCTTATGGACTGACAACTAAGAGGGTGTTTGGATTGGCTTATAAAAAGTAACTTTTGAGCTAAAAGCCAAAAGCCATAAGTTGGTAATACCCAACTTTTGGCTTTTGGCTTATTTTTGTGCTTTTTATGCCTAAAAGTAAGTGCTTTTAAGCACTTTTTATCATTGCACTTAAAATAAGCCAATCCAAACACCCTCTAAAAATAAGAAAACGAATTCTGGGGAAAATAAAACATGAACGAAATTTAAATGGAACACAGAAAAAGTATATTCTAATAAAATCCAGCAGTCTTAAGGACTAACAACTAAGAGGGTGTTTGGATTGGCTTATAAAAGGGATTTTTTCTTATCTATACCTATGAAACCTTATTACCAAAAATGTGCATAATTTCTAAATTACCCGCCCAGTCCACATTATTTCTACAGTTTTTGTACCAATCATTAAAAGCTAATTAATAGCAGTTATATCTTCCTATTTATGCGAGCTAAATTTTAGGAGAAGAATATTCTGAACAGATTTGGCGTGAATATTCTGAACAGATTTAGGAGAAGAATATTGAAACGGAAAGGAGATTTCTGTTTTTCATCTTCATCTGTTCTTCCATATATTTTCCACCATTGATAGCCATTAAAAAGCTTGAAAGCTTTGAGTTCAAATTTGGGTTCTCAAAAATCATTATTTGTTTGGATTGGGTGTTGTTGTAAATAATTCGGAATATGTTTAGGAGTTTATATCTCAATTTTGAGGGGTTTTGGTGAAGATTAGACTTGATTTTGACTGAATTTCAGATTGAAACTCGAAGAAGAAGAAGAAGAAGAAGAAGAAGAAGAAGAAGAAGAAGAAGAAGAAGAAGAAGACGACATAGTTCTAGAAATTGTAGATAAATTATAGAATTGTAGATAAATTGTAGATAAAATATAGATAATTGTAGATAAATTGTAGATTGGGAAGACTAAAACTTCTACAAATCTTCTACAATTATGTCAAAAATGCCAATTATGCTACAATTGAAATGGGAATTGGGATATTAAAATTCAATGTATTCATTTTGTAGATATCTTGTAGATAAATTGTAGATTATTAGTATTCTGATTGTAGATGCATTATTTTCTGTTTTCACAAATCCAAAACGACTAAAGCTTCTACAAAATCTTCTGCAAAAAACAGTCTACACTTTATCTACAAATTTTCTAATTTTTCTACAATTTATCTACAATTTATCTACAATTTATCTACAATTTCTGGAAATATGTCTTCTTCTTCGAATTTTCAATCGACTGTGTTAACCAGTAACCTTCAGCCACTGCCCCAAAAAAAAAAAAACCAAAAAAACGAAGGTCAAATGAAAATAACGATACATTGATGTTTTGTACGTGTAAATAGAGAATTGGTAAATAAGAACTAATCTGAAGATACGGTCGCTAAGTTAAGATTTTTGGGGAAGTAAATGAGAACTAATCTGAAGATTATTGANAATCTGAAGTTTATTGATGCTACTGTCCATCTCCAAAAGGGGGGGGGGGGGGGGGGGGGGGTTGGGGGAGAGACGGGTAAAGATAAATATGGGAAGATAGGGTCCTAAATTAACGCCTAATATAAATGCACCCTTAATTATATCCCTAATTTGAATTATGGTATATAAATGGTAATTTTGTATGCTGAAATGTAATTAACAGAAACCTTAAACATTGAGGGTAATAAGGTTTCATATATGGTATAGGAAGGTAAAAATCCCCTTATAAAAAGTAGCTTTTGAGCTAAAAGCCAAAAGCTAAAAGTTGGTAATACCCAACTTTTGGCTTATTTTTGTACTTTTTATGCCTAAAAGTAAGTGCTTTTAAGCACTTTTTATCATTGCATTTAAAATAAGCCAATCCAAACACCCTCTAAAAATAAGGAAACGAATTCTGGGGAAAATAAAACATGAACGAAATTTAAATGGAACACAGAAAAAGTATATTCTATAACAAACTAAATGCCCCCATGCAGGATCGAACTACAGACCTTCAGTTTACAAGACTGACGCTCTACCACTGAGCTATAGGGGCTTGTTTGTTTTGTTATGAGTCATTACTATATTTATTACGTTATTAATTCTGTGTGTGTTGACAGATTTCAAGAGTTAATACAAGTTTCATGAGGACGTGAAAATGCTATTATTGCTATCACATATGTCATGGGGACCCTGATTTCCAAGTAGTTTAGTCAACAAAGGCCCAATTCATTAGATCTCGTCTTTGAGACTAAGGCCCATTTCATACAAAGACAACAAACAAAGGGAAAAACTATACAGTATAGCCGCTTTAAAAAATAATAGCTGGCAAAATGTATATTTCTTGTATATTAGCATATAATATAATATACTATACATATCTTATATATATATTTTTGGTATATATGGCTAGTCGATGTAATTATTTTAGCCGAGTGGCCGTGTAACTTGCCCAAGACAAAGGCCCAGTTTAATTTAGTGGTAGTTAACACACAACTCTTTATATTTTATGCTGCATATATAATAGTGGAGTAGCAAACAACCAAATAAAAACAAAGATAGCAGACTATAGGAATGTTTATTTATTTAATTAATTTTGGATGAACAGCATGTGTACTAAAGTAATGAGGCAAATTTTTCCTTTAAATTTAAGAGAAATTTTCATAAAGCACTATCTTTTAGCAGTAATTAGCCATCTATAGATACCATTTGCTATATTACGGATTATAAATACCTTTTATGTGGTTATAAGATGTATTTGATGTATTTAAGCTATTGTATTCATGAATACAATAGCAAAAATAGGCGTGAATCAGGGAAGTCCAGCTAATCAGTTGTTGTATTCGAGTGTATTCGACTGTATTCATGGAGTGAAACATGGGATTATAGCTGGACAGATTATTGTATTCGACTGTATTCACAGCGTGAAATAGGGGATTACACTGTTTTTAAAAGGGAAAGTGAATCAATTAACATAATAGACTCTTAATATAACTCAACAAACTCAATTATAACACACAAATTTTGTATTTTCAGTTATAAAAAAGATTCTCAACCGAAAAATACCCCAAAATATAGCAATCTTCAGAAAATTATATAATACATCTGAATACATAAATTATATTAATTAAAAAATATATGAATACATTCATGGCATTTAGCGAGACAGTGAATATAATGAAATACATAGAATACAACGGGATACATTGAAATACAATGAAAAAAAAATAGTGAATACAATGAAATACACGGAATACAACGAGATACATTGAATTACAATGAAAACAATGAAATACATGAAAATACATTAAAATTTATTAACAGAAAATCAAGTTGCTCAGCCCCAAACTCCGTCGTCTTTGTTCAAGAACAAACCCTAATTTCCGGCGAATCTTCCTCGTTATTCCATAGGAATCACCGTCGCTCTCCGATGGATCCAAAGGCAGTGAATTTTCACGCAATTTAATGGCGGCGCTGGCACGAAAATGAGATTGCCGAAAAGCGGAATGTGATGCCGTGGATAACGGCTGTTGACGGACGTTGCTGTTCGAGAAGAGTTGAATTGGTGATTGAACCAGGTGAATGAATGAGGCTCGAACGTATAAATAGTGATGCCATTTTGACCAATTCATTAGAGGCTTAACTACATGAGCCATTTCTGTTGCAACTGTGTTAGCTTTTCCAGTGGGAAGAGACGGCTTGAAAAGCTTTATTCAGGAGTTTATTTGGAGATGTGGAAGAGAATGAGATGTATCAAAGTAGAGAGAAAAAAAAAATTGTGTAACTGATCAGCGTATTTAGTGGCTTAGGGCTAGGAGGTAACCAAAATTAAATATTTTGTTATAAACTTTAAAAGGTATCTATAGAATATAATTTTTTTAAATGATATTTATTTAAAATAAATAAGGTGTTAAAGGTAAAAATTCCAAAACACACGTACTACAAGTCAAGCAAAGAGGCCCATTAATTTGGGAAAATAAGTCATGATGATGGTGACAATATGGACTTAATATTTCCAGTCATATTGGCATTATAATCAGTTTACAGTTATTAATCCCAATTTGACCCTAATTATCAACTTATTAAATCAATCACTCTTTTCCTTTTCCCAGTTTGATGATTTTGTTTTCTATTTTGGTTATTTTTGGAATGGGTCGATTTATTTTGTTGGATGTAACGCCTTTCCTTACAAATTTTCAATAGCACATTTAAGTAACAGAAGAGCCAAATTTGGAAAAATGGTGAGCGCTAATAATACTAATTACAGTATACTAGTATATTGTTTTTCCTCGTCTTCTTCCCATTGTTGCGCCGGTCGCCCGGCCCCAAACAAGACAAAGAGTATACTCTTAGGAAACCCCACAAAAGAAAACACCGAGTATAAAATATTGCCACTCTGTTTCTCACTGTTGTTTAACTTTCTTGCTTTTTTCTTTCCCGATCAACATCAACAAACACCTCCTTGTGTTTTTCTTAGACGGCCATAAACAATTTTTCTCAACTCTTTCTTTCTCACCAATTCTTAAAATATGAATGACCTGCTAGCGGTTAGTTTATTTTCTTAGACTCCTTGTATTCTTTTGCTGTTTTGGTTACTATGAAATAAAAAAATTGACTTTTTTGTTACTTCTAGTGTTTAGCCTCCAAGATTTCAGTTTTATAATCATAGTTTGTGCTTTCGTTTAATTCCTTTGTGAATTGAGTTTCGTATATTTAAGTTTGCTTATACTAGTCTGGTGAAATTTGTAAAGATTGGATTTTTATATAAGTTGGTTTGTTATATCATATGTATCAACTGCATACTTGGTTATTCAACTGGTAAATATCAGTACCCAAGGGTGTGTTGGTTCTGGTGCGGTTGGTTGAGAACCATGAGGTCTCGGTTCAAATCCTTGGGTAACAGAATTACCCGATACCTGTGTTGGGGGAGGTAGTAGTTATCCTATGGAATTAGTTGATGTGCGCGCCAAGCTGGCTCGTGCACCATAGAATTAAAAATCAGTCTTTTTATGGTAGAGTTTGAACTAGAATTAAGGTTACTCCTCCATATTCTTATTTATTTTGTTATGCTTTTCCTTGTCTTTCCTGCTAGCTATTGTACCTTTATTTGCAATTTAACAAAGCCTAACTGCAGATATATTGATAAATTAGAGTTTTTGTTTGTTCTCTTGATAAATTTGTTTTGGTCTTTATCTATATCACATAATCACATTATCTTGTACTTCAAGCACTTGTTATGAACGTTTGTACGTTAATCGTTGTTTGGTTTCAAGTAAGGGGAATTATGTGATATTAAGATTTATTGTTATGTGATTTCTGTTACTGTTTCAGGATTCGAGCTTCGTTAGTGCCAAAGATAATGCTTCCAAAGAATCTGACATCGAGATGGGCAGTCGGTTTACGAGGAGTCAGTCAGATTCAGGAATGGATACCTTCAATAAGCAGGTATTACTTCACTGACCCTTGAGTTATTTTAAGATGATCAAAGTAGTGCAATTCTCATAAAAAGATAAACTGTAAGAACCAAAATTTTCGCATGTTTATTCTCCGATCGCTTAGCTTCTCACATATATTACTTTCCCTTGTAGATACAAGAAATCGAGAAACAGGTCGATAAACTTTCTGGTTTGCTGAAGAGCCTTAAGGTATAGTTCATCCAAATTCTTTTGGTTTTGATTGTTGTTAAGAAGCCATTTGGATCTATTTAAACTTTCTTCTTTTGAGAAACTGCAGATGCTACAGGTACATATTGTCCCACTGTTAAGATAGTTTAAATCTTGGTTTCATTATGACTTCCACTTATATACTTAAATTATCATTTTATATCCTGGAAATTTGAGTGTATTGAAGAGCTTTCTTGTAAGGGCACAATTCTTTTTCAGTATTGTTCCAGACTACCTTTCAAAGTAGGTAGTCACATACGACAACTTTATTAGCTTTGTTTCTTTTGGTTGTTCGACGGAGGAGTTGAGTTATTCTGTTTGATTGTATGTTGAAGAGGATGACATTGAAGAAATGGAATAGGATAAACAGTGTGACAATGGATTCAAGTATAGAAGAATAGATGGGGAAAAAAGGAGAGTTTTAAATTTTTCTATCGATTGCAAAATCTAATTTTGATTTCCAGTCTGAGCAACGGTAAAGTTGTCGCTGTGAGGCCTATAGGGTCACTGGTTCAAACCGTGGAAGCAGCCACTAATGTTTGCATTGAGCTAGGCTATCTACATCACACCCTTGGAGTGCGGCCCTTCCCCGGACCCTGCGTGAATGCGGGATGCTTTGTGCACCGGACTGCCCTTTAGTATGAGAATAAAGGATTTTGATGCATGTTCATGAGGTTTATACAAATTGAATTGGCAAAAACATCGGCTACTAGGAATTGTAATGACCCTTTTGTTCCAATTTGCTGCTAAAATGCTAGAAGTCAGGATAAATTGTTGGCTCCCTATGAATGTGCTCCCAGACAGGTGTTTAGACTGCGGAAAAGCTAAATAGGCTCGTGGTCATATATTTTTCTTCTGCCAAAACAGCAGTGAGAGTAAAGGATTATGATGTATGTTCATGAGGTTTATACTTAGAGATTGAATAGGCAAAAACATCTAAAAAAAACAAGACACCAAGCTAGTGGCCAGTGGATCTTGAATATATCAGTTGTGGTGGGAGAAGCAGGGAAGTGGATAAATTGGGTTACTTTGAGTCAAGGTAATTTTTGAAATATTAAGTCACCAACCGTTTTAATGTCCAGAGTTTACTGCTAAAGCAAGTTCCTTTATAAATAAGTTGATAAAATAACTTCTATTACTTGGATGGGACTTTCCAGATATGCTACTACTACAGAAAGTGGGTCTGTCTGTGAGCTCATGAGTGGATTGATTAAATTATTTCTTTTAAAGTTTGGAATGACTTGACATTTTGTTCAAGGAGTTGGTTTGATTAGTTAATTTATTTAATTGAACATATATCAGTACTCTGTAATGGGGAGAGTTCAATATTTTTTGGATTCATTTCTAGCTTGAGGATGTTTGTGGGTATCCTTGGGTTCACTAAAACCTGGTTAACTCTCTTTACGTTTTGGAGCGATTAAGTGCATGTGTTCTGATATTTTCCATCTGATTAAAATTTCTTTACCTTTTCTCTAGTAGGAGACTATTTACTAATTGAAATTTTATTCAGGATGCTAATGAGGAATCAAAATCTGTTACTAAAGCATCAGCAATGAAAGGTCGGATAAGTATTTTCATATTGTTTTGTATAGCTAACAGATTAACTATTCAACTTTTATTATTCTGATCTCTTTTACCTTTAAGTGGTTACTGTATCATAAAAATATAACTGTAAGATAGTCGTCAGTCAACAGAAGGCAAGCATTTTCTTAATCCATTTACTATAATACACTTGTGAAATATTAACATGGATAAGTTTATCTATCACTGAAGAGAAAATTGGCCTTTGTTCCTTTACTATGAAACTAAAAGGCAAGTTGATTTTTATCCAAGTGCTACTGACCTTGTAAACATATTTACTATTGGAATACTTGTGTGGTTAAATTTATGACTCTCAAATACAGCAGTTTAAGTTTGTCTCTTTGAACTGTTTGTTTCTTGATAATCTGTAGCCTGCTAACCACGAGCTTTCAAAAAATGGTTTTCATTTTATTCCAGCTATAAGGAAGCGGATGGAGAAAGATATAGACGAAGTTGGGAAGATTGCTAGAAATGTCAAAGCAAAAATAGAAGCAATAAATAAAGAGGTAAATTCTTTATTCTTTAATATTTGGATCACCCAAGCAGTTTTTGAGATCGATGTTCATCATTTAAAAGCACTCTAATTGTTCACTTTCTTTAGAACTTGGCTAATCGACAAAAGCCTGGATGTGGAAAGGGTACAAGTGTTGACAGATCAAGGACAAATATGACCAAGTACACTAATGAACAGAAATTTTCAATATTGCTTGATATTATTTTCCACCTCTTGAGTAAATGTAATCGTGTTTTTCTTTGATATTGTTGATCTGCAGTGCCTTGACAAAGAAGTTCAGAGACATAATGATAGAATTTCAGGTATAGGCAAACCTTGTTATATGGCTTGTGCTGACTTTTCTCTTTGATTTAAATTCGTTGTGATTTATGTTGTTCCAGACATTAAGGCAGAGGATAGACAACGAATATCGCGAGGTTGTAGAGCGAAGGGTGATCACAGGTTTGGATCCCACTTTTTATTCCAGAAGAAATATAACTTTAGACATTTATTATCATTGTATGAATTTCCATATGTTTGTTTATTTAATTTGTGGTTTTATTGTTTTCTGATCTCACAACTGAACAGTCACTGGAACTAGACCGGATGAGGAGGTGAGTTCAAAGTCCTGCGAATTATAATTCTGATCAATACAATTGCTTTTACTAATTTTTATTCTAACGATCATGTTAGACTATCAACAACCTGATAGAAACCGGAAACAGCGAACAAATCTTCCAAAATGCTATTCAAGGAACAGGACGTGGACAGGTACCTCTTACTACTTCATTCTCTTACAGTAAATACATTACGCGGTCTAGTCAGCAAGTCTATATGCAGGACTGCAGTCTGAATATATTTTGTATACTTAGAGTGTTCGGTTTTGTAACAAATTGCGTGTTCCATTAAATATCATTAGTCTATCCTTTTCATTTTCCCCTCCTATTTCAGCTGATAATAAGCCTAATTGCAGGTCCTAAGCACCGTAGAAGAAATTCATGAAAGACATGATGCAGTGAAGGAAATTGAGAGAAAGCTTCTTGACCTGCACCAGATTTATCTAGACATGGTGGTTCTGGTTGAAGCTCAAGGAGACTTGTTAGATAATATTGAATCCCAGGTTTGCTTTTTGATCCCTCTCATAATTTTTCAGCATATTTCTCTACCTTAAAAACGAAAGGGTCTCCACAACACTGCATCGGAATTCTCAATGGAGATTTTGTTCAGGTGACAAATGCAGTTGATCATGTCCAATCAGGGACAACTGCTCTTCAGACTGCAAAGAAACTACAAAGGGGCTCTCGAAAGTGCATGTGCATTGCCGCTATAATTATCTTAATTATAGCAGCTTTAATAGTCATCCCCATCGTTGTCAAACAACCTTGGAAGAGTAACAAGGGCGCTTGATTGTTTGTGTTCGAGCTATGCTTGCAACTGTTTGTGTGTGTGCCTTTGGCTTATCGGGGGATAGAAAGTTAAACGTCTACATTTTCACACGAGTCTGTGTCAGCCTGTCTATAGTTTCCTTATTGATTATATTCTTTTTTTGGCCACTTTGTTAACTAGCTCTTGGTGTAAATTGTCTACAAATTGTCCATGGATTTGTGAAAAATTATACTATATCTCTTTAAGTCGTAAAGAATAGCTTATAGCAGAATCTGATATGAATTCTGCCCTGTGGTAGAGTTATTGATAGCATAAATGGACTAATCTTTCAACGGATGGCTAGCCCCATCTTGTTTGTCTATTTTTTCCTTTCCAAGCTATTTGCATAGTTCGTCAAATTAGAGCGTTAAATTGAGTTTCTTATATATTGCTGTTGTAAGGTAAAAATTAAAGACAATTTATTAGTACTATCTTTTTTTAACTAACTTGATATCATTATTGTTTTAATGGTAAAAGTAGCACATGCTAGTCATTTTTCGGACTGGTAATCGAAAGCCAGCATTTGTGAAGTCATTGAAAAATAGTCTCTGTTTTACTAAAACACGGAAAGTTCCAGCATAATATGCGGGATTATGGAGCTCTTGCTTATAAACTTTCAGCATGTCATGTTGGAATTCTAGCACACAGGAGGTTCCAGCATAATATGCGAGATTATGGAGCTCCAACATATTATGATGTAACTCCAACATATTATAAAATTCCAACATATTATGCTAGAAGCTCATATGTAAAAAATTCGAACTCCAACGTATTATGCTAGAATATTTACGGATTTTAAAGAGTGTTTTTGTTCAGATTTTATCTTTACCTGAAAAGTGATTAAATTTAGATTACTTTTGAAATTGTGGTTATTTTTCTATTACCGGTTGTAAATATGGCTATTTCTGATTTTTACCCGTTTTAATGGCCACCAATTTTCTTGATATAATCTATTCTTAAAGGATTGAAGCAGCTGTTCCAAATTACTTGCAAGACTTCATCACAATTTTATGAACATATAGTTGATGATTCTGACCAACAGATAAATATACTATTAATCGAATTCAGAATTCAAATTTTCAGCTAGCCTTTCAAAGTTTTGTGAATCTCTAAAGGGGTTACTCGATTTGAGTACTTAAGGCTTTCTATTCACAATTAGACACTGTTATTTTGCATAACAACTATTATTATATCAAAACACCGATTTTAGATGTAATTTCTTAGTTGGCCTTAAAATAACAATTTTGTATACTGAAGAAGATTTTGCATTTGTGGGATTTTGTGAAATGTTCTCGATCGAAAAGACAATGAGGGAGGGATTTAAGCAGAAAAAAATCTAAGATTTTCAGAAGGTTTCGTTTGACTACGATTCCTTACTTCTTCAGGTGGGAATGTACCGACTTTTCAATTGTTATTTTCAATTATAGGAACTAAAAAAAATTATTAGAACATGTCACATATTTTAAGATGCCTTAAAGTAGAATATCATATAAGGACGTACAGGATGTAATTCATATTTTAGCAGGTATCAGCATTAGGGAGCAAATTTTGAGGAATGATGGATAAGAGGACGCTGAGCTTTGAAAATTTAGTGGAACTGACACCAGGTAGTCATTTTTAAGCATGTTATTCAAAATATATCCATAGTTTACAATATATTTAAAGATTAGCTAATTTCGCTCAAAGTTCAGGACAAAGCGTCCTAGAGTTTAAACCTAAAAATTCAAACTTCAGGACATCGTATCCTAAAGTTCGAAAATGGTGTCCTGAAATTCGAATCTTATGTCCTGAATTTCCAAATTTAGGATACTTACTCCTGAAAGTTTGGGTGAATTGGCTAATCTTTTAATACATTATAAATTATGGCTACATTTTTAAATAGCAGGCTTAAAAGTGGCTATTGCTGCATTTTGTCCGAAAATTTACTGTTTTAATTGATAGGAGTAAATATTTTGGAATTGCTCCAGTCAAGTGCTTAACTTTTTGTTGGTTAAATTTGTTCCTCTGGATTTCCAGGTGAGATATGCAGTGGACCACGTTAACATGGGTACAGATGCACTTCAAACTGCAAAGAGCTTACAGAAGAAATCAAGAAAATGCACGATAATAGCCATAATTCTTATTCTGATTATTGCTGCCGTTATCGTGCTCTCGGTTCTTAAACCTTGGAAGAAATAATCAGTAACACATAATCAACATTACTTGCTCTGAATTCAGTTCTTACTGGTCCCATTACCATACCAGTTTCTCTTTTTCCTCTTCTTTTGTTCTGTGTATCTCATCCTTTTTCTTCTCAAATTGTATCATTTCTGTATCCAATAAGTTGCCAGTATTATATATATGGGATAATAAGATTTAAAAGATGATTTTTTGCATTACTCTTGGGATATAATTTTTTTCCTATTTGGTTGTGTAGATTAAACACTAACACGTACATGGATTGTGTACAATGTTAACAATAGTGAAAGTTCTATATCGAAGAATTGCTTCAATCCGACCTCATCTCTCTCGGAAATGGTGTTCTAGTTCACAAACTAGATGTCAACGTGTTTCTTTTCTTTACAGAGGAATAATAACTTTATTACTATTCCTCCATTGGAAGAGAAATATAAAGGCAGGAGGTTCAAGAAGAAGAAAACTAATGTTCACATAAACTAATCGCACGTCTCCATTTATTTTAACGTGTGGTAGTTTTAACTTCCCTAGGTAATTTTTTTAAAACTTATCTCTTCTAAATGGGTCGAGTCGGTCCACATGGACGACCCGTGACCCAATCCTAATGTCCAACAGGTTGACTAACAAATTTCAGGCAAGGGATCAGTTTGCAAATATTTAAATCAGAGTCGATTAATCCTCAATGAGGTAAGGTCTTTGCTTCACATCCTTGAGTTATTATCTCACAAATCATAAGTTTCTTTCTTGGAGCTAAATTTTAGAGCGTATGAAAAAGCATCAACAAATCCATTATCGGGCACAATTTTAAGTCCAAATAGAGATATATAGAGATACAAATGGTAAACTACTAGGCAATTTTGAGGGCCAAAATAATGCCCGAAATGATTCAAATCCCTGAAAAATTATTAAAAAGCTGAAAACATAATTATTGTACTTGAAGTCCACAACTTGAAAATAGAGATTGTTCCAAAGCTCCCACATCTTCTTCATCCTTCCATAGAACTCACTTTTTTTCCTCTTACATTCTCGACTTTGCAATCACCATACTTCCATCACCCAAATTTGTTGTTCCTTCCCTTGTCCACTTCTCCTCAAATTGCTCCTCAGTCACTCCTGCAAATTATCAGATTTCACACTCTGTTACTAATAATTCTTCTTGAATTTAACTTATATACACTAACGATGTAAATAATTTTTATTCTATCAATGCATTTTAACCTATTGTACCAGGTAACTGCCTTATATAATTATCTTAAAGTGACTTGATAATGTAAAAATTATTTTACATTGTTACTAATAATTCTTCTTGGATTTTATACATACACTAACAATGTGAAGGATTTTTACACTACCAATGCATTTCAACCTGTCGCAGTAGCTAGCATGCCTTATTTTTCACTGTAATTATCTTAAAGTGACGTAATAGTGTAAAAATTATTTTAAACTGTTAGTATATAGAAGTTTGAACTCATATTACCTATACAAGATAAAGCATAAAAATTGTGCAAAAATTTAGGGATAGGGTAAGATGTTTTTTACCTTTGCCCATAGCAGCAGTAGAGGTGATACCTCCTTGGACAGTCCTTAGAACTCTATCATAGTAATTAGCACCAGACCATTTTTGATGAGCCAATGTGTCAACTCCATGGGCTCTCTCCTCTCTCTGTATTTTCTCCACATAGGCCAGCATTCCCCTCCTAGCGAAATCCTTAGCAAACGTGTCAACAATAAGTGCATCAGCATGAAAACCAGCCAAAGTAATGAACTGCCAACAGTAACCCAACTTGGCTATTCTTGGAATAAAATCCATCATTTGTGCATCATTCATTCCTGATGCATCCCAATTGAAAGATGGAGATAGATTATAAGCCAACATAATTTGAGGCCTCATTGACTTAACTCCCTCAGCAAATTTGGTGCATTCAACCATATCAGGACTTGAGGTTTCCATCCATATTATATCAGCATGGTTTGCAAAAGCCCAACCACGTACAACTGCAGCTTCTACTGAACCCTGAAACCTGTAGAAACCTTCTCTGGTTCTTGGCAAATCCCAGTCCCAGAAAAGATTTGGAAGTCCAAGTCTTTCAGTAATTTCACGAGCTTGTTCATGTGAAAGGCATTTTTCAAAGCTTGAATGAGCCATCCACTCGTTCAATCTCCTCTGCTTTTCCGACTCCGTAACGTTCATTTTCTTGATTGCATCAATCACACATTGAGAAAATGTCTTGAGTTCAGCCATTGCAAGCCATTTATCCTCAAGGGCTTGAAGTTCAGGCCCGGTTTTGCCCGCTGCCATAGCTTCGGACGTAAGAGTAGCCAAACTTTTCCCCTTCAGATTCGGGTTCGACACACCCAAGATAAACTGGTGATCCCTTGTATCCACATTGGTTTGAATCAACGTTGCTGCTACTGCATCAGTACGAGCGACAAGCACGGTCTCCGTTCCCATAACATCAAACTGCAATCTTGCAGCCACCAACCTGTTAATGTGTTCACTAATAGCAACAAGAACTTTACCAGCCATATGACCACATTTCTTGGTCACAGATGACTGATCCTCAATGTGGACACCAGCAGCACCGCGCTCGACGAAAAGCTTACAAAGCTTCACAGTAGCAGTAGCACCACCAAATCCAGTATCACCATCAGCAATAATCGGCTTCAAATAATCAATAAAAGGAGTTCTAGCCCTCTCTTCTCTGCTCATGCTCATTCTTGCTTCCCTTTGTTTCCTATCATGATACTGTTGAGCCATGAACAGATGTTCCACTTTGTTTGGAACAGTGTCATAAGGGTAATCAGCAAGATCAGGACCTGGTTCATTGGTTGTGGTGTGAGTGGAAGAACACTGCCAACCAGAAACATAGATAGAGTCCAAATGTTTGGCCATCATAGTGACTTGAACAGGGTCAAGTGCACCAAAAGTTCTAGAGGCAGTGCCATTGGCTTGGTGAGTTTTGAGTGTTCTCCACAGTTTCTTGGCTAACTCATTGGATGCATAGCTTTGTCTCATTGTACCTCTTAGTGCCACCACATCCCTAGCTGAATATGGCCTCTTGGTTAGCTGGAACCTCTCTGAGTTCCACCATGCTTGCACCTCTGCTACCTCTGATTCAAATCTCCTTTCCTCTTCCATTATCTGTTCATGCATAAATTCCACAAATTAAAAATACTACGTAAAGAAGCAAATAAACATATTGTTAGGCTCAAAGAACCCAAAGATACTCTTAACTTGATCTGATATTATTCATTTTCAGAGGCGGAAACAATATTTGAATTTACTGGGTTCACTATTCTAGTTCTTTAAGGTTACTGGGGTCTAAATTAAAAATTTGTATATATTTAATAGATTTCCTATGAGAAATAGGAATCTGAACAAAATTACTGGATTCAGCCGAACCCGTACTGGCTCCGCCTTTGTTAATCATTTTGGGTAGTTTTCTCAAAAAGGCGACTTTCTATATAGGCTCTATTTTTTCCAGCTACCAATGTACTATTTTGGAACACCAAACAAATATCTTACAACGATAATCATGCTTACTCACAAATAAGTGGAAACCAACTATATGAATTTTAAGTGGAAATCAACTATATGAATTGTCATTGTTCATGTCGCTTCATTTATAAACAAATCTTGAATGGAAAACAAAAAGGATGGTGAAATCTTACCATTGATGGAACTGAGAAAGATGCAGCCATGGCTAGAACTCAATTTTTTTGTTTAGTGTATACAAGTTTGTTTCTATACAAATTCTATAATGAATTGTTGATGCAATGACTGAGGCAAGGACCTCAATTTATAGTAGTGAAGATAGATGATGGTTCTTAAAACTGATGCCAAAGGATAAGAAAAAGAAAAAAATAATAATTTTCCACATGATTTCGCCAATTAATTTTAGGTCTTATCTATTTATTTTCATGAAGATAAAACTGAAGCTTTTGCCCAAAAGGTGTAGATATCGAGGCAATGGCGGTTTCCAGCCATGGTATTGCAACTGTGATTGTCCGTTTCCTTCTTGTATGACCTCACTCATTATAATTGTAACTACTTCTGTTTTTCTTTTTAAATTGTTTCTTTTTTCACCATGCCACTCTCTCCTTTCCCTTTTCGTTCGTTGGTTTTCTTATCTTGGGAGTAGATCAGACTAGTGGTATGTTTGACTGGACATCAAAAAAATAATTAAAATGGTGTCGAATTAGTATATGTTAATTGTTTTTCGTATGTATAATATAGTAGTTAATTTACATTCTTCATGCATGCATAGAGAAGCATAAAGTGAAGGTATGCTTAATTTAGTAGACGTATAAGGAAGGGTGACAATGACTTAGAAAAAAGGTGAGACTTGCAAAAGAATTCCCCATTTGTTCAAATTCAAATGAAGAGGCCAAACGGAGTAGAAAGAGCCAAAGATGTCACCTGCATCTCATGCACGGTGCCAAGTAGATAGACATTTACGTAAAACGTAGCCAGATCTTATCGCTCGAGCAGCTCGCTTGATCTCACAAACGAAAAATTTATTCAATTTTGACGTTTATACCAAACAAATAAATATTTAAGTATATATTTTGTGTTAATTATTTTACTTTTTAATCATAATTAAGTAGTATTTATTGTCACTTTAATTCGTTAATATTATAATTGATTTGATTTGTCGGGATGTAAACACTAAAAACCAACTACGAAAAAATAGGGAGAAATTCAAAAATAGCCAGATTTACAAGTGACCATTTAAAAATAGTCACAGTTTCAAAAGTAATCGAAATTTAGCCACTTTTCATGTAAAGATAAATCTGAACGAAAATACTGTTCAAAATCCGGAAAATACTCCAGCATAATATACTGGAGTTCCAGCATAAGTATACTGGAACTCCAGCATATTATATTGGAGTTCCAGCATAAGTATACTGGAACTCCAGCATAATATACAGGAGTTCCAGTATAATATACCGGTCCAGTATAATATACCGGTCCAGTATAATATGCCGGAAGTTCATAAGTAGGTGCTCCAATCTCCAGTATATTATGCTGGAACTCCGCGTGTTGGAATTCCAACATAATATGCTGGAAGTTCATACACATGTGCACCTATCTCCAGTATATTATGCTGGATCGGCCCCTGTTGCAGCAAAATAGTGGCTATTTTCAATAACTTTGCAAACGCTGGCTATTTTTGAATGATCAGTCCAAAAACTGGCTAGCCCGTGCTATTTCACGAAAAAATATCGTTTATCTCACCAATTATGAAAGCTAAAGCTACAATTTTTGAAAGAGTTATGTTATCAGTTAAAAATAATATACTTCTGTTATTTGAAAATATGGTTGTAGCCCGTTTATTCTCTTCGGTCGTCAAGAAATTACAGTACATTTTTTTGACAAAAATATATTAATAGGCGGTACTAGTCACTACTAAAAATTTGCCTAAAACCGTCCGACAAAATGACCGATTTCGGTCGTAAATAGTTAATAACTGTCCAAAATGCGACCAATTACGTGTGGTCGTTAATTTAATGATCGGTAGAGCATACTGATCAAAGTCGTTCGAAAATTACCGACCAACATCGGTTGGTCACTCCATTTAACAATTTAAGTGACCCATCGACCAATATTGATCGGAATATTATTTTAACAATTTAATATTACCGACCAAGTTGGTCGGTGAGCTAAATCTAATAATTTTCGTTACCGACCAACTTTGGTTGGTAAATAAAAAAGAAATTAATCAAATAATATTTAAATTACCGACTAACGTTGGTCAGTACTAGAAATATTCTTTTTTTTTTAATTAATTAAAATTTAAGATTACCGACATTAACCGACCAACATTGGTCGGAATTTTTCAATTAAATTTTTTTCATTACCAACCGAGATCGGTCGGTTTTCTTGGAATAATTTTGACAAAAAAATGTCTATTTTGATAGCTACACCACCTGCCAAACAAAATTATATATTCAACAACAACCAATAACTCCCAATTCACCAAAAATTCACCACAAATAACCCCCACCATACTTAATCCAACCACCCATACACACCATATTCAACCATATCCAACCAAACATCCCAATTCAAACAAATCAATACTTTAAAATAAAAAAGTTCAATTAAACATCACAATCAAAACCAATCAAAAATTAAGTAATTACAACAAGTTTAAAAATGTTTATTCGAATTCAAAACAAGTTTTATTAGTCTAGATCAAAGTTTATCAAAGTATTGTTCAAAGGGTATTTTCTACAGCATTACCACTATCTGATGAACTTTCATCTAGAAGACGGTAAGAACAGTCTTGTGAAGGACGGGAAAAACGATCACGTGGAGGACGGTCGAGCCTCTGGCGGTGACTCACGAGACCGGGGCAACGGAAAAACTCCAGTAGAAAAGAGAGTTCTGATCTGAGCATGCATACCAAGGAATTGTGCATTTTTAAGCCTTTCTCTTTCCTTTGCCGTTTCTAGCTCGGATGTAAGCCATGTCACTGTCTCCTGCATAGCTGAGAGGCTCTTCCTATTAAGTGCCTCGCCCTGTGAGGAAGTCCCTATTCCTTGATTTCCACACCTATAGCAGTGAAATTTTTTCTTTGGAAGCCCGTATACCTTCCCCTTTTTGGACCGCCAACAACCTCCAACCATATTCTTTCAGCATCCTCGTCCAAAGGTTGGGTTGGCTCGCCTGACTCAACGGCTGGCTGACTACGAATAAAGTCCTCCACGGTACTTTGATAGCGATCCTATGTTATTTTAAATTAAATTAGTATATAACAAATCTTATAAAAGTAAATTATATCACTTAAGGAATTTGAAAGCTTACATATGTAGTCTCTGCCCGGTCCTCGATCCACCTATCAGCATTCGCCTCTTTCTTCTTCTTTAAAATATGCATCTCCTTGAATAGATCATCTTGCTGCAGTGGACGCCCATACTTCTTTTCCTGAAAATAAATTAATTTGGTTAATAAATAGAATCAATTAAATTCAAGGTTAAATAATCAATTTAAACACTAATTAACTAATTCATAACTAATTAACAAAATATTAAAATTATGCCCAAAAAACTAGTTCAAATCGAAACCCGAAACTTTTAGGAGGTGGAGAATGAGGGGCAGTAGCGGTAGTAGCAGCGGCGGCAATGGCCGGAATGGAGGCAACTGCAGTGGCACGGAGGAGTGGGGCAAGGGGGCTGTGTGTGTGAGGGAGATGAGAGTGAGAGTTAGAAAATTTTGAAAAGAGAAGAAGAGAAATAAGGGGGAAACCTGTATTATAGATTTGAAATTAAAAGATACTGACCGACTTCGGTCGATAGAGTCGGTCGGTACACTTAAGTGACCGTTGACTGTGTTTGACCACAGTTAACCGGCCGATTTCGGTCGGTAATCTTTAAAAAAGAAAGAAAAATAAACCAATATTAATTCCATTTCATCATTATTTCTCAAAAACTTATTAAATTTGAAATATAATTATAAACTATAAGCATGATCTTTATAAATAATTATATTTACTAATTACTTTTAATATACTATAAGAATATATTTCATTCTCTCTCACACACTCACACACACACACATATATATAATTAATCAATCATACTAAACAATAAACGTATATATATATGAGACGTTTACTTTATTTGAATTAGACGTTTCGTCTTATATATTCAATCGTTTTATAACTAATTATAAATCATATATATTAATAAATATCTGTCAAGACGTTTTACCTTTTGTATTCATCTATCTAAGTTATTATTAAGTATATGAGTCATTTCACATACGCGCACACACACAATTACAAACACAACACACACACTTACATTATATTGCAATTGATGATCAATATGTATCGTTGTACAACTTTAAATATGACGGATGTGCATGCCTTACAACGCACGAAAACTTGATCAATTGATGAATTGGTAAACCAATATTATTCTATTTTAAATATATTTAGTTTGTTGTTATATTAACTCGTTTACTTATATATGATTGTCATAATGCTAATAGCTTCTTTCCTTTATTTAATTTGTGATACATATATACATGTCAATAAAGTTTAATATTGTTCTATATTTCATTCGTTCATAACTAACAATACATGGCATATATAGATTAATCGATATAGGTCGAGACGTTTTATTTTTAATTTTCATTGATGCATATAGGTACGCTAATTTTAATTTCTAAGTTATAAGTCGATGAATCAATTTAATAATTATTCAAATAGATATATTTGATGATGATCAATTATATATACTAATTAGATTATTGCTTCTTCACAAGCCTATCCCTAAAAAAAATAACGACCTTGTGGCGCTAGAGCTTTGCGTTCTTAAATGCTTATTATAGTATATGTTAGTGCATTCATTATTTGTATTACAAAATAAAGTGGTACATGAATTATATTTATATTATGTATATAGTAAATTTTAATGTGATTTAAAAGTTTGGCATGTTTGACCTATGAACCGATCGATATTGGTCGGTTAATTAGTTTTCAGAAATTACAATTACCGACCAAAGTTGGTCGGTAAAATGTTCTCCTGTAATAACCGACCGACTTTGATCGGTAACTAGAACATAGATTTTATAAAATATTTTAAATAAATAATATAATTATTATAATTTAAATACGTGGGTCTATATAACCGACCGATGTTGGTTGGTAACCAAAAAAATACTTTGACTAAGCAAGTCTGACCATTGCGATCAAATGTTTGACCAATATACTGACCGATATCGGTCGATATTATTTTCCCGGGTAATTGCACCAATTTTTACCGATCTTCCGTGGTCAGTATGACATTTATAAAAATGTAAAATAATTTTTTAATAGTTTCTGTCCGTATAAGACGGTTTTTTGGTCGCTTTTCTGGACCGACTAACGTTGGTCGGTACACGTCGGTCGGAATTTACCGGATTTCTAGTAATGAGTTAAACTTGGCTTCAATTGTGAGTTTGACATTTAAACTTACCTAGTGACTAGATAGACATATTTTCTTGGCATAAGTATGTCTCGTGTACCCCTCAAGCTGGGAATTTCTTAGTTTAGTTTTTCCTTTCGGCTTTTTTCTTTTTTCTTTTTTATTACACGTGTCATTCAGTGATTTGTTACTTTAACACGTCAATAGTGTTTATATTTCACGCGTGAGGTTTACCAGCTTGAGGGGCTCACGAGACACATTTTTGCCAAGAAAAGATGTCTATCTGGTCACTAAATAAGTTTAAACGTCAAACTATTAATTAAGCCAAGTTTGAGTGTCTATCTTTCTATTTTGCCTTTTTCGTTTTTAATTCTCACAAGAAAAGAAGAGGAATAACAAATCTTTTCTATATCTTATCTTGAGTTAATGAGGTAGGAATGCTTAATTGTGACTTTCCAACCTAAGTGGCTTTGAAAAGGGAGAGTTTTTACAATTTTATAATGTAACCAATGTGGATAAACCCAAAGAAGTTGAACACTCCATGTAAATTCAAACTGTATTCCTTAATGACGCCTGCAACTGTTCAACAAAATCGCAAGTACCCAGAGAAACGCAAGTCCTTCGCTTTTTTTGTACCACGTGGAAGGCCTTCTGCGCAACACTTGTACGCCGCGGCTGCTCATTATGTGGCAATCATCGTCATCGGTGGTCAAATTATATATGTGTAACAGAGAAGGTTTTCGGCGGCCGGAGATTCAGCTCTGCTTATTTTCTGTGTTGACTGCCACTCCTTTTTCAGACGCTTCAATGTGATGCCTCTATTAGATTTAATAATTATTTCATTCTTCATCTATGCATATTAGAGTAATTGTTAATTTCTATTGTTGGAATTAGAATCCACCAATAAAATTTCTCTAAAAGGCCACTAGGAACAATATATTAATTTCAAATTACTGCTAATTATATTCTAGTAATTTTTCCTTTATATGTACATTTACAATGTACAATTAAAATATACGAAAGATAGAACCGTCAGCATTTTTCATGCTCTCTTCTTTACCGATCAAACTAGCTATATGAATAAACTATGATATAAGGGTTTGTCCGATATATATCGTGAGGACCATTGCCGATTAATGATTCTATCGCAGTTCAATCAATCATAGTGCTTCCGCTACAAAAATATATCTGTAAATTCTCCGTTTTTATTAATTACGCGTTATCTATTTTGATTAACGTGGATCAACATATACAAAAAAACTATGTAGGTCTTGTAATTTAGGTGACATTATATGGCTATTGGCTGCATACTGAATATTAATCTCACTTGTGTTTTTACGTCAGTGTAATTGTGTAAGAATTAGAGAAACTCTATATTAACCAAACAACAAATAAAATAGAATCGAAGCGGAACTACATCGTTTTCTAAATTCTAATCTAACGCCTAGAGTACTTTTTCCGCATGGCCAATACTTGCTTTCTGTGGGTAATTCGAATTTGAAATTTAATCATGAATAGTTCCTGAGCAGGATATTTTAGCTTTGGACCGTGATAGTATATATCATACCCTCTCAAAAATAAAAAGAAAAGTAGAAAGCGAAAGTACACGTTCGCCCACTCTAATAATTCATGATTAATCATTTTTATGAAACAATAATAACGTTCTATCAGCTTTTTCCCTTGATTATGAATTTGTAGAGAGGAAAAAATTCAAATCACCTAACAACCGCTCATTCTTTTCAAGTAGCACGATCATAAAATGTAATTAAATCCAACAAATAATTTGTCACGTCCATTATTAATTAGTTTCCGAAAAATGAAAATATAGGTTGACACTACGCTATTAAAAATGACTAAAAATATATTTTAGTTTAGAGATATATACATGGACATCATGATATTGAAATAACAGTGTCGCTTAGTGAGGAAAGTAAGCAACTAAGCATGGGAAGATATTCATGCCAGGCAGGAGGGACTTAGGTGATAACATTTATATTGGCATTATTTGTGTAGCAGATGTAGATGAGGCTCCTCTCTTAGCTTTTCCAATTTCTTTTAAGTAATGTTGATGTTTAGGTCAACTTATGATTAATATTATTAGATATTTATTATTTCTTATTAGTATATAATCAAGTAATTTTGTTTATCAAAATTTAAACATATTGAAAGAAATAACTTAGTACTTTATCTTTATTAGAATTTAAACCTAAAACCTTATAGCCCTACTTTATAAATCACTAGAGTAGTGCCTTTGTGTGCCTTCTTTTCCAAAAATTACATAACAGAAAAAACAAAAAAGGAAAAATTCTAGAAGGTGATGGCAGGAAAGCTAGCATCAATAATGAAGCTTGATCAACCAAATACTGACTTCATAAATAATAAAAGTATATAGAAAAGAAGGGTGTGATATCTCCTTGGGATTGGCAATTTTCGCAAAAGCATTGGCTCGTCCATTAATATGTGAGCCTTGGCACTTCAATTCAATATCTTATGCCTACTTGCCTTTTAGCATTTCGAGGAAAACCATTTTCTTTTTAGCATAGTTTTGTCGACATCTCCTCTTCTTCTTCTCCTACTTTTGTTCTGTTATTTAACTGTTTATATTAATTAAAGGCTAAACTGTATATATATTGTGCTGTCAAAAACTTTAAGTCGAATCAGAACAAAGAACTCGACTATGTAATTATTCATTGGTATACTCTTTTATTCATGAGGTGATGAATATAATAGAAGTACTTGCACAATGTTGTAAATTATAGAGGCTAGTCCAATTAACAAGAGGCGATACATTGAAAGTAAAATTTTTTTACGTTATAATATCTATTTACTTTGGTACGACTGATTGAATTCGTGGAGGTATTAAACCCTTGCCACTTGCTAGCATGTAATAAATATATAGTGGCAAAAAGAAAGTACGCGTGGACTGGTGAAAGAACACCAGAAAATAGAATTATTAGAGTCAGACAACTACTGCCAGCAGCAATACTGAAAAGTTTTATCAATTAGTAATTGATTAAGCAATCATGTTCGATTCGTGCAAGCCTAGAATTGCTTAATCAATCATGTTTCATTCATGCAAGCCTACAATATTTATCGAAATAATCCAGAAAATATAATGCATACTTAAAAATGTTTTAAAGTTAGAATTTGTTTGAGCCGGTGTTATTGGAATAGAATAGGTACATTTCAAGGAGGTTAAATTTCAATTTTAGGACGATGCCGTGGAGATTTGAGGTGGTTTAAACCAGTGTTTTAAAAGGTGTGGGCGTAAGGCGAAGCGTTTTACATATGCATCAGCGAGGATATAATGACACGGCCGGTCGTTTTGAGAGTAATAGCCTCGATACACTATTTACTGCTTCCCCCGTATCACTTTATACTTATGTGACTTGCCGAGAGGTTTCGTTTTTTGTTTCGGAGTGAATTGAGACACTTAGTTCCTACAATGGAAGTTTAAGTTCTAGGAATTTGACCGTAGTTGGAATTGTGTGAAGACGGCTCCGGAATGGAGTTTCGTCGGTTCCATTAGCTCTATTGGATGATTTTAGACTTAGGAGCGTGTCCGGATTGTGATTTGGAGGTCCGTAGCTAAATTAGGCTTGAAATGGCGAAAGTTAAATTTTTGGGAAGTTTGACCGGCAATGAACTTTTTGATATCGGGGTCGGATTCTAATTCCGGAAGTTGGAGTAGGTCTGTAATGTCAAATATGACTTGTGTGCAAAATTTGAGTCAATCGGACGTGGTTTGATAGGTTTCGGCATCGAATGTAGGAGTTTGAAGTTTCAAAGTTCATTAAGTTTGAATTGGAGTGCGATTTGTGTTTTTACCGTTGTTTGATATGATTTGAAGGCTCGACTAAGTTCGTATGATGTTTTAGTACTTGTTGGTATGTTTGGTTGAGGTCCCGGGGGCCTCGATGGTTTCCGGATGGTAAACGGACTAGAATTGGACTTGGTGTTATAGCTGAAGCATCAGTTATTGCTGGTGTCTGGTTTCCTTCTACGCATTCGCTAAGGTTCTCCTGTGTTTAGGTAGAGGAAGTTTGAGTGCTGCTGGAATTAAGCCTTCGCGTTCACGATGCATGTCCCGTGTTCGCGAAGCACTGAGTTCTTAGGCCTACGCATTCGCGATTAGGTCTTCGTGTTCGTGTAGAGGAAAGGGCAAATGAGTCACCAGGCAATTAACCTACGCGTTTGCGATGAGGGTCCCGCGTTCGTGTAGGGTCAGGCTGTGTAAGCTCCGCGTTCACGAAGAAGGTTATTGGACTGAAGCATTATTATGCTTCGGGGACGCAAGGATGTTTTCGCGTTCGCGAAGAAGGTTTTACCTGGGCAGCAAATTATATTTCAAAAAATGAGGGTTTTGCCATTTTTATCATAACTTGAGATAGAGAGCTCGGATTTGGAGGGATTTTCAGAGGTATCGGTTGGGTAATGATTCTTCACTTGTTTTTGGTTATATCCAACTAATCTATCATTAATTTCATCTTCTAATTTAAAAATTGGGTTGAGAAATTTGAGGGAAAAGTGGAAAAGTTCTTCAACCAAATTTTTGGGTTTTGATTGAGATTTTGATATAGGATTTGAGTAATTTTGGTACGAGTGAACTCGTGATTGAATGGGTGTTCGTATTTTGTGACTTTTACCTGATTTCGAGACGTGGACCCGGGTCGGCGTTTTGGGGCGATTTTTGAATTTCTTGTTAAAATCTTGATTTCATTAATTAGATTAGTTTCTTATAGTTATATTTATGGTATGTAATTGCTTTTGGCTAGATTTGGGCCGTTCGGAGTCGAAAAATCGAGGAAAGGGCATTCTTACTGATTGATTGGGCTTGGTTCGAGGTAAGTGGCTTGCCTAACCTTGTGTGGGAAAAATTCCCTTAGGATTTGATGATGTTGTGATACTTCTGTGATATGTGAGTGCGTGTACGCGAGGTGTCGAGTGCGTACACGGGCTAATTGTTGAAAAATTCAATTTTTACTGAGTAGTAACCTGTTACATCTTAGTTAAGTTATACTAGCATGTGTAGTTATCCTGTTTAGCCTAATATCGCATGTCTACGTGTCTAAAATGCTTATTTGAAATTTGTGGAGCATGCTTAGTTGAATTCCTATTTTTCCTTGATTTGTATTAGTCTTAAACTGTAGAGTTCTTGCTGCTAAGTGTTGTTTCCATCGGTTTCGAGCTGTGTATTTACTTTTGGGACTACGAGGCGGTACCTTGGGATATCTCCTTGCACATTTACTTTTGGTACTACGAGGCGGCACCTCGGGAGATCTCCCCCTGCACATTTACTTTTGGGACTACGAGGCGGTACCTCGGAGATCCCCTTGCATATTTACTTTTGGGACTACGAGACGGTATCTCGGGAGATCCCCTATTAAGCATTTACTTTTAGGACTAGGAGACGGTATCTCGGGAGCGCCCCTGTTGTTTATCGCTATGTGTTGTGCTGTTATATTCTATATTTTCTCCTTGTTAAATTTTCCAGTCTCTTATTACACTGTTATATTATTTTTTTGCCTTAAATTATTATAATCCAGTAGGGCCATGACATGACCTCGTCACTACTCTACTGAGGTTAGGCTTGGCACTTACTGGGTACCGTTGTGGTGTACTCATGCTACTCTTCTGCACATATTTTGTGTGCAGATCCAGGTACCTCCTACTAGTCCTGCTATTAGTTGCGTACTTGCTGCTGCTCTGGAGACTTCAAGGTATATCTGCCAATGTCCGCAGACCTCGAAGTCCCCCTCTATCCCTTTTATGTTGTTCCTCCTTTATTTCTTCTAGTTACTAATTTATAGAAAAGTTAGACAAATTCTTAGAGCTTGTGACTACCAGGTTTTGGGAATATTGTTATACTCGAGTGTTGGTTTACTTGTACATGCCGAGCGGCATTATTCCGGTATATAGTTATCTGTTGAAATTTAGTTGTTGATTCTGTCTTTATTTTTGATTATTCCGCAATTGTTAGGCTTACCTAGTCATAGAGACTAGGTGCCGTCACGACTACGGAGGGAAAATTGGATCGTGACAAATTGGTATCAGAGCTCTAGGTTCATAGGTGTTATGAGTCACAAGCAGGTTTAGTAGGGTCTTACGGATCGGTGCAGAGACGTCTGTACTTATCTTCGGGAGGCTATGGAACTGTTAGGAAAATTTCACTTCTTTGATTGATTGTTGTGCGAAATTATTGACTTCGGAATTCTAAACTTTTGTCTTCTATTCTCTCACAGATGGTGAGGACACGTACAGCGAAATCATAAGACCAGGCACCCGCGCCGCCTGTTGGATCCACGGGAGGCCGAGGTCGGGGTAGAGGACGAGGACGTCCCTGTGGTGCAGCCAGAGCACCCGCACGAGCTGCTACAGAGGAGCCACTAGTAGCTCCAGTCGGAGCATAGGAACCTGAGACGCCTGTTACTACACTAGCTCTTCAGGAGACCCTTGCACAGTTCTTGAGCATGTTCGGTACTCTAGCTCAGGTAGGGTTGATTCCAGTTACTCCTGCCACATCTCAGGCTGGGGGAGGAGCACAGACTCCCACTGCCCGCACCCCAGAGCAGCGTGTTTAGGTCGATCAGGTTTCAGAGGTCATAACAGTGCAGACGGTAGCCCCAGTTCGGCCCGAGGGTAAGGCAACAATTTCTGAGGAGGAGCAGCTCAGGCTCGAGAGGTACAAGAAGTACCACCCTCCTACTTTCAGTGGCTTGGCGTCAGAGGATGCCTGGGGTTTTCTTGATGAGTGCCACCGTATCCTCCGTACTATGGGTGTAGCGGAGTCGAGTGGGTTTCTTTCACTACGTTCCAGCTTAGAGGAGTGTCCTATCAGTGGTGGTGTGCTTATGAGTTGGGTAGTTCGGCTGAGGCAGCTTCATTTACTTGGACTCAGTTCTCGGATATGTTCTTGAGGGAGTATGTTCCCCAGAGTCTCAAAGATGCATGGCGCACAGAGTTTGAGCAGTTACGCCAGGGTGCTATGACTGTGTAGAGTATGCAGTTCGCTTCAGTGATTTGGCTAGGCATGCACCAGCCTTGGTTGCTACAATTCGAGAGAGGGTCCGTCGGCTCATCGAGGGACTCAACCCCAGTATCAGGCTTAGCATGGCCCGGGAGTTAGAGATGGATATTGCATACCAACAGGTTGTGGGGATTGCTAGGAGATTGGAGGGTATGCTTGCTCGGGAGAGAGAGGAGAGAAAGGCCAAGAGGTCTCGAGAGTCTGGCACTTATAGTGGTACTCGTGCCCCAGCTGTAGTTCGTCATGGTAGAGGCTATATGAGTCGCCCTGTGCTTTCAGCACTTCCAGCCGCTAGTAGTTTTTCGGCCACTCCTAAGCCTCGGGAGCCTTATTATGCACCGCCAGTGTCTAGTGCACCTCCTGCACGGGGTGCTTTCAGCGGTCAGCCCAGCCGACCTGGACCGAGACAATCACAGCATCCGCGCCCTTCGAGAGCTTGTTTTGAGTGTGGCGACACTCGCTGTATCGTGAGGGATTGCCCAAGTCTTAGGAGGGGTGCACCTCCAAAGACTTCTCAGGTGCCGCGTGCTCTACCGGGTCCCTAGGCTATGATTAAAACACCAGCTACCACTCCACCTGCTCAGCCATCTCGAGGTGGAGGTCGGGCAGGTAGAGGTCGCTCTAGAGGGGGAGGCCAGGCTAGATATTATGCTCTTCCTGCTCGTACAAAGGCAGTTGCATCTGAATCTGTCATTACAGGTATTGTTCCGGTCTGTCATAGAGATGCGTCAGTCTAATTTGATCCAGGCTCCACTTATTCCTATGTGTCATCTTATTTGCTCCGTATTTGGGCGTATCCCGTGATTCTTTGAGTTCTCCTATTTATGTCTCTACACCTATGGGAGATTCTATTGTTGTTGATCGTATGTATCGATCGTGTTTGGTTGCTCTTAGTGGTTTTGAGACCAGAGCCGATTTATTATTGCTCAGTATGGTAGACTTTGATATTATTTTGGGCATGGATTGGTTGTCGCCCCATTATAGTTATTCTTGATTGTCACGCCAAGACCGCGACGTTGGCTATGCCAGGATTACCATGATTAGAGTGGTGAGGTACCTTAGATTATACTTCCAGTAGAATTATTTCATTTCTTAAAGCTCAACGAATGGTTGAGAAGGGGTGTGATGCGTATCTAGCTTATGTGAGGGATGTCAGTCTTGATACCCCTACAGTTGAGTCAGTTCCAGTAGTAAGGGATTATCCCGATGTATTTCCAACTGATTTTCCACGATGCCTCCCGACAGAGATATCGACTTTGGTATTGACTTGTTACCGGACACTTAGCCCATCTCTATTCCTCTATATCGTATGACTCCTCTTGTGTTGAAGGAGTTGAAGGAACAATTAAAGGAATTGCTTGATAAGGGCTTCATTCAGCACAGTGTGTCACCTTGGGGTACCCCAGTCTTGTTTGTGAAGAAGAAGGATGGTTCTATGCGTATGTGCATTGATTATCGCAACTTGAACAAAGTTACAGTGAAGAACATGTATCCATTGCCTTGTATTGATGAACTATTTGATCAGTTACAGGGTGCCAGAGTGTTTTCCAAGATTGGCTGGTATTCAGGCTATCATCAGTTGAAGATTCGGGAGCCAGATATTCTGAAGACTACTTTCAGGACTTGGTATGTTCATTACGAGTTCCTTGTGATGTTATTTGGGCTGACCAACACCCCAACAGCATTCATGCATTTGATGCACAGTGTATTTTGGCCGTATCTTGACTTTTTCATCATTGTATTTATTGACGACATTCTGGTGTACTCCTAGAGTCGGGAGGATCATGAGCAGCACCTGAGAACTGTACTTCAGACCTTGAGAGAAAAGAAGTTATATGCAAAATTCTCAAAGTGTGAGTTCTGGCTAGATTCAGTGGCATTTTTGGGTCACGTAGTGTCGAGTGAGGGGATCAAGGTAGATCTGAAGAAGGTTGAAGCAGTGCATCGTTGGCCTAGACCGTCCTCAGCTACAGAGCTCCAAAGTTGTCTTGGTTTGGTAGCGTATTACCGTCGATTTGTAGAGGGTTTCTCATCTATTACAATACCTATGTCCAGGCTATCTGTTCAGGTGGACAAAGGAGTGTTAGTAGAGCTTTTAAAAGCTCAAGGCAGCTTTGACTACATCCCCAATATTGGTATTGCCTACAGGTTTGGGGTCTTATATTGTATATTATGATGCGTCGCGGATTGGTCTTGGTGCAGTGTTGATGCAAGACAGTAGGGTGATTTCCTACGTGTACAGACAGCTGAAGGTGCATGAATAGAACTATCATGTACACGACCTTGAGTTAGCAGCTATTGTTCATGCATTAAAGATTTGGCGGCACTATTTGTACGGTCTCCCTTGTGAGATCTACATTGATCACTAGAGTTTGCAACATCTGTTCAAATAGAAGGATCTTAACTAGCGTCAGCGGAGGTGGTTAGAGCTGCTTAAGGATTATGATATCACTATTCTATACCATCCCGAAAAAGCCAATGTGGTGGTCGATGCCTTGAGTCGCAGGGCGATGAGTTTGGGGAGCTTAGCATCTCTATCAGCAGCAGAGAGGCCATTGGCATTGGATGTTCAGGCCTTGGCCAACCAGTTTGTTAGATTAGATATTTCTAAGCCGAGTCGAGTTTTGGCTTGTGTGGTCTCTCAGTCTTCTATTTATGATCGTATTAGAGAGCGTCAGTATGATGACCCCCATCAGCTTGTCCATAAGAACACGGTTCAACACAGTGATGCTAAGGAGGTCACTATTGGTAATGATGGCGCATTGAGGATGCAGGGCAGGCCATGTGTTCCCAATGTAGATGGTTTGCATGAGTTGATTCTCCAGGAGGCTCAAAGTTCAAGGTACTCCATTCATCCGGGTGCCGCGAAGATGTATTAAGACTTGAGGCAGCATTATTGGTGGAGGAGAATGAATAAGGACATAGTGGAATATGTAGCTCGGTGCCTAAATTTCCAATAGGTGAAGTATGAGCATCAGGGACTAGGTGGATTGCTTCAGAAGCTAGAGAATCCGGAGTAGAAATGGGAGCGGATCACTATGGATTTCATTGTTGGGCTTCCACGTACTCAGCGAAAGTTTGATGCAGTTTGGGTGATTGTGGATAGGATGACCAAGTCACCTCATTTCTTTGCTGTGATGACTACTTATACTTCCGAGTAGCTGACTCGAGTTTATATCCGCGAGATTTTCAGGCTTCATGGCGTGCCGATATCTATCATCTCTGACCAGGATACGCAGTTTACATCGCGATTCTGGAGGGCCGTACAACATGAGTTAGGTACTCGGGTTGAGTTGAGCACAACATTTCACTCTCAGACGGACGGACAGTCCGAGCGCACTATTCAGATACTGGAGGATATAATCGTGCTTGTGTGATGGAGTTTAGGGGTACTTGGGATCAGTTCTTGCCACTTGCGGAGTTTGCCTACAAAAACAGTTATCAGTCGAGCATTCAGATGGCACCGTATGAGGCTTTGTATGGTATATGATGTCGGTCTCCAGTGGGTTGGTTCGATCTGGGCGAGGCTAGGCTATTGGGTACAGACTTGGTTCAGGATGCTTTGGAGAAGGTCAAGGTGATTCAGGATCGACTTCGCATAGCCTAGTCCAAACAGAAGAGTTATGCGGATCGAAAGGTTCGCGATGTTGCATTCATGGTTGGGGAGCGGTCTTGCTCCGGGTTTCGCCCATGAAGGGTGTTATGAGGTTCTAGAATAAGGGCAAGTTGAGCCCAAGGTTTATTGGCCCGTTCGAGGTGTTGTGGCGAATTGGGGAGGTTGCTTATGAGCTTGCCTTGCCTCCCAGTCTAGCAGGAGTTCATCCGGTATTCCATGTTTCTATGATCTGGAAGTATCACGGTGATCCGTCTCATGTGTTAGATTTCAGCTCAATCCAGTTGGATAAGGATTTATCTTATGTTGAGGAGCCGGTGGCTATTTTTGACAGGGAGGTTCGAAAGCTGAGGTCAAAGAACATTGCTTCAGTGAAGGTTCACTGGAGGGGTCAGCCGATCGAGGAGGCGACTTGGGAGATCGAGCATGGTATGCACATCCATTATCCTCATCGTTTCACCACTTCAGGTATGTCGTGTACTCGTTCGAGGACGAACGATTGTTTTAAGAGGGGGAGGATGTAACGACCCGGCCGGTCGTTTTGGGGGTAATAGCCCCTATCCCCGATTTACTATTTCCCCCGTATCATTTTATGCTTATGTGACTTGCCGGGAGGTTTTGTTTTTGGTTTCGGAGTGAATTGGGACACTTAGTCCCTAAAATAGAATCTTAAGTTCTAGGAATTTGACCGTAGTTGGAACTGTGTGAAGATGGCTCCAGAATGGAGTTTCGTCGGTTCCGTTAGCTCCTTTGGATGATTTTGGACTTAGGAGCGTGTTCGGATTGTGATTTGGAGGTCCGTTGCTAATTTAGGCTTGAAATGACGAAAGTTGAATTTTTGGGAAGTTTGACCGGGAGTGGACTTTTTGATATCGGAGCCGGATTCCGATTCTATAAGTTGGAGTAGGTCCATAATGTCGAATATGACTTGTGTGCAAAATTTTAGGTCAATCGAACATGATTTGATAGGTTTCGGCATCAGTTGTAGGAGTTTGAAGTTTCAAAGTTCATTAAGTTTGAATTGGAGTGTAATTCATGTTTTTAGCGTTGTTTGATGTGATTTGAAGGCTCGAATAAGTTTATATGATGTTTTTAGCACTTGTTGGTATGTTTGGTTGAGGTCCCCGGGGCCTCGAGTGGTTTCCGGTTGGTTAATGGACTATAATTGGACTTGGTGTTATAGCTTAAGCATCAGCTATTGCTTGTGTCTGGTTTCTTGCTACGCATTCACGAAGGTTCTCCCGCGTTCACGTAGAGGATGTTTGAGTGCTGCTGGAATTAAGACTGTGTGCTCGCGATGCATGTCCCGCGTGCGCGAAGCACTGAGTTCTTAGGCCTACGCGTTCGCGATTGGGTCCTCGCATTCGTGTAGAGGAAAGGGCAGATGAGTCACCAGGCAACTAGCCTACGCATTAACAAGGACGGTGCTGCGCTCGCGTAAGTTCAGACTGTGTAAGCTCCGCGTTCGCGATTAGGCCATCGCGTTCGCGAAGGAGGTTTTTGGACTGAAGAATTTTTATGCTTCACGAACGCAAGGATGCTTCAACGTTCGCGAAGAAGGTTTTACCTTGGCAGCATATTATATTTCAAAAACGAGGGTTTTGCCATTTTAATCATAACTTGAGATAGAGAGCTCGGATTTTGGCGATATTTGGAGGGATTTTCAGAGGCTCGATTGGGTAATGATTCTTCATTTGTTTTTGGTTATATCCCACTATCTATCATTAGTTTCATCTTCAAATTTAAGATTTGGGTTGAGAAATTTGGGGAAAAAGTGGAAAAGTTCTTCAACCAAGTTTTTGGGTTTTGATTGAGATTTCGATATCGGATTTGAGTAATTTTGGTGCGAGTGAACTCATGGTTAAATGTGTGTTCATATTTTGTGACTTTTACCCGATTTCGAGACGTGGGTCCAGGTCGACATTTTGAGGCGATTTTCGAATTTCTTGTTAAAATCTTGATTTCATTAATTAGATTAGTTTCTTATAGTTATATTCATGGTATGTAATGGCTTTTGGCTAGATTTGGGCCATTTGGAGTCGGAAAATCGAGGAAACGGCATTCTTACTGATTGATTGAGCTTGGTTTGAGGTAAGTGGCTTGCCTAACCTTGTGTGGGGAAAATCCCCTTAGCATTTGGCACTATTGTGATACTTCTGTGATATGTGAGTGCTGTGTACGCGAGGTGGCGAGTGCGTACACGGGCTAATTGTTGAAAAATCCGATTTTTACAGAGTAGTAACCTGTTACATCTTAATTGAGTTATACCAGCATGTGTAGTTATCCTGTTTATCCTAAATCGCATGTCTACGTATCTTAAATGCTAATTTGAAATATGTGCAGCATGCTTAGTTGAATTCCTATTTTTCCTTGATTTGTATCAGTCTTAAACTGTAGAGTTCTTGATATTAATTGTTGTTTCCATAAGTTTCGAGCTGTGTGTTTACTTTTGGGACTACGAGGCCATACCTCGGGAGATCCCCCTACACATTTACTTTTGGGGCTACGAGGCGGTACCTCGAGAGATCCCCTTGCATATTTACTTTTGGGACTACGAGACGGTATCTCGGAAGATCCCATGTTGAGCATTTACTTTTGGGACTACGAGACCGTATCTCGGGAGCGCCCCTGTTATTTATCCCTATATGTTGTGTTGTTATCTTCTATAGTTTCTCCATGTTAAATTTTGCAGTCTCTTATTACACTGCTATATTTTTTTCTGCCTTAAATTATTATATTCCAGTACGGCCCTGACCTGACCTCGTCACTACTCTACCAAAATTAGGCTTGGCACTTACTGGGTACCGTTGTGGTGTACTCATGCTACTCTTTTGCACATGCTTTGTGTCCTGATCCAGGTACCTCCTACCAGCCCCACTCTTAGTTGCGTACTTGCTGCCGCTCCGAAGATTTCAAGGTATATCTGCCAGCGTCTGCAGACCTCAGAGTCCCCCTCTATCCTTTTTATGTTGTTCCTCCATTATTTCTTCTAGTTACTGATGTATAGAAACAGTTAGACAAATTCTTAGAGCTTGTGACTTGTGACTACCGGGTTTTAGGAATATTGTTATTCTCAAATGCTGGTTTACTTGGACATGCCGAGCGGTATTTTTCCGGTATATAGTTGTCTGTTGAAATTTAGTTGTTGATTTTGTCTTTATTTTCGATTATTCCGCAATTGTTAGGTTTACCTAGTCGTAGAGACTAGGTGCCGTCACGACATCTTACGGAGGGAGAATTGGATCGTGACACAGGCATAAGCCCCCTAGGTATTTAATTTTTATATTTTATAAAATAATATAATTACAGTAAATATTTATTTTTTGCTGGACATGAAGCCCCAGCATGAGATTTCTTCTCTACTCCTTAAACTCCTACTACAATCCTTACTTAGCTCATACTGGATACCAATTCATATTACTTATATAAGTATCCAATTTTTTTACAATGTTGAGCTCTTATATGTATCTCTTGAACTATCGTTTTCACTATACTCTGTGCATTGATTTGTTTCTTCTGGAAAATAATATTGTTTCTAGCTTGCCAAATATGGTAGACTGCTGCATCCAAAACCATTCTGTATATGTTTGCTCCTGCACTCTTCCCTGCTGCCTTCTTCTCTGCCCATTGAACTTCTTCCTTCCACTGTTTTTTCCTTCTCATGACCCCTTGCCAGGATAGTAACTTTTGCCATATCTCATTTGAATAATCACAGTCAAAAAACAAGTGCTGCACTATTTCATTGTTCCTGTGGCACAGTGTACACAAAGTTTCATCTACTGAGCCCCATCTTACTAGTCTTTCTTTAGTAGCTAACCTGTCTTGTATTAGCTAATCTTAGGATAAAGATCCACTTTGGCATTCCCTTGTTGTTGCATACTAAGCATCTCCACGTCACCTTTTGAAATTCCCCTTCTAGTGCTTTGTACATCTTCCTGGTGGAAAAACTGTCACTGTACCTCACATCATCCTCTGAGTATCCAGCCTCTTGGAATTGTGCCTTGGCCTTGAATATTTTCTGGATTACCCATGAGGCATTATTTGGTTCAGTATCCCATATATTGTTATCTTTTATATAGTATGTATGAACCCACTGCACCCACAACTTCTCTTTCTTCTTGCAAACGTTCCAAAGCAGCTTACAAATAGCAGCTTTATTCCATAGTTCTATGTTTGTGAAGTTTAATCCCCCTGCTATCTTAGGTGCACATAGTTTGTCCCAAGCTATCAAAGCTTTCTTTGTTGGTTTAGCACTGCCCGACCATAAAAACCTTCTGCTGATTGCCTCAATGAATTGTATAATTTTCTTTGGCAAAATGAATACTTGTGCCCAAAAGTTCGGAATTGTTCCCAACACACTTTTGATCAGTGTTGCTCTTCCTGCATAAGATAGAAACTTGGCTGTCCAGCATTGAATTCTATTAAGCATTTTATCATTCAGAGGCTCACATTGAATTGCTGACAATCTTTTTGTACTCAAGGGGACACCAAGGTATCTAAAAGGTAGATCACCTTTAGTGTATCCTGGTACTTCCATTATCTTCAGCTGTGTCCTGCTATCTACACCTCCAAAATATACACAGCTTTTACTTGTGTTTGCCACTAACCTAGAAGCTGCAGAAAATATTTGGAATTGTTTATACAATGCCACAACAGACTGCACATCTCCCTTACAAAATAAAAGCAGATCATCAGCAAATCCCAATTGTATTAGTCTCACTTTAGCACACCTTGGATGAAATCTGAATTCTTTGTTGTTTCCTAGCTACTTCATTAACCTACATAGGTACTCCATAGCAATTACAAATAGCAATGGTGAAATGGGATCTCGCTGTCTTAATCCTCTTTTTGCTTCAAATGGTTTGATTGGCTTCCCATTGACAATGATTGAATATGAGACAGTACTGATGCAAACCATTACCTATCTTACATATTTTTCTGGAAGTCCTAATAGCCTCATCACCTGTTCAACAAATACCCATTACACAGAATCATAGGCCTTTTGTATATCAATCTTCAACATACACCTAGGTGATATATTCTTCCTCCCGTAACCTTTGACCAGTTCATGGCTCATTATAATATTATCTGTGATCAATCTTCCTGGCACAAAAGTTGTTTGACAATTGTTAATCAAATTTGGCATGACTTCCTACAGTCTAGATATTAGTATCTTGGAGATAATCTTATATAACACAGTACAACATGAGATAGGTCTGAATTCTCTGATATTACTGGGGTTCTTCACTTTTGGTATTAGGGTAATAGTTGTACAGTTGATTGGTTTGCACATCACAGATTCCTCAAAAAACTCCATCACAGCTTGAGTCACCTCTTTCCCTATAATATGCCATGCTTTCTTATAGAAGAATGCATTGTATCCATCACATCCTGGTGCTTTATTGTCATCAATACCCTGTAATGCTTGCTTGATTTCATCTTCAGTTACTGCTCGTATTAGCTTCAGTTGCTGTTGTCTGCTTAGGTTGTAGCCTTGCTGCATCACTTCTGTATTAACTCCTGGTATTTGAGTTGTTGCTGTTCCAAGTAGCTGCTTGTAGAACTTCAGTATTTCTGCTTCCACGTCATTAGCATTCAAGAGTAGTTTCCCTGCACTATCTGTCAATCTTCCAATGTGATTAGTTGCTTGTCTATTCTTAACACATGTATGAAATATGCTGTATTTGAATCTCCCAGGTTTAGCCATTTAATCATTGATTTCTGCTTCATTATACTTTCCTCAATTTCAATCCATTTAGCCAACTCCATCTTTGCCTCTTTTTCTTGAGCTACACTTTCATTGCTATTCCCAGGTCCAACCATTTGTTCCTGGATCCCTTCCAACTTTGCTCTTGTTACTAGAATTCTTTGTTCAGCACTGTTAAAATCTTGACTATCCATTTGCTTCATCTTGGTCTTTAGTATCTTGAGTTTCATCCACACCTTGTTCATTGTTGTTCCACCACCCCTTTTTGTCCAGCATTTGTGTACAGTATCCTCAAACTCTTTGTGTTAAGTCAAGCAATTGAAAAACTTGAAAGGTCTCTTTCCATTCTGCTGGTCAGTATCAATTGATATACTCAAGGGGCAGTGATCAGAAAAACCAGGTTGCAACACCCTCCCCTCCATACCAGGCCATTTCTAGATCCATGTAGCATTGACAAGTATTCTGTCTATCTTAATATGGACATGATTGTTTGTCCAAGTGTACTTCCTTCCAACTGTTCTCAATTCAGTTAGTCCAGCCTCCCAAATGAACTCTTTGATATCTTTCACTTTAAATTCTTGTACTGGGGTTCCTTATATCCTGTCTTCACTAGATAAAATAGTATTATAGTCCCCCATTAACACACAAGGTCCATTAATACCAGCTATGATTTTTCCCATATCTTCCCATAATAATTTTCTATCTTGAACAATATGCATACCATAAATGGCTCCAAAGTTAAACTTGTTGCCATTCTGGAGTTCTGTAACCTGCCCTATTATGTATTGCTTGTGTATATCATAGCTCTCAAAATTCACCTTTGTCTGGTCCCAAACAACCCATATTCTTCCACCTGGAGCAGTCGTATAGTTTGCTATCCATCTCCAACTATTAAACACTTTCTTTATAACCAGATTCTGCCCTTACTTCCTTAGCTCTATTCTCTAGCACAGCCATTAACACCACCTTATTTTCTCTAATAAATTTTTTAGTTCTTTTTGCTTGTACCCCTTATTCAATCCTCTAACATTCCAAGATATGCTGTTCATTATTTTATGGATCTTGGATTCAAAGTACCACCTCTACCTCTATCTCTAGGCAGCTCTCTACCTTGGTCTTGATTCTCTGTCATTTGAATTATCTTTTGTGCAGTATCCACCAAAGCTTTGAAAGCATTACCTATATTAACTCCATTCTCATTTCTCCCTTCCGTATTCTTCTTTGATGCAGACTTCCCTCTTGCCAGTTGCCATTGCTCTTCATTTGGCTTGTTGTTTTGAGCCTCTTCTTTATCCTCCTCCACTTGTTCCAGAAATCTTCCACTTGTATCTATTTTATCAATCTTTGGATCAAGTTTCCTCACAACTTTCCATACCTGTTTCTGGTTCTGTGCTTTATAGTTTTGTCGCCCCCCTTCTTGGTTCTGCATTTGCTACAGCATATTTGACAATATTGAGGCTTCCATTCATATTGTACCAGTTGCTCAATGACTTCACCTGTAGGATCAATAAGTTTAATTGTCCCTGGTAAAGTCCTTGTTATGTCCATTTTAATTAGAATCCGAGCATATGAGATCCTATTAGTCACAGTTGTGCATGCATCAGCATAAAGAGGTTTCCCTAATCCACTCCCAATTTTGCTAAGGGCTAGGTTACTCCAATAATTCGGTGGAAGTTTTGGGAATTTAACCCATAGAGGAATAGTTTTCAGCACCTCTTCACTAAAATCAAATCCCTCAATCCATGGCTTTAATATTACTGGTCTACTATTCATAGTATAAGGCCCATTCATCAATACCTCATCCCTTTCTTCAGAATTATGCATCAAAATTATAAAGTATCCATCATTGTGAAATAGTACCTTAGGCTTCCCGATTTTTCCCCGTTGACCAGCAACAAATCGTTCAATAGCTCCTATAGTTGGAGTATTTCCAACTATGTACATAATTATTGCTCGATTCCATTTCTGCTTCTCCTCAACTATGTCTTCTTCCAAAATTTGCACTACTACTTCACCCTCTTGCATCACCGGTGGTATATATGTTAGATCCATCTCTTTGCAGCAAGTTTGTTTTCTTGAAGTAATCCTGTCCATGACCTTCCAATATTGTTTGTTTTCATCTGTTTGTGCTTCTCTTCCTCAACTTGTACTGGCATTGTTCCATTACCTTGCTCCATTATAGGCCTGGTAGTTACTGTTACATTGGAATTTGCTTTGCTCGTGCTCGCTCCACCAATGACGACCGGCGATATGTTCAATTTTGGTATCCCTTGATTGACTGGACTCACTGGGCCAGCTGATTTTACACGATTGCAGCTCAGATCTGGCCAATTCAACTCACTGTCATTGTCTAGATCTAACTCATCCTCCTGCATTTTTCCTTTTGCATGTTGTTTTCCTTGGTCCTTTGTAATAATTTATGATTCCGCGTTCAATGACTGGCGTTTTGCTTTGGTTTTTCCTAGGCCTCCCTCTTCCTCCCATTTCCGGCGAGTGGCGCAGGTTATCACATCTAACGTGCGCCTGAGAGAGAGAGAGAAAGGTCAATATGACTCATTAAAATCTATATATGTGCGTATTATATACATATAGTATACATATTTTATATACTCTTTGGCTAATGGATGCAATTAGTTTCAACCGACTGGCCAATTTTGTATTTTTCTCCGAAAGAATGTCCACGTCCTTGGCCCATTAAAAAGAACTAGGCCTACGCGTGAGGTTGTGCAATACTTAATTAAGTAAATAATAATGTTAACAGCTTAAGCTTTTAGATGATATGATTAATTTTACACATAGGCATTTGGTATTAAATGGTCTGAATAGAGGGAATTGGTACTGAGGATTTGTATAGGTGATCATAACAAGTTTGGGATTTAGGAGTAGTTGATTGATTGACTCATTGGTCCGTTTCATAAGTGTACTTTTAAATTACTCCCTCCTTTTCAATTTATATGGCTTAGTTTGACAAGACACGGAGTTTAAGAAAGAAAGTACTCGCTCTGTTTCACTTTGTTTGGCACTATTTCCTTATTAGTTTGTTCCAAAAGAATGATACATTCTTATATTTACTTCATGAGAAGCTTCTATGGCTATATAAATGTTATGACATATTTAAGATCACAGGTTTCAAGAGTCTTATAACCACATAAATCGTATGGTATATTTAAGACTACAAGTTTTAAGACTCCCTCCTTTCCTTTCTTTCTTAAATTTCGTGTCGAACGAAATTATGACAAACAAAGTGACGGAGGGAGTAAGACTTTTGAAACTTGTGGTCTTAAATATGCCATAACATTTGTGTGGTTATAAGACTTTTGAAACTTGTGGTCTTAAATGTCATATCATTTGTGTGACTATAAAAGCTTGTCATTGAGAATAAAATGCAAAGTTCAAGTTAAATTGGTTCCAAATTTAGAAAATAATATTCTTTTTGGAACAGACTAAGAGCCCGTTTGGATTGGCTTAAAAAAAGTGGCTTTTCAGCCGAATTAGCTTTTAAGCCAAAAAGCAATAAGTTGGGGTTGTCCAGCTTATTGCTTTTGGCTTGTTTTAAGCAGTTTTTAACTTATTTTAAGCACTTTTCTGACTTTCCCAAACACCGAAAAAAGCTAAAAAGAGCTTAAAAGCTGATTTGAACAACTTAAAAGTCAATCCAAACACCCTCTAATAAAGAAATAATATCATTCTCTTTGGAAAGGAGGGAGTAAAGGAAGTTGCAACCAAATAAAAATTCTCTAACTATGATGAACCGTTTGAACATCTGCATCTAGTATGAAATGGGTCTGAATGGAGGGAAGGGATACAAAGGATTCATGGAGTTGACTTAACTAGTTTGAGTTGAGCTGTAGTATATTGGTTGACTGATTGATCTTTCAAGAGTTAGCAGATTAATTAGGAGGATTGTAACCAATGTAAATACAGTCTTAACTATGAATAAACAAAGATCCTTATAGCTGATTCAACTAGTTTGGACTGAGACACAGTTGAATGTTTGACAGATTGGTCTTTTCAAAAGTTTACAGATAATAAGGAGGGTTGCAGCTAAACTAAAAACAGTTTAACTATGATGGATAATCTAAACATCAGTATTTAGTATGAAATGTGTCTGAATGGAGAGACTTGGCTACCTGTGAAGATGAGTGTGGGCCCTGCAAACAAAATCAGTGTTGTAATGACACTGATGATGACGTTTATAATATTTATTTACTTTAAGGACTTAGATATCAATGTCCTGACTAATGATAGTTTATTTGAACTACTAAGGGTTATGATTACTTACCTGGTACAGAAGCTATATGCATCTGTTATAGGATGGTGCTCCTTTCTTTTCGCAGCATCTTCGGAAGTACCGACTTCGTCTTCTTTTTCAGTAATATCAATACTGAATCCTTGACTGATATTCGTCTCAGAATTTTCTAATTTGAAAATCCTTTTATCTAAGGCTACATTTGAAGCCTTTAGATCTGAGATTTCCCTTTTGAGATTGTTAATCTCATTACTTAGATCTTGGACAGTTTGTCCCTAAACCACGGTCCTCCTATCTAACCCTTCAACGCCCATCCTTGGCTAAACGAGTCAATTAAGGACCACCGGTTATGTTTCCATAACCAGGGTTTACTGTCGAAACTAACAACTGCCTGGTCTATATAGTCTCAACCTTAGAACCATTGGGTGAAACAATAAAACTAATAACAAAACATGTTCAAGAGTAGCTTATTGTGACTAAGTTTAACACAGAAATACTTAGCCTATCATTTAGGCTAAATGTATAAACATACTAAATTAAAACTTAAAAATAAAAAGTACCTGAGACCGGGAAGTTGTGGCCAAGTAGCTTTTTCTGATTTTTTATTCCTAATATAAAATTTACTAAGTGAGATTTACAAAGGAGGGGATTCTAGAGAGATGGGAGAGGTTTTTTAGAGAGAAGGGAGAGCTTAGCCGAAGCCTGCCTCTCTACTAAAGAATTTGATCCTTATATAGTGGATCACCTAAAACAAACAAAAACTAAACAGTAAAATGGCCTGCAAAATAATTACAACGTGGCTGACAAGATAAAGCGTAAATCCTAAAAAGTCAAAAGTTAAAAGAAAATAGACAAACTACTTTTATAAAAGTAGATTCCCGACAGTGGCGGGGTCCATTACTTTATTAAAGTTTTTTGTCTTCATTATCCCAATAATTCATCAGTGGGGCTTTCTGCATCTCTATCAGGCTTTATCTTTTCCTTTATTGTTTTTAGTGGAAGATTCTTCTGTATTCTCTTTGAATTGTTGTAGAAATTTTTCTACTCTTTCGAGGTCTAATTCTTCATTGTCTTCCTCTTGTGATTCTCCAGCTATGATTGCATCTTCTTCTATGGTATGTCCTGTGGAGGTCATAGAAATATCATCCGGTATTTCTATCTCCAGATTTCTCATTAAATCTTTCTTAACTTCTTCCATATAAGAAGCTAAGATTTCTTTTTTTGGGTATTGCTCCCTTTTTCATTTGGAGCCTCTTAATAACTTGATGAAACGGACTTAATCCCTCCGCTTCTGCCTTGGTTGGTTCTTGTGTGCCATAAGACTCTATCTTTCGCCGGATATTATCCTTAAGATCTTGGCCATATAATTTGCCCTGTGGATCTGTTTGGAGTAATTTTCTTCCGAATTTGGTATAAAAAATTCTGTTAATGCATGGGAATCCTTCCAGAGTCTCATTTACTTCGACATCCAGGAGCGGATTTATAGGTGTAATTACGGGGCACGCGAATCCATGGTCTCTTCGTAAAGTTAGATATTTAATGTACATATTTTCTAAAATTGGTATACTATTAACTGTTGGCACCCATGCTCCAGGAATGTTGAATGGTGCACTTGGTCGAAGGTTGAGTTGTTTACCTAGAGGTATAGGGATCAATTCCCAATATATACATTTTTCCTCCTTTTTTTAGTAGTGCACCCATGTACTAGAAATCCTAGATCCGCCTCTGTCGACATCCCATTTCATTATCCAAGGAATAGAAAATTCTATAAAGAAATACATGGTGGCTATTCCTTCAAAGAAAATATTATCACTTTGTAATTCAATAATTCGAGGGGATACATCTATCCATTGGGTATATAAACTTTTATAAAATGAGGGGAGTATTTCTGGGGATGGACCGTATAACATCCACCATTTACAGAACCAATTTGGGATCTGTTGGTCAAACATTTTAGAACACAATTTAATAAACCATGAGTACTTCCTATTAGGATTCTCATATAAGAAGATTTTATTAAAACTTTCTACATAATCCAGTAATTAAATTTTACTGCAACTTTCTATTCTGGATGGGTGTATTCCCTTTCCTTTAAGGTACTAAGTCCCCATTCATCTGAGGCTAATACCTTTTTAATGATTATCTTAGAGAAGTTATAAATTCTCTTAGTGTTAGCAGGATAGAAATGCTGGATTTCATCCGATCCTGTAGATGAGAGTATTATCTCATAGTGCATTCTGTACTAATAACCAGGAGTAGCGTATGACACTGTATCGAAATATCTGGTCATTAATTGCCATGGATTACCCTTCCATTTTAGGTCGGACTGTTCTAAAAGAATTATTAATTCTTTTCTTTCCATGCTGTTATAAACCTCAAGGTTCTCATGATCTTCATCCATTATTATTGAGGAGTATGTCGGAGGATTACTCTTTTCTGGCTTGGATTTTATGAAATCCAGGAATTCTTTATACATTGGGTGTTCTGTGTTAACACCTGATGTCCCTGCTATATTAGCAACCACTAACTGTTAGTTTCCAATCTGGGCAAGGATATTCCCTCTGCCATACGAAGATGTCCTTCCACTTCCTCTCGTACGAGGGGGTATGTACTCAGGCCTCATATCCTGTAACATAGCAAAAGAATTATTAACTCAGATATTCTCTAGTCAGAAAATGAGGGAGACTATTATCTGACCTTTTTTTATAAATAATTTCAAAATCAAATGGTGCTAATAAAGCTTGCCATCTAGCGAACATTTGTCTTGACACATCATGCTTGAATCTTTATTAAAGATGAATTTTGCTGCTTGACAATCGATTTTTATTAAAAACTTCTGATTATATAAATCAGTCTGGAATTTTAACACATATTTTACTATAGCAAGGATTCCCTAGAATACAGTAGCATAATTCTTTTGGGAATTATTTCATTTTCTCGAATAGAATTGAACAAGGTATTCTTGTTTATCAATTGGGGAGCACTGTTTCAATATTCCCCCATATCCGAGGCATAAGTTTCTACTACTTTTGCCCAACGTTAAACACAGAAGATTATTAACCTTCTGTTTAATCCTTATGACCGAATCACTATGACCATCAGTCCATGGTTTTGGATTCTTCTTTAGTCTTTCATAAAGAAGAGCAGTATCTTTGGCCAGATCTTTTATAAAAGGAGAAATGTAATTTAAGCTTCCTAAAAATCTTTGAAGCTGAGTTTTATCAGTAATAGTATCAGGGAATTTAGAAGCAAATTCAATACTTCTATTAATGGGAATTATCTTACCCTTTTCAATATTATGCCCAAGAAATCTTATATTAGTTTGGAAGAGAGACATTTTGGGCTTAGAAATTACTAAACTATTTTAAATAATAATTTTTTTGAACAGATCTAAATGTCTGAAATGTATTTCGATATTTTTTGAAAATACTAGAATATCATCTATATAGACAATTATAAAGTCTGTACATGGGATGAAAATATCATTCATAATTTTCTGAAATTCAGAAGGGGCATTTTTTAAACCAAATGGCATGACATTCCATTCATACTGACCCATTTGGACATTAAAAGCAGTTTTATACTTATCTGATTCAGAATTTGAATTTGCCAATAACCCGATTTTAAATCGAATTTAGAAAATATAAGGGCATCATGTAATCTATCTAATAGATCCCCTTATCATTAGGGATCGGATATCTAATCCATTTTAACAACTTATTAAGGGGTTTATAATTAATAACTAATCTAGGAACCCCTCGTTCCTGTTCAGCATGTTTATTAACATAAAAAGCAGTGCAAGACCATTTTGACTTTGAAGGTCTTATAAGGCCTTTTTTCAATAAAGAATCAATTTCTTTTTTGCATAATTCCAAATAATCCGAGTTCATTTGGCAAGGCCTAGCCTTAGTAGGAATATTATCTTCTAAAAAGTCTTCCTCGTAAAGGAAGACTAACAATATGTTTCTTCCAGTTCCAAAATTGATTTGGATGGTCCCACATATTTGCATCGAGAATTGATTTTTAAGAAAATCAATTTTATCAATGAGTTTTGGATTTTTCAAATCATGTTCAATAGTAACAAGATTTCCTTAGCCCCCACATATTTCATTTTTTTAAAAATCAATTTGCTTAGCCTTTGCAGAAATATTATTAGAAATTATTTCATTTAAAAATTTCTGAATTGGCTGAGTTATGAACTCAAAAGTAATTTTTTGCCCATTAAAAGTTCCTGTAAAGCTTTGAGTATCCCAGTTAGTAAAAGGAATTAATTTATGAAAGAAAGGAACTCCTACTATTATATCATGGGAAATATCTTTGACCAAAACAAAACTTTCTGGTTTACAGACCTTATTTTGGCAAATATAGGCCTTTGGTAATTTATAAGAAATACCCATTAGATGACCACTAGCATTTTTAATCTATGCATGGTTTTATGAAAATATCTTGAAGGTATCACTCCTTTTATACAACTCAAATCTGCTCCACTGTCAAATAAAGCAATGAACTCTTTTTTAAAATTATAATCAATTAAAAGAGTTACTCTAATTATAAATTTTTGAGTAGTAAAAAACTGAAGTTTTTGTAGAAATTCCTCTTCTGCAAAATCAAGTGCTCCTAAGAATTTGCTTTTCGCAGCTTCGTCTTCTTTTTCAGTAATATCAATACTGAATCCTTGTTTGATATTTCACGGAATTTTCTAATTTGAAAATCGTTTTATCTTAAGGCTACATTTGAAGCCTTTAGATCTAAGATTTCCCTTTTGAGATTGGTAATCTCATTACTTATATCTTGGACAGTTGTCAGCCTTCCATGTCCAAAAAAGAAATCTTAGCTTCGTATATGGAAGAAGTTAAGAAAGATTTAATGAGAAATCTGGAGATAAAAATACCATATGATATTTCTATGACCTCCACAAGACATACCATGGAAGAAGATGTAGTCATAGCGGGAGAATCACAAGAGGAAGACAATGAAGAATTAGACATCGAAAGAGTAGAAAATTTTCTACTGCAATTCAAAGAGATTACAGAAGAATCTTCCACTAGAAACAATAAAGGAAAAGATAAAGCCTGATAGAGATGCAAAAGGCCACATTGATGAATTATCAGGATAATGAAGACAAAAAACTTTAATAAAGTAATGGACCCCGCCACTGTCGGGAATCTACTTTTATAAAAGTAGTTTGTCCGTTTTTCTTTTAACTTTTGACTTTTTTGGATTTACGCTTTATCTTGTCGGCCACGTTGTAATTATTTTGCAGGCCAATTTACTGTTTAGTTTTTGTTTGTTTTAGGTAAGATCCATTATATAAGGATCAAATTCTTTAGTAAAGAGGCAGGCTTCGGCTAACTTCTCTCTTCTCTCTAAAAAAAACCTCCCCATCTCTCTAGAATCCCCTCCTTTGTAAATCTCACTTTGTAAATTTTATATTTGGAATAAAAAATCAGAAAAGGCTACTTGGCCACAACTTCCCGCTCTCAGGTACTTTTTATTTTAAGTTTTAATTTAGTATGTTTATACATTTATCCTAAATGATAAGCTAAGTAATTCTGTGTAAACTTAGTCACGCTAAGCTACTCTTGAACATGTTTTGTTATTAGTTTTATTGTTTTACCCAATGGTTCTAAGGTTGGGACTATATAGCCCAGGCAGTTGTTAGTTTCGATAGTAAACACCGGTTATGGAAACATAACCAGTGGTCCTTAATTGACTCGTTTAGCCAAAGATGGGCGTAAAAGGGTTAGATAGGAGGACCGTGGTTTAGGGTTTATTGTGGAGGCTATGACTAGCCAGGACTGGAGTCTCCGATAATCTATTCCTGTAGCTCTATTAGAAGCGATTCGTATTAACTTGGTATCAGAGTCAGGTTAATGAGTAGAAATAGGTGCTAAGTTTAACATATTTCTTCTTAATGATTATCATTAGGAAAAAGGCTACTGTTAAAAACAGTAGAAAGGAAGAGTATGAATTACCTCAGCGGTTAGATCTGTTGAATAATGGGCTATACCATTAGTTAAACCTAAGGTTATATACCAACTAGGTACTTTTGAAAAAATAGGTTTAAAACAAGTAGTCAAAACTACTGAGGAGACGATCACGGTAGATAGTGATCATGCCACTTTTAGATTATTATCTGAAAATGATTTGGCCCCTTATAGGGAAACACAGAGATTCATACATATAGGTTTTATACAAGTTGCCTTTAAGCCACTTACCTTAAGAGGCTTACCTGAAAGCTTTATAGCAGCTCTCAGAGACGGCTGAAAAAGTCTCTAATAGGGACTGTACAGACCAGTTTGGCTTATAGCCCAATTTATTTTAAAGCTTATCCGAATTTACAGATTTCTTTGAGTGATGAGAACTCTTTAAATGCTTTAATACTTAGCATTAAATTACATGGTTATTACAAGCTTTTATATACTTTAAATCCTATGTGCAAAATGATGGATTTAAAAAATGAAACTATTCTCATAGGGACTAACTTTGGTAGATCCAAAGTTACTACCAGAAGACCTATTAAGTGGGATGCAATAGATTTTCCCAAAGAATGGGTCATAGAGGAAGCAGTAGCTCCTAAAAATACTGATAATACTGAGGCTACGGAAATAGAACAAACCTCGGATGGAACGGTTAAAATCAGGTTCAATGAACCTATTCAGCCGGATAATATCAGTCTTTCATCTAGAATAACTAGATCTAATTCTTATATTTCTCCAATTGATTATGTGGTAAATTTTCCATGTAGAGCATCTACATCACAAATTAGAGAGAAGAGAATTGATCATATTAGAATTGGACAGGATAATATTGCTAAAATTAGTTCAGATACTGATCCCACCCCATCCGAAATGGATTTTTCAAATGGTTTAAATGGATAAAAACCAAATAGATTTTAGTCCGGGTTCTCCGGCAAGAAAAATGATTGCTGAAAAATTTTAAAAATCCAGATGGGATCCTTTTAGAAATTGGTTTTTTGATAATTTTGATAATGGGTTAAAAACTTTCTTTCAAGAAGATTTTTATAAAGATGTTAGTAGCCGTAATAAAATTATAGCTTTTGTTCCGTGGTTTATGGCTAAATATGTTCATAATTATATTTCTGTTCTTGAAAAGGATTATAAACTTAGTGATGGTAAGATTAATAAATTTATTTTTCATCTTTTCAAATGGGCAGTGGACACAAGGTAGTTGAGTTTACAGCTTTTTCAATTATTTGAATATGAGACTGGCTCGATTACTGTTAAGCAGGTTAATACTATGCTTAAGCAACATAATTATACTAATATTTATGTGAGTATTCTAGGAGAGCAAATTATATCTCTCCAAGAGAGAATAGACAAGTTAACTTTGGAAATCCAGAAGTTGACAAAAAAGGATAACAATCCTGATAAGGGTAAGGAGCAAGTTGCTACCTCAAGTATCCAACCTCCTCCTGAGGTTAGAGACTTTAAGTTAACAAGTCTCTCGGATCTTGAAAAACTCCTTGATGAAAGATTTAAAGGCTTAAAGATAAGTCCTTTGAATCTGGATCATCTAGCAGATGAAGATAGAAAACGAAAAGTGTCAAATGAGATTATAAAATCTCTAGTAAGTACAACGAGAAATATGCTCGTAAGCCAACTTCTAGGTTATTCTACTATCCTAGACCAACCCCTCAAGATGTTCTTTTTGAAGAATCTGATGGCAGCAATCTTTCCCATAGTTTTAGTGGGACGGAAATCTATGAATGGAACATAGATGGCTTTACTGATCGCCAGATTTATAATACTATACATAGAATTCTTATGTATAGCACGATCTGTAAGGTTAATGATAATAAGGATAAAGCCATTGCTGAAATGATAGTAGCAGGTTTTACAGGCCAGCTAAAAGGTTGGTGGGATAACTACCTTATTGCTGAGCAGAAAGCAACCATTATGGGAGCAGTAAAAGAAGAAAATGGACAGAATGTCCAAAATGCTGTCTACTCATTAGCTATTAATATTATAGAACATTTCTCAGGAAGATGGTCTGATAATAGCGAGACTATTAGAACCATGCTTCAAATTTAAGGTGCAAAACCTTAACATCTTTTAGATGGTATAAGGATGTATTCCTATGTAGAGTTAAGGAGTTACCAGAATGTAATAGCACTCACTGGAAGTCCAAATTTATTGATGGACTCCCTCCACTTTTTACTGAAAGGGTTAGAAAAACTGTTAGAGGTACAACGATGAGTATCCACTATAATATTTACTCATATGGAAAACTCTTTCGTGTATGCACTCAAGAAGGTTTAGCTCAATGCAATGAAATTAAGCTAAATCAACAACTGAAGAAGCATCGTCTCACGGAAAGACAACAGTTGGGTGAATTCTGTGATCAGTTCGCCATTGATATTCCTGCAAGCAAGAAAAAGCCTCATAAGAAAAAAGATTTTCATAAAAAGAAAAAAGAATCTCCTGATAAAAGATACGAGAGAAAAATGAGGAGAAAAAGTTTTCAAAAAGCTAGGAAGATTACATAAAATCAAAAAATCCTCAGGCTTGCTACAAATGTGGTAGGGTAGGCCATTACGCTAGAGACTGTAAAGTCAAGGATAATATCAAAGAACTTGATTTAGATGATAATATCAAGGATTCCTTATATAAGATCTTATTAAATTCCTCCCCAGAAAATTCTGATAATAGTGATAGAGAAGATTCATGCTGATCCCAAGTAGTATGAGATTGAGGCAGAGTTGATTGGTTGACTGATTGGTCTTTTCACAAGTTCCCAAAACCACTTAGTTCCTTATTTTAGCTTCGGTTCCTGCTCTTTTGATGTGTATGTAAATTGCAAGATTGCTTTTGGTTTCTTCCGTTTTCACCTTTACAAGTTTTTTATTGTGTGTATTTAAATGCTGGTTGTATATATATTAGCATGAAGATGTCTTATAGACTACTGTGCTATCATAAGACTTGAAAATGCATGTTATAATCTGTCATTTTGGCATTTGCAGTTTGACAAATTAATTACATACCTTCATGCAGAAACTTAATCTAGTCAATGGCGTTATCTTCACTGGAGGACGGGTCAAGGATGGTCTCTACTTTGAGGTTGTCAAAGGAATATTCCAGGTGACTCTCTCCTATTGGTACACTTGCATCTAGTTATGCTACCACTGCTGCATTTTTCTGCACGGGTAAAATTCCCTGCACGTGATTGGTGAACCAGCATGGAATCTGGAAAGTAGTCTTGGCATGAATAAATTCCCTATTTTGTACTTTGAAGAGGATATCTTCCGGTTTCTTTATTTTTTTTTGTTTAGTTTAATGCCAAGACATATTCTGCTAATAATCATATTCTGAAGAGTTGTTTTTTGTTTAAGCATGTCCGAAGTTGTTTGTTATCAACAATCGTTGAAAATGATTTCCTGATATTGCAGAAAGTCTTGGAGAAGAATGATGCGGGTGAGCATTTCCCTCTTCTTGCCATCTGCTTGGGTTTTGAACTTTTAACAATGATCATCTCCAAGGTAATGAAGGCCTACGGGAAGATAGAGATGGTTTAACTTTATCAAAAGCCACTTAAATTGAGAAGTCTGAACTGTTATAACACAACATAATTGGTGGCATGGACTCTTGTGATAGTGTTTGGCCAAGCAAACAAACTCTAATGAGGAAATTTTTTCTATCGGAAGTAAGAAAGAGTTTTATTATACATTTCGGATAATGTTTAACCTCCTAGTACTTTGGCTTTCTTAAGATCCAGAAACTCAAATATGTATGAACAGGTTATGAAAATGCTTTATTTTTGTTGTACGTATGCAAGTTTATCCAATAAATTATAGTAGTATTTTTGGGTAAGACTCCATGGGCAGGCTTGCAGTAAACTATAGAAAACGGTATTGGATAATACCTTGATGAGGAATCAATTTGTTAATTCGGATTAGATCAGTAAGCAATATTGAATTATATATTGTAGTTGCTTGGATGTTTTAATTTCTTTTCTTTCTGGTTTTATTTTGTGTAGATCTAATTTATTTTTATAAAAGCCTAATATCACAATTGATATTATTGTGATAATTATTTCTGGCCTAAGTTGCACAGTACTTGACATCTAAGCTAGTATATTTTTCTAAAGCAACCATGAGCGGAATACAGTATGTGAGAGATACATTCCCGCTTTCTTAAATAGGGTTGTGGGATTCGTATTCCCCAGGTACTGTGCGTGAACCAAACAGCTCATCTCAATACTTTACTTAAGTTTTGTTTCATGGGTTGATTTTAAGATGTTTCTTTGGCTGTAATAGGACAATAACATTCTTGAGGAATTCAGTGCAGCCAATCAAGCCTCTACAGTACAATTCGTGGAAAATGTAAAATTGGAAAGAACAGTGTTTGGAAGGTATAAATTTTTCTTTAAAATTCTTTCATGTTCTCTATTATTCTCTTCTGCCCTCCATCTCCGCCCCACTTGGGAAAATCCCAGTTACCCTTATTCTAAAGGCTTTAGTGGCTAAATTTTTAATAGGTGCCTGATTGATAGGAAATATGACAAATAGTGTGTATATTTCAAACTTTTAAATTTGTAAGGGTTCGTAATGTCTTTTGTCTTTTACTGTAGTAGTAATTACTAATTATCAGATAACAACAACAAGCGGTTATTTAAAGCAATCAAGATTGAAACCTGGCTTTTCAATCTGATATGCAAGAAGTGTCCATTGTTCTTTCCTTATGTTTCTCCAATGGCTGTTACGAAGCAAACAAATGGTGGTTGTAAGACTGATTCCCTAGTGGTATTCGAACTGGTGTGAGATGCGTGTGAATACTTAGGTGCTATTTATCAAAAAACACTATAGATTAACAAGAAATTACCCTTAATCATACTGCATATTTGCAGACACACGTATGGGATACTTATCCATAACCGAGTCCATGTAGCACAGATTATTATGAGCATAGTGGGGAAGGCATTGTCTTTCTATTGTTCCGCCTGCAGTTTGGCAGCTACTGCCTGTAAGATATGCTTACATTTATATTGAATGAACTGTCACAACCCACATTTGCAAATAGCTAAAGTAATGTATGTAGTCATTCATGTAATTACATGTTTATAGTTTCTTAACAACTATGTCAAAATGCAGTTGTATAATATGTGAAGAGATCTATGGTAATTCTAATTTTGATGATAGACAATTTGCTATCAACTGTTTCCTGCAGGTTCCCCTCTGTGTTGATAAAGAAGATGAGTACAGATTGCCTTGTGATGCAAAATCATCATGTATGTTTTACATGATAGGTTTCTTTTTTCCCTTTGTCATATTGCCATTTTTGTAATTTATTTGCGATCAGTAAGAGATTTACCTTCTCTCTCTCTCTCTCTCTCTCTCTCTCTCTCTCTCTTCCCCCTTAGTGTAGTAGATTACTATTTGTTATCAGTACAAGATTTAATTCTCTTTCTCCGTCTTCATCAGTGGAGATTGTGATCACTTCATGATAATAATTGTACTTTTTGAGATCATGATTGCTCTAGAATGGTACTCTATACAAGAAGTATCACAAATACTTGTTTCCCTTTTGATGTCTAATCGGCTTGTATCTTTTCGGAAAAGTTTGGAAATGCTAAGATTCCTGCACTGATTTCAAAATCAATAGTCATTTTGTTATCAACTGACCTGCCTTGGGATTACTACCATATCTCTTTCAATACCTTCAGAATTTATTCGAGCTGCTGTCGCTCTACTACAGTTTCTTAGGGCAACATTATTTATATTCCTAAAGAATATTTGGCATCATTAGTTAACTTAAAGATGAAGTTGACTTTGTTTCTAACTATGTCAGACAAATACTTTTTCCTGATGATATGTTGGCGGTGTATACTCATAAGACCAGCAAACTACCCTTATGGGTGATCTTCTAAAATTAAGAACCATATTGGTAGGTTAACTTTTATATCAAATCATTCTCCCAGTTATTAGTGAAGGCAGCATAAAAGCCTATGTAGAGATGTGATGGAGGAGAGATAATTAGTGATCACAGCATAAAGCCTATCACAGCATAAAGCCTATGTAGAGGTGTAATGGAGGAGAGATAATTAGTTGATCACAGCATAAAAGCTTAAGATGATTGATTCATGTTGATCTTAGAATGGATTCTACTTATGTTAGATATTCCATTTGGCTTTCAGTTTTTATCTGTATTTTCTTGGAACTTTACTTGTCAGTTTTTGGATGCTGCAATGAGGCTGAAAGTTGTTTTTTTATGCTACAGTTTGGCATATCACCAGAAAGGCTTCAAGCAAATAAAGATTTATGTAGTTTTTTCAGGATATTGACGACTAGTACAGATAAGAAGAACAAGGTACAGGATGTATTCTATTCCTTTACCCCCTTTGGTATATCTATGAGACTATCACCAAATGATATCGAATGTAGTGTAGATTCTACTTGAGCTTTTTTGTTTCTGATTTGCTAATAACTGATTCAGGTCTATGTCTCCACTGCTCAAGCACGACGCTATCCCGTAACTGCTCTCCAGTGGCACCCTGAGGTACTGTCTTTGGATACTGTTGGCTGATCTATTTTGCTATCTGAAACAAACCGGTTTTAGCTGTTGTCTGAAAGACAGGAAATTGTTAGATCTGATAACATGTTCTGGAGTTTGGTACCCTTTTTTCTGTGTGGCTTTCATGTTATCCTTATTAAATATCTTATCACAGTTTTGTAGCTGCTCTGCAGGGTAGGAGACAAGCATGATTTAAGCTGCATTTTTTGATATCTGCAATGGCATTACTAACAATGTTTCATAATCAAAACTATGCGGTCTAATCACCATAGGAATGATTACATGACTCATAAGGTCTCTTAAATGAGAAGTAGTGATAAGACTTTTTACACGCCCGCATAGCTATTCCCTGGTGGGAATAGTTGATCATGATGTAAAAGATTCTAACTCTTTGACACCATTTTCATCTGAAGTTTTGAAATTTAACTGCATTAGTTCCGTATGTCATTGCAGAAAAATGTTTTTGAATGGCGCTCATCACAGATTCCACATACCGAGGATGCAATTCAAGTAACTCAACATGTTGCCAACTATTTCGTCAGGTGTTGTCCTTTTTTCCTCAGTTTTCTTGTCCCCTTTTTATCTGTGTAGTGGGGGGGGGGGGGGGTAGCGGTTCAGATGCAGCACACAATAGGGAGGCAGGAAATTCTTTCTAATCTCAAATATTTGATGTTCACTTTTTCATTTTTGGAAAATAATTTGGAATATTGACTATTTGACTTATTTAATAACTGAAACTGCAATTGATATTGCATAAAGCTAATGGTTTTCTTAGGAGAAGTTATAGGTGATTCATCCTATATTGTGCTAGATTTATGTTGTTAGCTAAGTAGGTAAAGTGCAGATTTTTAGGCATGATCGTTTCTTCAATGTAGATATATGACTTCACAGGTTGTTTGAAATATAACAAATGACTTTAGTTCTTATTTAGGTGCAAGCTGTAATGTGTTCCTACTCTTCACTCTTCAGTGATGATTGCTCTACTTTTGCATAACCTTTTTAAAGAAAAGCATAAGAACTATCCATTTACATATATCCAGAATTAGCAGCTCATTTCTAATTCTTTGCCACTCTTTCTGCTGTGGAATGTGAACCAAAGTGATTCCAGAACCTTTCAATTTCTAATACTGTTGTGCTTCTAGTGTGTCTTGTTTTAATTCAGTTGTTTATTTTCTTCGCAAAATTGCAGTGAAGCAAGAAAATCTTCTAACAAGCCAGCGCCTAGCAAATTGCTTGACAACCTCATCTACAATTATAGTCCCTCTTTTGCTGGGAAAGCTGGGTAAGCTGTTGAGATTCTTGAGAATTAGAATGATGGAATTCAAGAACTTAATTAATTCACACTCTCTCATACTGTAGGGGTAGTTTTGATGAGGTCTACCTCTTCTCTCCGCGTCCCACCTTGAGCTCTCTGTAAATGCCAGTGAACTGCAAAAGTATTGAATGTTCTAAGCTTATACATGAGAAAGATGCCATGCGAATGTTGTTCACGGTTCGGTCTGGTCTTCAATCTCCAGTTATCCAGCAACTCCGACAAGCGAATTGCTTTATACCACTTGTATTATGATTGTTTATAATTCCTCTGCCCAAATAGGTTCCAAACATGGCTGAGGCAATGATGTTTGTATGTCACCAGAAAGAGCATACAGTTATGTATTTCGCCTCTCCCTATACTAAGGGGCTCATCTGCATACATACATGACAAGAAAAGAAAAGAATTACTCTTCATTTTATGTGGCATGTTGAAGTCAGTGTAAAAAAAGTTTTAGACTATCAAGTCAATCTAAAGAATACTTACAGATAAGTCTCTATAGAAAAGTGAGATTTGTAATCTTGAAAATAAGGCAGGTTACGTGCTTCAACAGTAAAGACAACCTAATATTTGTATATAACTTAAAACTCTTTCATTATTAGTTTGTACCAAATAAGGACAAATTTTTATATTTGGAAACAATTCAACTTATAAAAAATTTCACTTTAATGACATGTTTAGTAGCTATAAATTTTTTATGACATATTTAAAACTACAAGTTTCAGAAGTTGTTATTTTTTTTCCTAAACTTCGTACAAGCACGGCCACATGAGTGGCAACATGGAGTATAAAATAACATTAGCTTTAGTGCAACGAAATGAACAAGATGTGGTAATTTGATTCCGATAACATATGTATCCCACGGGATAAATTTCAACATTTGATTTGGGTAATACTTTTTTCAATACAATTCCAGCTTCATACACTTAAGTTTACTTTTACTTTTGAAAAATATCAATAATCCTCGATGTTCCTTATTCTTGTTTTAATAATATCTTTACATTTTTAAATATCTGCACATGAGAGATTATATTAAGTGGCGACGTAAAATTTAATAATTTAATAATAGCTGTAGATAACAGCGAAATGATGAATTTCGAGTTGCAGAAAATGATGATTTAGAGCAGAAGTTTTAATTCAAATTAAAATGAGACGAGCACTAAATATTTTATGTCAAATACATATGATGTCAAGTGGTAGACTATCTCCAAGCACGTGAAGCGCACGTGAGTTCCCAAAGAACACAACCCTCCCTATCCCCAGTATAAAAACCCCAAGTCCTTTACAATGGCGGGAAATCGAGTGCTCTTTACGGGGGAAATTTGGATACTGTTTCTCCTCTGTGAGATTTGACCCGACCCGTACCGGACGTACCCGAAAATGGCGGATGATATGGAAACCCTAGGCATCCTCGATGAGATTCAAGCTCTTGTATCGGACAAACTTCAAGTGGTAAACTCTCTCGCTTGTTTCAGTATATTCCCTTTTTCTTTTTACTGTTAAATTATCATTTCGGTAATTTAATATAAAGGTTTTAATTTTCATATTTCTAATTGCCATAATAAGTGACCTGTTAAACGGGATTTTTGATCCCATCAGCTGACAGCTCCTTACTTTTGCTAATTTCACTAAAAGAAATTAGAAAATGCAATTTTCCATTGATTTACAATGCTTAGTTGTTTTAGAAAGTTTTCTGCTTGCTGATTTTGAAAAAAAAAAAAAGCTACTCTCTCGGTCCCACTTTATGTGACATTGTTTGAATGCAATGGGGTTTTAGATAAAAAGTAAGACTTTTGAAACTTGTAGTCTAAAACAAGTCATAGAAATTTATATTGGCTATAAATATCTCATTAAGGTAAAATGGGAAGCTTAAAGTTAAATTATTTCTAAAGAAAAGTATCATTCTTTTGGAATAAACTAAAAAGAAAAGGATATAACAGAAATTGGGACAAAGGGAGTATTTTTTATTGTTTTAGAAAGCATAGTCGTTTTATTCCAGAAAGCTTTCTGTTTGCTAATTTTGAAAAAAAGTAAAATAAAGATAAAGCTAAGTTTCATTGATGTAGGAAGCACATATTTCTTGGTTCAGACAGTTTTCTGTTTGCGTTAGTTGTAGAATTTCAGGGGGAATGGGAGCAATTCTTAATAATTCACTTTCCCCTTGTTTTTGGTTGGGTTTTTTTTTTTTTTTAGGGGGGGGGGGGGTATGCAGGGGCAGATCTGGAAGATAACTTATGGACCCTATATTTGTGTTAAGAAGTCCACTGAATAGGTACAACTAATAGATTTCGAATCCATTAAATCAAATGGGGTGTGGTAGACTTAAACCCATAGTGATCAAATCCTAGATCCGCATCTGGGATGATGCATACACACAACAAATGAATGAGGAACAATCCAGGAGCTATAGCTCGAGGAAGATGGAAGCTAGATCAGGATATGAATCCGAGAATTCTAGCAGAAGAAGAAGAAATTTTTGAGAGGAGAGAGAAGTTATATTTCATTCAGGGAATCCCAAATGTACCTCTTGTAACTGTATATATACAGATTGATGAAACATTTACAAGATGAATCTGCTCAATTAGAATTGTAACCTACTAACTTCACAATATCAGTTACAAAAATGAAAGAATTTCTAAGTCACCAAAGACTTGGTAGCCCTTTTACTAACCCAAGTCAAAGAATGTGTCTTTTTTCTTTTTATATATATTTTTTTTTTTTTTGGGGGGGGGGGGGTTTAAGGGAACAATAAAGAGTAACCATCTAAACTTCTATATTTATTGGGATGCAGGTTTCATACAAGTGGCTGAGTCGAAATTTTTTGGTGTCATCAGATTCTGCAAAGAGGTGAGAGCTTTTAATGAATTCTTCTATAAGTTATGTTTTGGTTTGTCCATCTTGTAATGCTAAGGCTAGTTGCTTGTTTATAACAGGTTGCTTCAGGAATTTGTTGAAAAGCATGGAAATGGTCTTGAGGTAGTCTATAGCTTGTCTGGCTGGTTGAAAACTAGCCCCTCAACCTACCATATAAGACTTGTCTCTACTCCTAACCTCGCAGGTTGGATGTCCTTTTTAAATATCACTTTGTAATGAAAATAATTTGTTTTACCGGGCGTTAGCTATATACATTTTGCATTGGAGCGAGCTGAACTCGTTGGCCCCTTTTCCCATTCTCTTACCAAGTTAGCACCTTAGTTGGATCCATATGGAGGATGTTCCTGATATATCAAGCCAGTATTGGGGGCTGATAGCTGAACAAAAATACAAAATTCCTGTTAGCTGCCTCACTGTTTTTTCATATGTCTAAAGACTGATGTGTATGTTCTTGGTGCCAGTTCTCTGTTTCATACTAGAAATCTCAGTTAATTATTTTAAGTAAAAAAGGTTTTCTCCATAGAAGAAGCATAGCTCTTGTAATATTACGTGGAAGGCTAAGATTTCTCTTTATTCTGACCGGGTTCTTTTACTTTGACTAGTTACCGGTAATAGATGGTTAGATATTCAGAAGCTTAATACTTGGTTCAGCTCATGCTAATAACAATATCTGCATTCTGATACATCTAGCGCCCTATACAAGCTTTAATTTCGGGCTTTATTGGTGTGGACGGTGGTGGAGATTCTGTTCAGCTCTAGCAAGTATGTTTTTTTTTTTGGAAAGGTAAAGGTTTATTAACTGGATACCAAGATGGTACCAGAAAAGAGTACAAAACTGCTGGGAATATCCATGCAGTTAATTACAACATTTTCTAAGTAACTCCATAAAATCCATGTAATGATCAGTATTATCTACCAAACTACTATTACACCAAAGAAATAGATTGTGCAGACACTTGTTTTTTATTCTAGAAATATGATCTTTCTGCCCATCAAAGCAAGCCCTATTCCTCTCTAGCCAAATAGTCCAGAATATGCACAGAGGTATGGTTCTCCAAATCTGTTTTAAGTGCTTTATGTGTCTTCTGATGCTGCCAACCATTCAAAAGGTTCCTGACATTCTGAGGCATGGTCCAAAAAATCCCACATAAATTGAAAAAAAGCTCCCAGCACTGTCTAGCATATCTACAATGCAAGAAAAGGTGATTAGTAGTCTCCAGTTCTTCTTCACACAAATAACATCTGCTACACAGAACAAAGCCTCTCTTCTGAAGATTATTTTGAGTAAGGCAAGTATGTAATTTTGAGTCTATTGATCCTGCAAGAAACTAATAGTAAAGATAAAGAATTTGAGACTATAAGTTTCTTGTTTGTCACTTGGAAAGATGATAGATCCACGCCCTTGATCCATTTCGTTATTTCCATTTTCATGACATCAAAAACTGGTTGAGTATATCAATTCTGAATGAAGAATGCATTAAGATGATTCCTAGTTACATAAGTTGTTTGCAGCTTTCTTATCCTCATCCATTTATGAGGTTGACCTTTGGCTGATTGAAGCTAGCGTGTTAGAATTGCCATTTTACCTTTCATTAAGCTTTTATGAGTGTGTCATTTTGATGGAAATATGCTAGAAGTGAAGTTTTATATATTCCTATCTGTTATTCATGCGCTTTGGTTGCCGTGGCTAGTTGTTGCAACTATTATCAAAGATAATCCGGCTAATTTCTATGCAGAAGCCAAGAAAGAATTATCAGACGATTGCTCAGTTCAGGTCTATAGCGTGCAAGCTTGCATCCCTAAGGATCCAGTGGCCCTTTGGAATGCTGAATTTGTCCAGGCTGAAGAGCTCTTTAGGCAGCCCCTCTCAGTTGATAATTGTTTGCTTGACAATAGGTATAGGATTTATACTTTAGAGTGGATAATTTTTTCTCTTCCTTGATATTCAAATCAGGGTCCTATCGAAAACAACCTCTCTGCCCTATCGGGGTAGGGGTAAGGTTTGTGTACACATTACCCTCCCCAGACCCCACTTGGTGGGATTTTACTGGGTAGTTGTTGTTCCTTGATATGCAAATCATTAAGAATTTTGACAAGCATTCATTATTTTAGAAGTGGTTAGGCAATTCATGTTGTGAAGTGCACATGTGGTGTTGATTCCTTTTCTGATGGTCACTGGTATTGCAGATTTTGTGGAGTTTCAAATCCTTTCGTCAAGCGCAATGGTGGAGGAACAATTCCAAGCACTGCTACTGTTCCTCAGGTGAAAAGTGGAGCATTAGGACTTCGTAAAAGTAACTCTACTGCTCAAGCACAACCTGAGCAGAAAAAGGTTCAGGTACCAAGTCCTAGTGCTAATGTGCCATCTACGAATGTGGTTGATGCCAAAAGTGAGAGTCGTGGCACATCAGGTCCTGGACAGGGTAGTAAGCTTGCTGCAGAAAAAGACAAAGTTGCTCAACTGCCGGCTGCTAAGAAGATAGTTCAGTCTGACAAAAGTTCTGCTAAAAATGGCGGGGCATTGGCTAATATGTGGGGTCGTGTATCCACAAAGCCAAAAGCCGACAGTGTTTCAGCTGCTACCAGTGATGCCACACCAAATCCTGCTGGTTTGTCCCTTTGGCTGTTTGGTTGCTTGTCATTGAAGTTGGTATTATGTTTTGTTCTGGTCCTTGACTGACCACTTCTTTCCTTTGGAACAAATGTTTACTTAGATAATGCGGCTCAAATATGTACTCCGGAAGTAGTAGAAGATAGGGTCAGCGATGATGATGATCAACAAGTCAGCATCAGGAGAACATCAAATGGTGAGGGAAATAGAAAGAGGAGGGTAATTTTTGATTTTTCGGATGAAGAAGATGAATTCAAGGATGCCGTCAACCTAGCATCACCTGATCCTCCAAAGCAGAAATCTATTTTAGGATCAAAACAAAGTCCTAGTACTCTAGAACTGGAAAAGCAGGAAGTCAAGAAGGCAAAGGAGGCTAGCACCAAGAGTCATGAACGAGAAAGAGAACCTTTACCTACCAGCGAATCGGAGAAGTCTAAGTTGTCCTCTTCAGATATGATTTCAGAACATGTCAGTCTTAAGAATGCAACTGTAAAGGATGAAGTGGCTGATGCTGCTCCAGTTTCCCCTAAAAGGAGAAAAGTATTGAAGACACGAATTGATGAACGTGGAAGAGAAGGTATGACTTATGGTGAAATTCAATTGTCTAAATTAAGTATAACAGTTTGATACTTGGGTTAGGATCATGCAATGGAGGGAAGAAAGTTGAACATGAAAATCGACCTTTCCTCACTATACAGGTGTTACCCTATGATCTAAGATAATGAAACAGTATATGATCTAAGATAATGAAACATTAAAGGTATCCAATAATGTTTATCCATGATTCTTTATGAAAAACTTATGTATAGTCTTGACCCCTCTAATTTGCTGCTTTTCAGGCCTTTTAGAGTAGTCTTAAGAAAGCTCCTAGTGAATAAAATATCAATTCTTAGTGAGCTAAGCAGTTAACTCATCGCAGAAGATTGCATTGATATTTGCTTTTTATTTTTTTGTCAGATCCTGTTCTATCATTTAAGGAATTTTTATTCTTGAATGCATATTCTCTTATTTCATAATAGTCATGTTCATTTCCTTTCACATAGATATGATGATCTCTCATTCTCTCTACTAATTTCTTTACTCAAGAGTAGCCAGATTCTATGTCTTAATGCGCTAGTATAACTACTGAAAGATTTTTGTCTCTGCACTGATTCATTTGCGTGCACTCTTCAGTGACCGAAGTTGTTTGGGAGGGTGAAGATGCAGAAGCAAAGGTTGACGGTAATACAATGAAGAAACCTGACGACAAACCAGTTAATAGTACTGGTGACAGGTGAACACATTCATGTTCAGGCATTTTATTGATGTCACTATAATACACATGGTTGCTCTAATGTTAGACATTCCAAGTCCTTATATGTTAATAGAAATGACACTAACAACGTCTGACTAAAAGTATATGCGTGTTAGAGAGGCCTGTAGAGCATTGAGGCTACTTAGCCAAACATACAAAAGCTTTCCTTCATTTTTCCTGCTAAGATGATGTTGAGACGTGGTTACCATCACCTTTTATGAACAATTGGGTGACATTACTGTTCTGGCCTTAGGATCAGCCAAGATATGTTTGAAATGGGTCTGCAGTGCACAGTATTCCATATATTTTTTATTAACTTGGCCAAAGGTTTGAGTAGAGGTGGATTAAGGATTAGGATTTTAACTTACTCGGTTTAACCTTTAAAGTTCTTAACTGAATTCATTGTATTTCTAAAATTATGGGTTCAGAATTTAATAATTCTTGATATTTTAGTGGGTTTTCACTTATATATCTATGTTCCGTGTCAAAAATATTAGGTTCAGACATTCAGTTGAACCCGTAGAAAATAGGCTCCGTCAGCCTCTAGGTTTGATGATGGATTATCTCTTCTTGTTAATGTGGTAATTTCAATCGTAATTACTACCTTCTACATTTTTTAGCCTTTCCTAGTCATCATCCTTTTTTCGCTTCCTCTCTGGTTAGCAATCTTTTAACATTATTTTGCATGTTTCAGACCACCTATGGCTAAGAAGTCTCCCGCACTGGGAAGTACTGCACCTATGCATCAACCAGGTAAAGCAGGAAACAAGAAAGCAGGAAATAAGGATCCTAAGCAAGGGAATATTCTATCATTTTTCAAGAAGACTTAGAGATTCAATTTTCAGAAGTTAACATTTTAGCCAGTTCTTGAAACTTCAGAGTTTACCGGTTTTTCATGATTTGTTTGGGTACAGTTTGGACCATTTTCTTGTACGCATAACCTGTTTCTGCATGACTTTTGACACTCCACTGTTTGTAAAGTTGCAGACATTCCTTAATGTTCACACTTATAGTAATCGAAAAGTGGCGTCTCCTTCCTCCGTTATACATTCTGTGCCCAAAGACAGCAATTCTTGTGTAAACTGAGGTGATGTGCTCAGTTACAGTATTTTCAACATGTACTGATGTCAAGTGAAGTATAATATTGATAACTCGACAGGACAAAGACCTGCCATCTCCAAGCAGATTCATATTAGTTCAACCTTGTCATATCCTACTATCTTATGCATTCTGAATGAGATTTCCCAAAATGTTAAAATGAAAAAAAATGTAGTTCTTAAAGTTGGAAAAGGTTCCTGACTATACTTTTTTCAAGATTGCTATTGACAACTACTGAATTTAAGTAGTTCTGTTTTATTCTAAACTTCACAACTATGCAGCACCAAGTTGTAGATGCTGTTGTAATTGATCATTTGATCATCAAGAATTTCAAAGCTCTGTCCTCATAAATCATATAAACCTAAGAGAGTTGTTTGAAAAGGTCGTGTTTATATAAAGTGTAGTGTGATTGCTCGAGATCGAGCAATGGTTTAAGTGTGGGATGTTGATGGTAGGTTATAATTATGTGTTTTAGTCACTTATTGCGCTCTAATTTACTGTACTTTAATTGTGTTTGAGCTTTAATCGTTAGTGTTTTGTACTTATTGCAATTTGAATGTCCAAACTTAAGTTGCTCAATTCTCCAATCAAAAATTAAAATGAAAGGAAAAAGAAAAACTAGCAAGAGCACTCTTCAAGATGTGAGTCATCGGGAGCAAACAAGGTCACAAAACCCTTGATTGGTCTCTAACTTATAACTTTTTCACTTATAAGAATTTTAATTTGGCCTACAATTATATGGCTAATATTTCTTTCTATTATATCCTTCCTAAAACAATTCGTCCTTTTCCATGTAAAAATACTAGCTTTAATAATATTTTATTTATTTTTAATTATTGCTAAATATCAGCTTCAATAATTATATCAAACACGTACATTGTTTATTTATAATATTTTCAATACTTAAAAGTGCTTTATAATCAGCTCTTACCTGCTTTTTATCACCAAAGTCAAATGGACTAATTGTTAACTTGAAAAATAGAACAAAATTATACTATATCCAATTTTATAGTATATAATTAGTGTGTTTAACTAAAATCTTTTAATTTAAGCTAAATCCAGTCAGCTTGACAGCTCGAGACACGCGTCATTGAATAACTGGATACAATACGTTACAAAGAGGTCCACGTCATCAACGTTCGTTCCTCATTTTTGTTACGCCAAAATTGACGACACGGCGCAGCTTTTACTATTTATTTTATAGATCTGAAAAGGAGAACCCCATTCTCCTTCCTTCAAATCCATTGATTTTCAACAAATCTTCAATTTGGTGAGTCTCGTACTTCTATTCACCTTTCAGAATTATTAGTATTTGCATTTATTCATTTCAAATTTTTATTTTTTCGAGTTAATTAGCCACGAATTTAATAATTTAACCTATTTCTGAATTACGAGTGAACCGAATTGATATAGTTGATAAAAACTAATTTGGGATTGATATATAGTTGATTGATTGGAACAGTTTAGTTCGTGAGCTAAAGGATAATTTGTTTTATGAAAAAGAAATAATAAAGCATTTTCTGGAATTATTTGTTCTTTTAGATCTGCTGCATGTTACATGTTGATGTGTTAGATTTCGTTTCTCTTTGTTCTGATTGATTTGAGAAACTTTTTCCGGGTTTTTATTTTTTATTTTTTAATTTTTTTTGTAATGTCTCCCAAGCCCAGGTAAAGGAGGAGGGGTGTGATAGGCTGACAGTCAGTAAAATTAGCCAATTGCACATTACAGTTGTTGTTTTTGTAGAGTCTAATTCTTTGGAATTTATTTCTTTGATCTTCATCAGCATTGTTGCTATGCAAATGTTCTATGTTTCCTTTCCTTGTTTTGTTGGCAAGAGTTATTTTTCTAAATTGTGTGACCATCTCATCTAAAAACTGTCGCATTTAGCTAGTGTTATCACTTGAGCCAGCTTCGCCTCGCTTAGTGGGCGCTTCAATGTTGTCATCAAGGCTTTAAGGCATACTTTTCCTAGCCAATGAGCGTAATCCTGAAGAGGCGACACTAAACAATTGATATTTTACTTTATCGTAATTTTTTTTCAATTTTTTGTCCATATATTTGGTATTCATGCGTATAGATATTAGTCTTGGACTACACATACATATTTGTAGTTTTTCTCCATTTGCGCCTTTCTTCATTAAAGCCTAGACTTTATTTGCACTTTGCACTTTGCACTTAAAGCCCCAACAGACCTTAGAGCTTTTTTGCGCTTTTCACTTTTGATAACACTGCATTTAGCTAGGTAGCTTTTAGATGTGATTGTTCACACAATTGGTTATTAAGCGGGAGTTTGAATCTCACTATCCTGTCCATAGAGCCGATGCATGAAAGTTGTATTATGATTTTGATAAATAAATGAGTGAGCTTTTGTGACAATAATTTTTTTAGAGTAGATGCTTCATACAATTCAACATGTTTAACTTTGTGTCCCTCTGTTGTTGCCCTCCCATAATCCAACTTTATGAATTCTTTGATTCGAAATTTGTGTTTGTGCCTGTTTTAGTAGAGTGTTCTGTGTATTCGATTAGTATCAGTCTTTCTAAGAATTTATATTTTGGACCAGCAGGTTAAGTTGTAGAAAACAAGATGGGAGGCGGATTCAGAGTGCTCCATCTTGTTCGTCCATTTCTTTCATTCCTGCCTGAAGTGCAGAGTGCTGATCGAAAAATTCCATTCAGAGAGAAGGTTTTATACACTGTGATCTCTCTCTTCATTTTCCTCGTATGCAGTCAGTTGCCTTTGTATGGAATACACTCAACAACTGGTGCCGATCCATTTTATTGGATGCGTGTTATCCTTGCTTCAAATCGTGGTACTGTCATGGAGCTAGGAATCACCCCCATTGTGACTTCGGGATTGGTTATGCAACTTTTAGCTGGGTCAAAGATCATTGAAGTTGACAACAACGTACGCGAGGACCGAGCACTCCTGTAAGTTCCGCAGTTCAGTCAATATGTTTTCTTGTTGGTTCTCCTAGACTTGCAAAATCCTCACTCATATGTTGCTTCCCTTTGGTCCCAGTTGATCTGTGTGGTTGATTGTTGTCCATTGATCTTTTAATCTTGATTTTGCAGCAATATAACCAAGATAATGCACGTGGAAATAGTGTTAGGCAAACCTTGTTTATGAGGCCTATCTGGGCAACAGGCTCTCAACCGCGATATGGCTCTGCATAAGTTCTGTTTAGTCCAACTCTAATTTGGCAGTAAAAACTGTGCTGATCTGGAACTTCATAAGCTCTAGGCTCCCATCTATCCTTTTGTCATTGTCTTAATAGCTAACACCAGTTGTGGCATATTGCTGATAATAAGTTGTATAAATATCAAACTTGAATTGGAATCATATTTTTCACCAAATGATGGTTTATGATAGCCAAGATGAGCAATGTCAATTTAGCCCTTCCATGTAGAGAGAAATAACACAAAGCTACAGCTTCTCCGCTAGCATCATCCAAGCAAAGGTCAAAACCCCAAGTTATTTCCCAGACCACCTCAAGTCTGCGAGTGAAACAAGTGCATTTAGGTCCAAGGACATGCCAATCCTTCACGCCTCAGAAGAACTAAGCCAGAGATCCAACAGGCACTCTACCTGCTGCTGGTTTATCTGCACCTTATATTAGTATAGACAATAGATACTACCATTTATTGCTTAGTCTGCATTGCTGGCTGAGAAAATGAAGAAAGAGGAAGAAAAAAGTGCTAGCTTCTTTGGGGATACCCCGGATAAGTGCACCCCATCTACAAAAAGAAAAAATAAGAAGAACACTTTAAATGAAATTCATTGAAGATTCAGTCGTGATAACTCTTTCTTAAGTGCATAAAATTTATCTAGTGAAGTTTTAAGCTTGTCTTTCTGCATTTTGGTTCGTGGAGTTGCATTTCACACAATGAACCAGTCATGTGTGTATATTCTGTTTATATGCCTTTTGTTGCTTTACTTTTTAATGTTTTCAGGAATTATGTAGTCTTTACTGGTTAGTAGTGGTGGCAAAATGGTTCAAAGAAAACAGTTAACCACCCATATTATCCACTAAAAATGGGTTGGATAATGAACTTTTTAAAAACGGGTCAAATATGGATAAGAACCATATTATCCATTTAGAAAATGGATAACCAATGGATAACCAATGGGTCTAACTTTTACCTTTGTAAAGCCTCAAATTGGGAGTTCCTCAAGTTAGGGAGACTAAGAATTCTCCCAAAAGTGATCATATGCAAAAAGTCATGGATAATATGGTCCGGTTAACCAATTTTTTAGCCGTATTAAATATGGGTCGGGTCGGATAATTTATCCGTTTTTTCATTACCCGTTTTCGACCTGAACCATATCCGACCTGACCCGCCCGTTTGCCACTCCTACTGGTTAGTTATATGTAATCTCCCAGTGCTTTCATGATATCACTCATCAGTATTCTTTTCATTTTCAGAAACGGGGCACAGAAGTTATTGGGCATCCTCATAGCGATTGGTGAAGCAGTTGCATATGTTCTCTCAGGCATGTACGGCAGTGTTAGTCAACTTGGGGTCGGGAATGCAGTACTGATTATCATCCAACTCTGGTTTGCTGGTATAATAGTTATTTGCCTTGATGAGCTTCTTCAGAAAGGATATGGTTTGGGATCTGGTATTTCACTTTTTATAGCTACCAACATGTGGTAAGCTTCTGCTCTTATCTCTTCTTATTTACAGGTAGTGCAACTGGTTCCAGTTTTTTGAAAATTTTCTCGTTTCTTTGCTAGTGAGAATATCATTTGGAAAGCATTTAGTCCAACCACAATCAACAGTGGGCGTGGAGCTGAATTTGAAGGAGCTGTTATAGCTTTATTCCATTTATTGATCACTCGAACAGACAAGGTTCGTGCACTTCGTGAGGCATTCTATCGGCAGAACCTACCGAATGTAGCAAACTTGCTCGCTACAGTCTTGATCTTCCTTATAGTTATCTACCTCCAAGGTTTCCGCGTTGTTTTGCCTGTAAGGTCAAAGAATGCCCGTGGACAGCAGGGTTCATATCCAATTAAGCTGTTCTACACTTCCAACATGCCCATTATCTTACAGTCAGCACTTGTATCCAATGTTTACTTTATCTCCCAGGTATATGATTCTTTGCATATAACATTAAACAATTGGTAGTTGTTACCTTTACATTGCCTTCATCTGAATACATTGTATGTTTGCAGTTGCTGTATAGGAAGTACAGTGGCAATTTCCTAGTGAACCTCTTGGGCAAGTGGAAGGAATCTGAATATTCTGGTCAATCTGTACCAGTCGGTGGTCTAGCCTATTATATTACTGCACCATCAAGGTAATATATCTCTCCGTCTCACTATATAAGTGCTTGCCTTTTGTTGATGGAACTTTTCTGTATCAGACCTCAATCAATGGGACTTTGTTTTTCAAAACCTTATGCATATTACTCCCAATTGCAGTTTGGCGGATATGGTAGCGCATCCTTTCCATGCTATATTCTACATTGTGTTCATGCTATCAGCATGTGCTTTATTCTCAAAGACTTGGATTGAAGTCTCAGGGTCATCAGCAAGAGATGTGGCTAAGCAGTTAAAGGTATGATTAATATTCCGTTGCATGTCTTCTAATTTTTTTGGTCTACCTTTACATTCTTGTGTGCTGTTATCAATATGTACTTTACGAGCAGATGAATTGTTGTAAATTTTGAGGATAGAAAAATTAAAGACGAAAAGAGCTGGTGGAGTCTTTAATGTGTTTACTCTAAGTAGCAGATACATGTAGTGATTATACTATAATAAAATTGCATTAAGTTGGGTTGCATTGCTTCTGCTTTGATATTCTGTCTTGAGTGAAACTGCAAGACAGATGTGAAGTTGATGTGTTAAACTATACTTGCAAAGCTTGTTTTTATCTGATAAGATAATTTTATGTAAATATCCAGGAACAACAAATGGTAATGCCTGGGCATAGGGAATCAAATTTGTACAAGGAGTTAAACCGCTATATACCAACAGCTGCAGCCTTTGGTGGCGTGTGCATTGGCCTGCTGACTGTGTTGGCTGATCTGATGGGCGCTATCGGTTCAGGGACAGGAATTCTGTTGGCTGTTACAATCATCTACCAATATTTTGAGACATTTGAGAAGGAAAAAGCCAGTGAAATGGGTTTCTTTGGTCTGTAAAACACCATATTGCAATTTTGTTTAAGCTCTTTCTATGTTGTGAGATGCAATATGTAAGTAGGCTTCTTACACCAATAGTCGGAGACCAGAGATGACAGTGTAGTTTGTGATTAGTTTTTGACAGTCTTTTTCTCGCCCTCATGTATCAGCTAGCTTAACTAGGTATAATTTTTTTGTATCAAAGATACCTGTTAAAATTCTTGTTAATTGATGAAGTAATTAAAATTTTTTAAGGAACTTTTAACACATATTAAAGGTGTTACATTTGCTGTTCAAGTAATTAATTTGTTGGATAACAGAACTAAAGGTGCTAATGATCTCCCCTTTTTGTTAGCCCAATATATATGTAAAAATAGCACGGTGTTTACCCTGGAATCCGGATAACAATTGAATTTATATGGGGTTTTAAGGATCCGTGAACTAAAAGATACAAAAGGTTTGGATTGAGGAAAATAAAAGATAAAGACTCAATAATTGCTGTTAAAGTAAATAATCGCAGAATATAATATTGCTTAGAACAATTGTGCTTGATAGCGTACAAGAATTGAGAGAGATGGTACTGTAGTGTAATGGTTTCTGATCCCCTCTTTATGGGGTCTTCTCCCCTTTTATACATTCTGGTTAAGGGTAAAAATAAGGTAGGTAAATTAATTACATCGTGGATCCCTGTAATTACGCCTTAATGGCCTGAAGTGGTTGAGAAAATCACGTTTGGGCGAGATATCCGGCGACGCTTGGTTATCCGTTACGAGTCCGGCTTCCGACCTTGTGTGTTTCTCCATCCGGTGGTGACTCATATCGAGCTCTGCAACGGTCTCGAAATGACTCGACCTCGGTTGTTGACGTGGCCGTCGTTCTACCTTGCATCCAGGTCGGGTTCGATGGCCCCGACTTGCCCCGGACCGGACCCAACCCGGTCGGGCTCAAGCAAAAAGGGTATCACCCAATACACACGGGCTAGTCAGTTTTCGAATTGATCATTGAAAAATAGTTAGTGTTTGCAAGGTCATTGAAAAATAGCTACTATTTTGTTGCAACACGAAAAGTTCCAGCATAATATATTGGAGATTGGTGCACCTGTATATAAACAGTATTTTCGTTCAGATTTATCTTTACATAAAAAGCGGCTAAATTTCGATTCCTTTTGAAACTGTGATTATTTTTTAATGACCACTTGAAATCTGGCTATTTTTGATATTTTTTAATGACCACTTGAAATCTGGCTATTTTGAATTTCTCCGGATATATACTATATGACAGATAATCCACAAGAGATTATAATATGTTGATGATTATTCGTTTTGTGAGAGGTGAAGATGGCTTTTCAATACATTGGCTAGTAATCTTCAGTCTCAAATATTAGGCAAACTAACTACAACAACAACCCAATGAATTCCCACAATGGGGGTCTGGGGAGGATAGAGTGTACGCAGACCTTACCCCTACTCGGAGAGTAGGGAGGCTGTTTTGGGAAAACCCTCGGCTCTAGGCAAACTGACTATGTTTCGAAATATTTAACATTTTAGAAAATAAGAAATCATTGTTCTAACTACTAATTAGTGGAGTGGTAATTAATCCTAATTAGTGGAGTGGTAATTAATCGGATAAGTAATTAATAACGAATCTCTTTACTCAAGAATTGCGTAGGATTGGAGCACATTTGAAAATTAAAAAACAATAGCTAATAGAAAAATAATTCCATGAATTTATGTTCGATCAATACTCTATACCTACAATTTAATAGGTTTTTTAAAATTATATATGTCAAGAAATTCATTAAAATATACGAATTTTAAACTTAGAATCTAATATTAACACTTTGAAGTCATAGTAGAATTCAGAATCGATAAATTTCAAATCCTGAATCCGTAAGAAAAAGACACACAACAAACACTGATCAAGCTAATTTCCCAGAACAAGCAATGTACTAATTGTGCTAAGAAAAGAAAATGTCATAAGTGATGTGACAACTTCAAGGACAGGAATTCTGTTAGATGTAACTATCTTTAGCTGTGTCCTGTGTAGGGCTATTCAAAATCGAATCAAAATCGTTAAAACTGATGGTTTATTGGCTTATTGGTATCGGATTATCGGAGTAATGAATGGTGAATGAATTGAGATTTTATAATTAACGGTTTAACGGTTTGGGGGCGGATTACTCAATTTTCTAATCGGGTAAACCGTTAACCCGTTAAGAATTTTTATATTTATACTTTTACCCCTATGTATATAAAATTGTTACTACATTATTGTATAAGTAGTTGTACATAGAATGATATGACTGTCTGTAGCCAATGGCAGTTGTCTCTGGCTTCTCATGAATTATGAGTGGACATGAATTGAATTCCTCTTTGGGCCATTTTACTTAAGTGGGGTTTGTTTCATCACTTCACTTACAAGTAGAGTTTGAAGTTTGTCTGCAAGTGGGGTTTTCTAATTGTTTTGTGGATAACAATGCTAATGGTATTGACTGTTAAAAAACTAACAGAGACTGTTTGAACTATGTATTTGGCTGTTTGGTATTGATTGTTCTAATATTTTTTTTTGGTTTAGCTAATAAACCATACAATAACCGCCCAATAATCGTTAATCCGATAGCAATCCTCCTGTTGTCATATTGGATGGCTAGCGGATTACTACATTTATAATCCGATAACCGATAAACCGAATCGTTAAGCGTAATTATCCGTCTGATTCGCCCGATAAGCACCCCTAGTCCTGTGTATAAATAAAGTCCCGCATAAAAAGCATAAAAAAACTACTTCTAAGGGTATTGAATACTCTTAATAGTGTGAGACAATTGTGATAACGGGTTCATCTGAACCTAATACTTTCGATGCATAGCATATATTTATGTATAAATATCCACTAAAATAGTACCAAAATAGTAGGCATGAATAATAATTTCGAAATAGTACGCACGATGGATTCATTACTAAAAATCTTAAATATTTAATCCATAAAATTTAAGTCCTATATCCGTCTCTAGTCTGAGATTTTTTTCCGGAGAAAATCGTGTAAATATGATCCAAAACAAATAATATTACCCCACAATAAGCTGTGAGCTGCAATGTGTAAGTAGGTTTTCCTTCTTTTACATCAATAGTCCAATATCAATCAGAGATGACAGGGTAGTTTGTGATTCGTTTCAACCATATATATTGGTCAGTAGAGGCGGATTCAAACTTTGAATTTTATGGGTTTGAAACTTCAAGCTATTTATATAAATATATATAAATATTTAATAGATTTATTAATACAAATTTAGTATATGAGCAAAAGCATGGATTACGGGAATCCATAGGCTTAAGTAGGGGTGTACAAATAAAACCGACAAACTGCACCAACCCGATACTCCGAGTCAAACCGAGAAAAAAAAATCCGACTATGGTTTGGTTTGATTTTGTTTGGTGTTGGAAAAAAAAAACCCGACCATATTTGGTTTGGTTTGGTTTGGTTTGGTTTTAACTAAAAAAAGTCAAACCGAAACCAAANGAAATGTTGAACCTGGAAGGGTCGTTTATACTTTTCCCATGAGGCGGCGGCACGAATCGCGAAGTTACAGACACGAAGCGACAGATAATTAAGAGAAGCATTAAATGCCTGCAGCAGACGTGGTCAGAGCACTCGATGGCTTTTTCAGCTGGCGTATGGCCATACGTCACGGGCATCACGTCACCGATCATATCGTTTATTATCATTACTCTCTAATAAACGAGGGGACTATCTGTATTGGGTGATACCCTTTTTGCTTGAGCCCGACCGGGTTGGGTCCGGTCCGGGGCAAGTCGGGGCCATCGAACCCGACCTGGATGCAAGGTAGAACGACGGCCACGTCAACAACCGAGGTCGAGTCATTTCGAGACCGTTGCAGAGCTCGATATGAGTCACCACCGGATGGAGAAACACACAAGGTCGGAAGCCGGACTCGTAACGGATAACCAAGCGTCGCCGGATATCTCGCCCAAACGTGATTTTCTCAACCACTTCAGGCCATTAAGGCGTAATTACAGGGATCCACGATGTAATTAATTTACCTACCTTATTTTTACCCTTAACCAGAATGTATAAAAGGGGAGAAGACCCCATAAAGAGGGGATCAGAAACCATTACACTACAGTACCATCTCTCTCAATTCTTGTACGCTATCAAGCACAATTGTTCTAAGCAATATTATATTTTGCGATTATTTACTTTAACAGCAATTGTTGAGTCTTTATCTTTTATTTTCCTCAATCCAAACCTTTTGTATCTTTTAGTTCACGGATCCTTAAAACCCCATATAAATTCAATTGTTATCCGGATTCCAGGAAAAAGCCAGTGAAATGGGTTTCTTTGGTCTGTAAAACACCATATTGCAATTTTGTTTAAGCTCTTTCTATGTTGTGAGATCCAACAAATTAATTACTTGAACAGCAAATGTAACACCTTTAATATGTGTTAAAAGTTCCTTAAAAAATTTTAATTACTTCATCAATTAACAAGAATTTTAACAGGTATCTTTGATACAAAAAAATTATACCTAGTTAAGCTAGCTGATACATGAGGGCGAGAAAAAGACTGTCAAAAACTAATCACAAACTACACTGTCATCTCTGGTCTCCGACTATTGGTGTAAGAAGCCTACTTACATATTGCATCTCACAACATAGAAAGAGCTTAAACAAAATTGCAATATGGTGTTTTACAGACCAAAGAAACCCATTTCACTGGCTTTTTCCTGGAATCCGGATAACAATTGAATTTATATGGGGTTTTAAGGATCCGTGAACTAAAAGATACAAAAGGTTTGGATTGAGGAAAATAAAAGATAAAGACTCAACAATTGCTGTTAAAGTAAATAATCGCAAAATATAATATTGCTTAGAACAATTGTGCTTGATAGCGTACAAGAATTGAGAGAGATGGTACTGTAGTGTAATGGTTTCTGATCCCCTCTTTATGGGGTCTTCTCCCCTTTTATACATTCTGGTTAAGGGTAAAAATAAGGTAGGTAAATTAATTACATCGTGGATCCCTGTAATTACGCCTTAATGGCCTGAAGTGGTTGAGAAAATCACGTTTGGGCGAGATATCCGGCGACGCTTGGTTATCCGTTACGAGTCCGGCTTCCGACCTTGTGTGTTTCTCCATCCGGTGGTGACTCATATCGAGCTCTGCAACGGTCTCGAAATGACTCGACCTCGGTTGTTGACGTGGCCGTCGTTCTACCTTGCATCCAGGTCGGGTTCGATGGCGCCGACTTGCCCCGGACCGGACCCAACCCGGTCGGGCTCAAGCAAAAAGGGTATCACCCAATACAGATAGTCCCCTCGTTTATTAGAGAGTAATGATAATAAACGATATGATCGGTGACGTGATGCCCGTGACGTATGGCCATACGCCAGCTGAAAAAGCCATCGAGTGCTCTGACCACGTCTGCTGCAGGCATTTAATGCTTCTCTTAATTATCTGTCGCTTCGTGTCTGTAACTTCGCGATTCGTGCCGCCGCCTCATGGGAAAAGTATAAACGACCCTTCCAGGTTCAACACTTCTTATCTTTCTCAAATTTTTCGTTGGTTGTATTTTCTTTTCATCTCTTCGTAAAGCTTCAAGAAATGGCGAAAACTTCACAAAGTGTTCCTTCTAGACCAAGCTCGTCTGCGAGCCCCGCTAGATCTGATGAACCTGCGCCAGAACCCCCATTGAAAGCTTTTACACCGACTGGTTGCTTGGTATCTGCCGACTTCCAGGTTGAGAACCCATCATCGGTCCCGGGCCGCGGCGAACCGGCATCGGAGTATATCAGCCTAATCACTCCCGGTTGCCTAGACCGGGTGAGGGCTGAATGTAGATGGGAAGGGAAAGACCTGGTCGCCCCTTCCCGTGACGAGTCGATTATGACTCACGTTGAAGGGTATCTTAGTGTATATACATATCCCTTCACCTTAGGCCCCTTAGAACCCATTATAGTGGAGTTCTGCCGGCGGTACGAGGTGACCTTAGGTCAGGTCCACCCCTCGATGTGGCGGATCGTATATCTCTTTCGGTTTTTTGTCGAGAGAGTCGAGGGCGATTTTCCCTTTACCCTCGACCATCTTCTTCGATTATACAGCCCTCGAATATTTCGAGGGGGATTAATAAAACTGGCCCGCCGGGCTAGCAAACCCCCATTCTCCAGCATCGATGAAGACAAAGATCGAGGCTGGATGAGCAGGTTTGTCCGGATCAGGACGTCCGANATGTTAGTAACTCAAATAAATCCTAAACCAATATCCAATCAATACTAATGCTAATAAAAGACATTCAATTCAATTATACTTTGAATGAAAATAGTGTTACATATCTATTTTTTAGTTTTTCTGTGGTTTAGATAAAATGCATAACTTATTTTTCTAATAGTGTTTAGTCATGTAAATAATAGTACTTATTAATCGTACTTATTTTAGCACTTATTAGTAATTTTAAATTTTGTTTGTTTTCATTATAGTTTATATTTATGATACTTATTTTATGTGATTTTATTATACTTGTTGTTGAATATTTTAGAACAATGACATGACTCATCTCATATTTATGTTATTTTATTGAAAAACACCATATGTAGTTCTATCTTACTAGGATTAAAGAAATATTTGGAGCACAAATTCTATATTTTGTGCTATGAAGACTTTATGGGGAAAAAAAACCCGAAAACCCGAGAAAAATCGAGATTGAAAAACTCGACTTTTATTGGTTTGGTTTGGTTTTTAGATTTAATAACCCGATACAATTGGTTTGGTTTGGTAATTAGAAAATTTGAACCAACCCGACCTATGTACACCCCTAGGCTTAAGGCTAGATCCGCCCCTGTTTGGTTAGCTAAACATGGTATTAATTTTTTTTTTTTAAATGTATCCAAGCAACTATTTATAAAAAATTAATTTAGTTGATGAAGTACGTGATCAAAAGAGTATAACAGAATGGATGAGATTCTTCCACCCTTAACATAAGTCTCGGATTTGAACTATGAGAATGGAGAAATCCAGTTTGCTAGTCAAGACAATGAGCCAGACTAATTCAAAGTAGTTGATTTATTCAATTCTTATCTAAATAAGATTAATTATATAGGAATAAATTTTTTATTTTTAATTAAAATAAATTTTATATTATTATAAATATGAGTATTGCTAGTTTATTACTTTATTATTCTAATCAATCATCACTGCTTCAATTAGTAAATAGTAGTAATCAAGTGACACGTTACAGGTATAAAAAAAGGTGAATTTTGACTAACGTATAATCTTATGATTAGGTTTATTTAACATTTTTCTTAAAAGTGTATAAAACGAAGAGATATAACATATAAATACGAAAAAGAAAATACCATTTGATTATATTGGGAGAAATTAAAAAAGGGTAACTTACACAAATGTACCAAATAAATCTCAACTTACCAACCTCTAGCCATTAGTCATAGACTTACCAAAACTATCCAACAAAAATTGAAAAACCAAATAATAGGGTTCTTTCTCTCAAAGAATCACATGCAAAAATCATCTTCCATATTTTTAAGCGTGATTAGCAACATTAGATACAAGACGGAAAGAAATTTCATGGAGGGGGTAGCAAATAAGGTGATGAAATACAAAAATCTATACAATATTCCAAAAATCTAAACAAAAAAGGAACTTTTTCAATGGGTATAGTTGAAATTCATTGAAAATATATGATAAGTCAATATACAAAATTTGAGGAAGATTGGAGGTGATTTGGACTGGTTTTGTATCAAAATTCGTAATTAAATCGAGTTCAAAAAAGTCTTCTGCGACACATGTATCAAACATGTATCACGCATGTATCACACACACAGGTATACATGGATATACATGTGATACACAATTGATACATATGTGATACACAAATGATGCACAGTGTGATACACATATCATTTTTTTCATGTTCAGCTTTTACTTCGAATTTTCAATTCAAACCACCTCAAAACTTCACCAAATCATCCCAAAACTGAGATTCAAGCTCCTTAAGTTTTGCCCGATCTATTCTAATAACACTCATCCAAAACAAAGCAAAAATTTGATATTTTTTGCTACTAATAGCTAATTGGCTAATTAGGCTAATATTAGTAATATTTTATCAATTGGCCAATTTTTGTAATGAGCTACTTATAAATGGACATAGCTGGTAATTTCCCATTAAAAAATAGCCAGATTTACAAGTGGTCATTCAAAAATAGCTACAGTTTCAAAAGTAATCGAAATTTAGCCACTTTTCATGTAAAGATAAATCTGAACGAAAACACTGTTCAAAATCCGGAAAAATACCTAAGCATAATATACTGGAGTTTGGAGCACCAGTGCTCCAGTCTCCAGTATATTATACTAGATCCAGCAAAATATACTGGTCCAGCATAATATGCTGGAAGTTCGTACACATGTGCACCAAACTCCAGTATATTATGCTGGACCGATCTCTGTTGCAGCAAAATAGTGGTTATTTTTCAATGACTTGGCAAACCCTGAATATTTTTGAATGATCAGTCCGAAAACTGGGTAGACCGTACTATTTTAACGATTTATATTACTATTTAACCCGCAATTTTTTATTTTTTATTTTTTAGTTATTACTATGCAACTAACTCTCCTATTATAAAGAGAAGTTCTCTATCCTTACTCGATCTGAACTATCTTTGGTCGAATTGTGAACTATAGTTTTCTTGACGCTAAAGAAACAAACTACTATATCAAAAGGAGGACGACAAAACTGAGGCAGTAGAGTAAAACAAGAAGGTGGCAATGGCTTCCGAAAATAGTTCATCTAGTCCAGAAAGTCCCATGTTACAGTCAGCATCACTGTCCGGCGGTGGCGATGAAAGAGACATTTCATCAAACAGGTGGAGGGCAAAAGTGATCGACGTAAAAGAAGCTTAGAATCAGTTGCTGTTTTCGTTACCGATGATTGTGGTGAACAGTTGTTTCTGTTTCATTAACCTTGTGTCTGTCTCGCTGGTCATCTTGGCAAGCTTGAACTCGCTGCATCAAATCTTGCTAATTCCTGGGCTATGGTTACTGGTTTCTCTTTCATGGTATGCATATCTACAACTTTCATACTTATTGCTTAGTTTAAGTTAAAAAAACATTTACACATGATCAGGCAGCTTAAAAGATAATTATAGGTAACTATCTATCTATCTATATAGAATAGGAGAAGCAAAGCCACATTATTGTGCCAAGTGTCAAAACGACATATCGACACGTGTCATGTTTTAGGACATAACTCCAATAAATTTGGAGATTCAAAAAAATTTTACAAAGAAAAAAAAATACAAAAATTAAATAACTAGCCAATTCAGAAACGTGACAGTTACCACTTACATTGTTAGTAATAATAAGAAACGTGAGTGGTAACAGTTACCACTTACATTGTTAAACTACCATGACACGTTTTGATAGTAGATTTTCTATCCTTTTTATGTATTTTCACGGTAAAATAATAACTTTTTTTTTTCCAAAAAATTGATTATACATGGCATAATTAAAGGACAAGTTTTAATTTTTTTTTTTTTTTAAATTTGAGTCCACGTTTTAAGTCCCACGTTTGTGTGCCCAAGAGTCCACGTTTGTGTACCTATTTCAGTCCCACGTTTTTTGGACTCCCACGTTCAGTTTTTCAAATTTCAGATTTCTTTACTTTTTTAAAAATAAGTATTTCTTTATTGTAAATAAATTAACTGATTTTAGATATACGTTTTTTAATGATTAACTTTTAAAAAATAAATCTGATTTAGATTATTATTTAAAATTAAAAATTAAAAATGGCACATTTTAAAAATACTCTTTTAACTTTGAACCATGAAGACCGGACTTTTTTTTTATTAAAGAGCTTTATTTAATTCAAAATTTTCAAATTTATTTATTTCTAATTGATTATATGATCTTAAAACATACATTTTAACAAATTAACTAATTCAAAATTATTTGGAAATAAAAGCTCCTTCAAAAATCGATCATCTACTTTTGAACCATGAAGACCATAAATTTTTACGTATTTTACTCTTTAACTTTAAAAAGAAAACTGATTTAAAACATCACATTTAAAACCCACTTTCCCTCCAAAACCTAACCTAAGGATAATGGACAATCGCTCAACCACGCACAACTCACGAAACATACGCAGATTGAAACCCTCAAAACATACTTCTCCAAACTGGCGGCCAACTTCCATTTCTCCCGTGTTCTTAAACTCAAATCTCGCTAAAAAAATTCAAGGAAACATACGGTTTATGAAAAATATTAATCAAGGCTGTAACAATTTCAAAAAGGAAATATGTGGGAAGTAACAAATCGTTAGAATCCCGACGCTATATTCTCGATTGAATTGATTCTACCAGAAGAAAAGGTATTAAAAATATGTTATTGTCTTATACTTTGTTTTGGTAACTCTGTTTTTTTAATTTGCATGTGTGTGCATTCATGGGATAATCAGTAGCAAAACTCGATTGAAGAATCAGCGCACCAGACATATGTATCCTCAAATATCTTTCTCGGTGATATATAGATACATATATCACGTTTTGCTTCTCTATTTTTTATTTGCAAATTTGGCTTTTTTGATTTGCTATTCGTATATTTTTTTTTAATTTCTATGTGCATATACATGGGATAGTCAGTAGCAAAATCCAGTATTTAACTTGCAGATTTCCGTTAAATTGTATATTTTAGGTCTCTTTTTTTTTAACTCAATTATTTTCTTATATTTGTTTGGATCCCTAAAATTCAAGGCATATATGAAGAGAAGGAATGCAAGGTAAGTACATCGATCACTTTTAATTTGTCCTTTAAGATGACACTTATTTTACTTATACATGTGGATACATATATTTGACAATAACATTTTTAGATCTGGTCAAACTCGGATTCTTCGAAAGATACACGAAAAACTTGATTATTAGAATTCAAGGGTTTATATTCAGTAGTAAACTTTTCGTTCTTTTCGTTCTTCACAAGCAATTTTTCACTTTTCGTTCTTTTTGCTTCTTTCTTTTCTGTTATAAATTGTTCAATAAAACATGAAATACACTACTAAGAATCGAGTTTCATCTATCATACCATAATGAATTACATTCTGCGTTAAGTTAAGTTACAAGAGACTCTGTTGTACTTTGTTGAAATTTAAGGTCTTGCTTGAAACTTTATAAATTCTTGAAACTGTACCAACGCATACAAAATGTCATCTATTCTGATTTTTCAGATGTGGAATGATTATCATATAAAAGTTCTACAATCGTTATCTCCAGAAACTATAGAACAATGCATATGAATATACACATATATTCTTCATTTTCACTTTTACCTTTCACTTTTTTTTTTCTTGGGAGAATGAACAGCGTCGTGAAAATATACTTTGTAGACTAGAAAAATAACTTGACAGCATTACATCGTTCCATTTTGCTGATATGTGAATGTGTAATCTGACAAATCTCCCTAAAATTTTCCAGTCAAATAGTAATTTTTTAGTTATTAAATTATCTATCTATATTTGCAGGCAATCACTTTATTTAAATTGTAAAGTTGCAGGAAGAAGGACTAGCAACCATCATTTCACTTTTCATTGGTTGCTTTTAGGTATGACATAGTAGTTAGAACAAGTTATTAGTAAAGATATAATGAAATTATTTGAATATAAAAATCAAATTGTTATGGTGTTAAATTTTCATATTAGTTTTATGGAATAACAGAATGTAAATATTTGTTTGGAATAAAGCTGACACATTACAACAACTAAAAGAAAAGAAATGTTAGCAAATTTATATCTTCAGAATTCTATAAAGTGCATGTACTCTCTTAATCAGTTAAATAAGAACATATTATAAATATAAAGTGTTTAGCAATATAGCTATTTGATACAGAATTATCAAATCCTTTCAAATATCAATATAGCTATTTCAAAATGTGTAATTAGCTACTTTATATTTATATTGCTATCTCCCAAGGAATGCTAATGTTTAGAATGTTCACTTAGTACAACAATTTCATGGAGGCATGTATGACTCGCAGTAAGAAAAGAAGTGACTAAATATTCATGGACGTGTATGCACTCTTCGATGCGTGACTACTCTTCCAATATCAAGTTTCAAATCTATTATATGCTTTTTTGCTACGAGTCATGTGTCTAGAACTCTGCTCCTTAATGGAAACTCTATGCTCTTTTACATGTATATGCATTTCTGTCTAGGCTCAGTTCGTTATCATATTTATCAATATGATGGTAATATGACTGCTACCTGTTCATGGGAACTGTGGCTATTCCTCATGCCCTTTTTGATAAACATGCCGCTGTTTCTCCAGTTGTGTTGTAGATGTCCTTTGCGAATCTCTTTATTACCTTTTTATGCTGAGATTTACTTTTAGGTGTCCTTGTGAATCTCTTTGGTGTTTTGACTTGCATCATTACTGTTAGTAAGTAAACAGTACAATAGAGGCTTGCTCCTATATTTAAAGGCTTGCTCCTATATATTCCTCTTTATTTTCTTTCTTTTTTCTTGTGATATGTATAAGCAGTGAGTGTTGAATTCCATTAAAGAAGTCCATTTGCTTCATGTTTTAATATTTCAAATAGATGAAGGTGATGTAAATCTTATGTTCTAGAGTGGATTGCAAATTGCAGTCTTATATTATTTGTCATTTAACTACGTTTTTTGCTTTTACAATTTGCAGAGTATTTCTTGCAAACAAGTACTATTCTTGCAGCATTAGTTGCAGCGTTTGCTTTTTTTTCTTTTAATCGATCCGCGCATCGTGCGGGTACGTATACTAGTGTTTAATAATAATGATTGGTAAGTGTTGCTCCCAAACGCACACGCAAGTATACGCGGTCGTCAAGTAATAAAGTGACTAAAAGTCGGATGTCGATCCCACGAGGACTTGTGATTAACTATCAACTAAATTAGACTATCCTAATTATCTAAACAAGAATTAAACCTAGAAGTATTTGATTCTAAACTAATTAATTAAAGAAATATAAATAATGAATTTTGAATAGAGAAAGAGGGGAATTTTATGATATCAATGTAATGAAAACGATCTAGGGTTATGGGCTATCTAACAATCCTATTGTATTCTTCAATTGAACTAACTACTAATTTATCTAGTTTATTGGTTGACAGGGTTAATATTGCTCATAAGAATCTGTCGAGTTCTTACTCGCCTATTCAAGCTAACCTAACGCCTATATGTCTATGGAGTTAGAATCAACAAGAACGCATTTATAATTCCTGTAAATCAACCAAGCAAGGAAATTAGGTATATGTCTATCCTAACCGCGAATCCGTTCCCCGAGGCCCGGGTTTAACAACTTGCTCTACTCAATCCTATATGCAATCTAGAATTCCCACTTTCGAGTTCAACTCTAGATTCGTAGATAGTATTCAATTGGTGATCAAGCAATCAAATAATTAAGTGCAAGATTGAATAAATAAACCAATATGATAAACTAAGAAATCAAAATCAATATTCGAATAACAATAGTCATGAAAGAACCACAACCCTAGAACGTGAAGTTTAGCTCCACATAGACATGGTAGAAAAACAACAAATCCTACAAAGAAACATAAAAATTACTAAGTTTGGAGGAAGAAAAGACGAAACCCGGCCTCCACGGCGGCTCTGTGCTTGTGTTTTCCTCTAAAAAACGTCCTCTTTCCTTAAAATACCGTTTTTTCATGTATATATACCAAGTAGGGTTGGGCCCAAACAATTATACCTTCTCCAATGTGAAAAAGGATACTTTTTCCGGGTTGACTAGCGCGAGCTCGCGCTTCCTTCGGGCAAGACTTCGCGCATCATTCTGCCTCCAGCTCCTTAACTCGCGCGACTTCGCGCATGAGCTCGCGCATTTTTCACCCTGTTCCGTTGCGAATTTGGAAAAACGCAAAACATGAAAGTTGTAGCCCTTTGAGTTAGCTTTCCAACCATATATTGTGGAGCCCAAATGGAGTTCTGAGCAAAAAGTTATATCTATTTTACTAGACAGTGCGCAATATGCCCACTGGATTCTTTGTTCGCTCTAACTATCATCCGTTGACCCCCAAACACGATCCCGGCTTAATTTCTTGAGCTTTTACTCAGATTTCAAAGCTCCAAATCACTTGAATTCATTCCATAGCATCTATATAGCTCGGAATCACTCCTACAAGGCATAAAACACACCATTAGTGCAAAACACTAGCGATTAAAGCTCAAACTCAATCAAAGTGCAGTAAATTTGAGTGTAATAAGCGACTAAAATACGCAATTATATCCCATCATCAGTAAGTTAGAAAAAATGTAAGTAATCTCTTACATTATACTGGTGTCGGAAACAATTATAACGTTGATAGACCTTATATTAAGGAAACACATGATTTTCAGTGACATTACGGGAATAAAGCTGATAATGCATGCCTCATGTGGGATAAGGATATAGACAACTTGTTTGTTTTTATTTTTGATGTAGCATCCGTTTGTTCTTTTGTATATGACTTATCGATCTATTTAAACAAGAAAACTCGAAAATATTTAAAAGACGCTGAGTTTTACATGTAAGAATTCATCAGTGGCGAAGTCAGAAATTTCTCCAAGGGTGTTCAGACTTGAAAGAAGTAAACAAATTTTTCGACAAAGGGTGTTCATTATATGTTATATACATCTAAAATCAATATTTTACTTATATATACAGTGTAACTTTTCATAATATTTCGAGGAAGACCACCCTTAGCAAAAGGTGGCTTCGCCCCTGGGATTCATGCCTGAGATAGTACTCCAAATCTTGTCTGTACCACTCATACTTAAAGCTTTAACAATTAAGTGGACCATCAAGAAACCGTTCTATCATGTTGATGCAATTCCAGAGCTGAGAAAAAGAAATGAATAGGCAGATGCAGTAAGAAGTTAGAACTGTCAGAAGATAGTTACAGTTAGTTACTTGAGTTGAAAGCTAAGCAGAGTATAAGTTCGAATTAGGGTTCTTTTCTTCAGATTTCATTCTTATAGAATCTGACGAAGTTTAGAAGATGTTCCTCAATGTGCTTTTCATGGAAGGTGAATGCAAGAATGATGCTTGTGAGGTGTTAGAAAAATTGCCAATTAGGGATACCAATGTAGAATCTTTAAATAGTGGCTTAAATGGAAGAAACACCGAACTTGAATCTGTTGAATACATGTATCTTGATACACTTTCACAGAAAATGTGGGCGACACACTTCAAATTGATGCCTTGAAAGATCCGTATCTTGGTGATTTTTTCTTGAAAATTAAGAATGATTTGGATAAAACTAAGAAGGATTATTCAAATGTTATCAGAGGATCAGTAACTTCATTTCCTATTGAAAACATTCTGCTTAATCGCTCGAACAGGAGTTTTTCCTTGCACACTCAGTCTCAATTGTATGCTCATGTGGCTGCAAGAGATCATCGCCCCACTGCAGTACATGCCTTCATTGAAATATATCTTGTTTTCTTAGTTAGAAGGTGGATGATTCTTTTGTGTATGGGATCACGGGATATGTTTCAACACCATGCAGTTAAGGAGTCATACACATAGTGGGAGAGGACTACTGGTGCATTCTACTAACAGGTTTAACTTGTTTGGGTCTTATGATTCTATGACTAGAGTGTGGCAACCCAGATTGCCGTGGTGTGTGCATTCGTATCTTCTGCATAATAATTCTGTTCGAGAAGTTTCTGTCAGCCCAACATGTAGTTACTTAATTATATCAAAAAATAATATTGAACTTGTCGATTAACGATCTAGGTTGGCCTAAGTGGTGCACTTGAGACATTATGCGGCCAAGGATACGGAGCAAAAATGTACAGAATGCTGGGGTGCATCTACAAACATCTTGCATCATATCATTCTTCTTTTCTATAGTGATTGCTGTTATCTGGTGGTTTTCTGATATAATTCTGGTTTTACTCCATCAAGATCCTGACATAGCTAAAGAAGCTGGCGTGTTCTTGAGGTTCCTCATTCCTGGATTGTTTGCATATAGCTTTCTGCAAAACATCTTAAGATTTCTTCAGGCACAGTCAATCATCATGCCTCTGGCTTTGTGTTCAGTTGGATTTTTGGTTATCCACATTGGCATTGCCTATGCGTTGGTAAATTGGACAGATCTTGCTTTCAAAGGAGCAGCATTAGCAGCTTCAATTTCGATCTGGATCTCACTCCTCACTTTGGGTATATACGTGCTTTTCTCCAAGAGATTCAGCCATATAAGGCCAAATTGTTTCTCATTTGAGCCATTTCGTCATATTTTAACAAACTTGAAGTTGGCTTTGCCCTCTGCTGCCATGGTGTGGTGAGAATTAGCTGTCATTTTGTTATTAAGTAATATGCATTGACAATATAAATTTCTTTTACATTATAAGTGTATGTTAGCATGTTATCCACTTACCATTTTCTCAGGTGACTAATCAACAGTTATTACATAGAGTTACCTTCAATTTCCCTTAAAGTTACTTGACTTTAAATATCTTTTACACTGTAATAAAACTTAAATTCTGTGTTATTACAATAAAACACATTGCCGTCCAAGTCTTATCAATAATTTCCTATTTTGCTGTATACCAGTTTGGAGTACTGGGCTTTTGAGCTACTTGTGTTATTGGCTGGTTTGATGCCAAACTCAGGAACAAATACTTCCGTTGTTGCAATGTGGTAAGCTTCTTTCCTTGTCAACGACACATTTTCATAGTTTCGAAAGCTGAACTTAGGTTGCTAATACCAATTATTTTGGATTGTGACCTTCCAGTGTAAATACGCAAAACATTGCCTACATGATATCTTATGGTCTGAGTGCAGCTGCGAGGTAATGTGACCAACAAAAAGCTGTCAAAATTCTGAACCTTTTTTTGTTAGTTCTCCCTTAATTTTTTGCTAATACCAAATGTGTATTCTAAAACATATGCAGCACCAGAGTGGCAAACGAGTTAGGAGCTGGAAATACTGACAGAGCTAAGAATGCTATGGTTGTTACTCTCAAGCTATCTATTCTTCTTGCCATTGTAGTTGATTTTGCTCTAGGTTTTGGGCATAATGCATGGGCTGGCCTCTTCAGCGATAGCACGGAGATAATTCACAAATTTGCCTCCATGACACCTCTCCTCTTAATCTCCTTTGTGTTCGATTTCATTCAAGGAATCCTATCGGGTTAAATATTTTATTATAGTTGCACTACACTGTGTTTGTGTGTGAGGGAGACACTGTACTTTAGTTTTACACTTTAACTAGCACAAGCTAAAACATAAATTAATTGATCAGGTGTGACTAGGGGATGCGGATGGCAGCATTTGGCTATGTACATCAACTTGGCAACTTTCTATTTCATTGGCATGCCAATAGCTGGTCTTCTTGCTTTCAAGTTCAAACTACATGCTCAGGTAACTTACGTGCATCGACCACTATTTATAGCAGGTTATTTGCTTTATTGTATAAATTACCAATTATTACATGTTGCACGTCATTTTAACCTGATAGCGTAAAAAACCTATAGACTTTCCCTGTCATAGGTGTTATACTCTTTCTACATATGTAACCAAGTTTTTGTTGCTCTAACCAAGTGCTCTTTTTGGAAAATATATGTTGCAGGGCTTATGGTTGGGCTTGATTTCTGGTCTAGCCTGTCAATCTTTGGGCATGTTGCTACTGACTTTTTTGACATAATGGGGGAAAGTAGAGGTCTCACCAAATAATAATGAAGAAAATGAACTTCCAGCCCTAAGCATGAGTTCATGAGAATAACTTGCAAATCGCCATTGGTGGTCTTGTTGGCGGCTATTGATCGATGGCTAATAACTTTTCCTTCAGACTTTGATAATTTTTTGATTAATTCATTAGATTTATAATTTTGAAAATTCGTAACGTGGTGTACATAATTCAAAATAAGTCGCTTTTAGCAGAATATGAAATGCATGTAAATTATCATAATGCAGTATTAAGGATGGAAGTAGTATGTAAGTCTCAAAGGAGGAAAAAGCAATATTTCCGTTCTCTTTTCGTATTCTACTTTTTCAGTGGAGGGCTACTTTTAATAACCTTCAAGTTTGAATGCCAACAGACCATTAAAATTGTTATTCCAAAGTTAGTCAAGGTAAAAAATACAGATTCATCAATCATCTTCAACTTGTGACAAGACTTATGCCAGTGACATATGGTGAAATCTGCAATTAATCTGACTTGTAAGATAATTGTATATTCACAACTTCTGTAAATGTTCTCAGTTGATTAGACAAATACAAGACCAGTATCGAGCTTCCCTCATCTTGGATTATATCGGACTTACTCGATGTTTGAGCACAACATCGAAACAACAAAAAGAAAAGGCAGTCCGGCGTACTAAGTTCCTGCTATACACAGGTCCAGAGAAGGGATACTAAAAGAATACAGAAAATTGATACTAATATTTTCATTAAGGACGAGCATATTCACAATCAGATGAATGTCATTCACTGAATTGTTCTTAGCATAAGAATATCACATATTCAGTTCATTGAGAGAACTCACCAATCAGATGAAATCCTTATGCTAAGTAGAAGGTAAAAGAATGCTGAGAAACTGTATTCAAAAACCCATAACCTTCTATTTTAACAAATAATCTATACCTTTACATAAACATTACAAGAACAAAAAAATATCTTCCCAAATTTTGGGAGCTATTTCTGTATCACAATCAATGAAGTGCAAAAACCTATGACTGTTCTAACAACTTCCTAATAGGTCCACTGCTTTTGAGGTAGCAGCCTCAAAGGATGCTATTCCTTCTTACCTCGTGCAACATCAACCAGATATCTATTCAGATGCTGGCCAAATATCTTGGTAGAGAATGACTCAGTGACGTGTTCATGAGCATCTAGCCCCATTTTCTCTGCCATGTGAGGATCCTGAATAAGATTAGCCATTGCCAAAGAGAACTCCCGTGGGCTAGGGTCACAGAGGAAGCCGGTCACTCCATGCTTTACTGACTCCACCGGACCCCCACTGTTGCAGGCAATAACAGGTTTGTAGGCTGCCATTGCTTCCAGAGGAACAATGCCAAAATGCTCATCCTACTCTTCCCAAAAAGAAAAAAATGTGCCCGCTTTCTAGGTAAAAAGAAAAAAGAGAAAAGGCGCGAAAAATGCTCTTCCTAACATCAATCAACTATGATGGTAAAAGGATAACCTACTCTAAAGAGAGAGAGATGTTCATCCGACAAGTCCCTCTATCAAGAAAACAATGGTGTTTTTTTTCCTGGTTTGAAGAGATATCAAAATTAGACGTACCTTTGGTGTATAAAGAACACATAGGCATTGGGCAAGCATGCATTTCTTTCTGCATAGAGCAAGATGTAATTTGAATCTGACCCGCTGAGAAACACCCTTCTTCTTTCTGCCAACTTTTTTCAGTTCTTCCAGATTACTTCGACATTCTCTCTGAGCGATTATCAAGCACTGAATAGAGCAGAGAACTCATTACTTAACATGAGATTTTATTTGAGCATATATTCCGCCACTTATGGTGGACAACAGGTATGTTGGAATTCGTCTAATGAAGCATACTTCGAATCCATGTCTACGGTGCTGAAGGCATATCACAGCTTTATCAAAACATTAAGTGCAGCAAAACAATTTAGGAACTTTAACTCAGAGAAAATAAGGCTTATTTTCTCCAGCTAACTTCGATAACTGAGTAACATCTCAATAATCACCAAAAAGAAAATATATATAAATGATATTTGTATAGGTTCAGCGCACTAAATATCCTTATTATGTATACATGCAATCAGACAGGCTATATACACCAGACAAATTCATAATATCTTATTGGCTCTCCATGAACTCTGCATACCCCTAACAGAACACAAGAATTTAACTAATATACAAGATATCAAAAGTAGAATGGCCTTCTGAGTCTTTTAAGAATGCAAATCAACCATACCAGATAAATAACAGTATACCACCATCAAATAAAAGATATGAGGAGCAAAACAGAACACAAGAAATTGTCAACTGAAGAACTGAATAAACTTGCCTGCAACAGTCAAGGAAACATCATCTATGTTAACTCCTTGGCGATCATGCATTCCATGGGTGCAAAGCATGGCAAAGGCTGATATCGCCAATTCTATGTTCTTTTTCCTCTCAAATCGATTGATGGATAGAAAATTCAACCTAAAACAAATGAACAACTGAAGTTATACTAAAATCTGATGTATTATTTGTGTTTGTTCGAGCTCCCCCCCCCCCCCCCCCCCCTCTTTTTTATAGAGGGGAAAGTGCATGGAAGGGATTGTTCCGTGTTATTGCAATCAAATCTCAAACTAGAAGGATGTGCTTACTTGGTAACATTAGGTTTCTCAAACTGATCCACATTGACTGCTGGGTATAAAACAGCTGGTTTAATCCCACGTGCATCTAGATTCTTGAAGGTCTTCGCAAAAGTAGATGCAGTAAACCTGCTGTTAACCAGGATCAAATCTGCCATTCCTATAGTTTGGCAAAGCAAATAAACAAGAAGCAGATGTTTGAACAGATAAGGGAAAAAGTAGAACATTGACAAATGAGAAAAACAAACACCAATGATAAAAGACAAGACGGCCATGAAATACCTGTTGTTATTTCTTCTAAGAAGTCAATAGGTTTCCGATATATCCTCCTAAGAGCAGTTGTATGTTGCGCCAGTAAGAGATCTGGAAAATGGCAGTAGAATACAACCTGCATGAGGTATAAATTTCATATATCTCTATGATCATATCTTAATAGTTGATTTTATCAGAGCATCCAAATACCTTTGCAGACTTCTTTAACTTCAATAGTGGAATGACAACAGAGACCTGATCTGCTAGTATTACATCAAATGAAGGCCACATAAGCAACAAGGAGAGAGCAACAAACATGCACCGCAAGTATGCACATACTGCATGAAGCCGATAGAAGATATGACGGGGAAGGAAAGCACCATATACTGTAACATCAAAGACACCTGTAAAGTGTGTAATGTGTATTTACATCAGTCAAGTAAGGACATACTTGATGTTTCTTTGGCATATGACTGGAGCACAGAAAGTAAGAATTCTGACCAGACAGAGTCTCTTCAAAACATCGATTTTTATCATGGTGTGCAGTAAAAATGTGAACTTTGTGCCCCAACGAAGCAAGTTCCATAGCAGCATCAACAACTAGCCTTTCAGCTCCACCTAAACATCATAATATGTCAGACACATGAGGAGAAGAATGGAGAAATGCTACATATATTATAAAATAAGCTTCTGTTATCCCATAGATCTGCGCATTGCATAGAATATATCATCTGATAATTATGCTCACAAGCATCTGACTGACACAATGTGCACACGTAATTGTTGAGCATGACCACAAGTATACAGGAGATATTTGTATATGCAGCTGATTTGTGTCTTGACTATTCCTAGAAGGCAGAAGGCCTAACAAGTTATGATGAAGCCTATCAACACGAACAGGAGCAAATTTGCAGCCAGCTTAAGTGCAAAATCATGCATCTCTCGATCTCTCCCTCTCTCTCCTTGAATCATGCATCTCTTATTGTCAATAAATTGTAAAAGACCAAATCTTAATGCAATTTCCTTTTCTTTTCTTTATTTCAAGATATATTATAAATTAAAATTTGTATATCAGAAAAACAGCCTAAGAACTTACTTTTAGGGAATTAAGGTGGATAATTAAAGAGCCAATACTGGAAATTATTCTATTTCATCAAACTCATGTCCACCTACTCTTTTGTCCGAAAGAGAAAACTAAAAGTGACAAATTAAATCGGATTTGTCATTCGAACTGTAGGACTATAAGATGAGAGAAGACTCAAGCTTCTGATAGCTCAGCATTTAACCATCTCTTAGCCGCTCCTTTTTACCGATTCGATCAACCGTCCTCAAAAACCAACTGATTGCGAACACATAAAATACTAAAAAGCCGATGATTGTATATAATGTAAAGGGAAGAGAGTAGGTTAGTTGCATATCAACACCCCAAGCATCTGTCATGCATGCTAAAATGATAAAATTGCTAAATAACCTGACAAGAAAATGTTGTCCCCAGATACGTTATTGCTCTCATCTAAACAGACTTAACTTGATTTCTACGGCAAAAATCGTGTAGCAAACCAAGTAAACAACGAAAAAGTTTTTTAAAAGAAATTGCATGAAAGACAGGAAGTTACCAAGTCACATATAACACTCTTTTGTTTTATATTATGAGAGGAATTATTCGGGAATTCGTGGTAATTGTTCCATTAATAGTGAGTCATCCAAAGGCCTCTAGACAACTCAAAAACACAATGACCACTCCATACAAAAAGCTTTCTAATAGTATATATCATCACACTGTACAAAAATCATTCTTTCAGCAGGTCGATTAACCCAAAAAATTTAATGGGGATGATGTAAATTACTACCACCTCCTCCCTTCAATTATCTTCCTTATCAGTAAACCCATCAGTTACAATTCAATCCCAAACTAGAAAGCGCCTATATAAATCCTACTGATCTTAGCCAAAAGCTCGAGAACAGGCATATTCTCTATGTAAATCATCTATACCCCAGAGGCAGATCCAAGATTTGAACTTTACAGGTTATAGCTCGAAATTTTACCACAGCCGATTTGATCAACTGAATTTGAATTCTATTATTTGTACTTATTTAGTGGATTTTTAAACACGTATACAGGGTTTGAGCCAAAGTTATCCAAACCCATAACTTGTATACTAAGTCCGCCCCTGTCTATACCTATCCGCTTTATTCACTAAGCAACATATTGACGAATTCACTAGTTAAAGGATTCATACAATAATTTTTTTAAGACTAGACGCTAACCAAAAATGCTAAGCTCACTAGTCAGACACCCACCCCCTCC
>NC_031995.1:14657152-14658554 GCF_001879085.1 Nicotiana attenuata | reverse complement strand
CCCAAAAAAAAAAGACATTGGAAAAAAGGTGGAAGCTTTTGGAATTCATGAACTCCTCCTACATATAAATCATTTTGATCGGTGAAGCAAATGATTCAACAAAATGCAGTTACAAAAAGATCTATCAAGAAATTTAAATATGTAAATTGATAATTACCAATTCCGAGATCGGGATGGATTATGGCTATATTCATCTTCGAGCTGCTCCCTTTCTTCTCCATTGCTGTTTCTAAGAGGAAAAAAAAAATGCAGATATAGGAAAAAGAAAAACAGAGGTAAAAGAGAACGGGTCAGTTTTAATTTTTAGGTCCACCACTTAATATGGGCTAAATAGCCCAATAAAGCCCACTTTAAAAGCCCAAAACTTATTACTTTATTACTTAGTTTTATAATTTCAATTTATTGTTTGCTGATTAATTATTTTAATTCTTGGAATTTTTACATTCCTATACCACATAGGAAACCTTTTTACCCTACATGTTTAAGGTTTGAGTAAATTACACTTAGTATACCAAATTACCAATCCTATACCATAGTTAATTAAGGGTCTAATTAATGGGCTATTTTTACTCCTTAATTAAAGGTATCCATATCTAATTAATGGGCAGTTTTTACTCCTTAATTAAAGGTATCCATATATCTCACGTTTCTCTCTCCTTACCCCTCACCCACGTTTTTACCCATACCCCACATTCTTTATTGTTCTTCATCCACGATTGCAAGATCAATCAACGAAATATGTCCTTGAGATGCATTAGCCAGCGAAATCTCATTATATTTGAATGTCGTGCCAATTTCCTCTGCAACAATTGTGGCATGTGATCTGATTTTCTGAAAGTCTACATGAAATCAAAAGTTGCAACAAACATTTTAATACGCCACGAACTAGCAAAACAATGAAAACAGATACACTTTAGTAGTTTTTTTTTTGGGTACCAAACAAAATTCCCTCTTCTAGAAAAGTCAAAAATGAGAAATTTATTGGTAAAGAGACTAATATGAAAAGCCGCCGTAATTGTAGATTTAGTGTAATGGATATGATCTGTTGAAGCCCTCACCTAGATTTACTGTTTGTAGTGTAATTGTAGTTAGTTTGTAGTTTATGTAGAACATTCCAAGATTAATTGTAGTCTAAAATGTAGATATAATGTAGACATGATTGTGGATGATGTGTTTCCTGTTTGCCCTGTAACTGTAGGTAAATTGTAGTTATTCTTATATTAGGTACTTAAACTGTAGGTAATTTGTACATTCACTGTAGGTAAACTCTAGGTAAATTTGTTTGAATTGTAGAACTGGTTTTATACATAATTGTAGAGTTTTTGTAGTTAATAGTAGTTATAATGTAGGATTCATGTACCGCTTCACACCATCTATCACAGTATGGATATGATCTGTTGAA
>NC_031995.1:14646279-14652920 GCF_001879085.1 Nicotiana attenuata | reverse complement strand
CTTATGATGAATCTAGATTCCAATCGGAACAGGCTGAGGATGACTTCCGTGCCAAAGCTAATAAAACGTTCATTCAGGAAATCCCGATTGATCGGGCTGCCCTCCGAGCTGAAAGTGTGGAGATGTATGAAGAGATCCGGCGGCGGGAAATGGAGTTCCTCTTTGCTGACCCTGCACCTGTCAACAAGATGTTGGTTCGTGAATTTTATGCAAACTGCCCATTAAATTTGGGTAGGGAGTTGATTGTGCGGGGTACGGTGGTCAGTGCGCAGATTGCTACAATTCGCCGGGTGTTGAGGTTGCCTCCATTTACCGGCGATGTTGACTACTATCATGACAGGCCTGGGGTGACATGGGAGGTTATGACGGATGTGCTTTGTACGGAGGGGAGACCTATTTGGCTAAAGGAAGATATAACTCTCAACTCTAGCTCCTTCACTCACCTCGCTAAGTGTTGGTTGACGATTATCTGTAGCAGGTTCCTGCCTTCTAGCAACACCACGGACGTGAACTTCAACAGGGCATTGTTAACTTGGTGCTTTATGACAGGGAAAGATTTCGATGCAGCACGGATAATTGGCGATGAAATGGTCTTACAAGGCCCGATGCTGTCTACGGGATTCTATTTCCCTTCCTTGGTCACCACACTATGCTTGATGAGGAACACTCCGACCAACCCAGCTGATGGTGATTTGCTCCCAAAAGCAGCTTTCAAAGCTTCCAGTATCCGAGTGGGCAGGAGCAATCGCACTACCATTGAGATTGATGATGAGGAGGATGCTCCGTACCCTATGGCACCATCTAGGCGGTCTGTCGACAGTGCTGGTCCCTCTTGGCGCTCTCATGCTGGAGCAGACCTATCTCGCTCACAGTCCTCTCGGCCTATGTTGCGCTCTTTGGAGGAAGAGGTTGCAGATCTTCGCACCTCGGTGGATGGTCTACACACCAGGCTGGACGCCATGTCACAGCGGCAAGCTAGATCTGAGAACAAGTTTATGGCTTGGCTGCGTGCATTGGGAAGGGCCTGCCATGTCGATCCTAGTACCGTCTCCGACTCAGATTGAGTTCAGGGAAGTTTTTCTCACCCTTCTGTTATTTACTGTATTCTGATGACATGAGGACATGCCATAATTTTAAGTGTGGGGTGGGAGACTTGCTCTGGTAGTGTATTGTAGTGTATATAGACATTGAGTATGTTGTAACATTAGAGTGATGTTGTTGTATAATTGACTGTACTCACATTAGAAGTAACTGACTTGTCGACAGGTCTCTTGAGGGTCATAGTCGAATCCTTAAAAAAAAAAAAAAAACAAATGTAGAGAACTCTTCCTGAGGACGGACCACTTGGACAGTACTCTTGAGGGAAGTAGTCCATGTAGGATTTTTATTTTTTTTATTTTCGTCTTTTAGGTAGTGTAGTACCTCCCCCTTAGTTTTTCTTTTGACCACGGTTCTTTTCCAAGGGTTTTTCTTGAACCGGGTTAGGTAGATTTTTCTTTTTGAAGTTTAAGAATAAATGGGTGAAGGTCAGAATGTAACCTCAAATGTGTACGCTTGCATAGAAAAGAACTTGAGTGTGTGACATCTAAGCTTGTTTGTAGACTCATAATATATGCCTTAATTTTGCACATCTTGTCTTGCCTGAACACTCGTATGATTGTGTTGATGAACTGATTCGGAATGAGTTACATGCTAAGTGTGTGTGAGATGTTACTTGCATCTAATGTTTGCGTATGATACCTAGAACTTGCCCTGTGTGTTTGCAAAGCGAAATAGAAGTCGTTTAGTTTTAGAGATGATTGAGGCATTTCTTTGTTTAACCCTTTATGCTTGAAAATCCACCTGTGCATATTACCATTGTTAACCCCTTTGAGCCTGAAACCTTTTCTTTGATAACCCTATAATGATCTAAATTGTGGTGTTTAAATACGCTAATTGAATTCTTCCCTCCTAGAAGCACTTGAAGCACTAAAGTATATACAAAAGTCAAAGTGTGGGGTGGGGAGAAAAGAAAAGAAAAAAAAAAAAGAAAAGGGGAAAATCAAGAATGAAGGTCTGAGTAGTGAACTGGCAGTTATAATAAATCTGAAAAAAAAAAAGGAAGTGTGTATAAAAGGAAAAAGTAGCCAGTTGCACCAAACGGGAAATGGGGTGACGCAAGTAAAACAAAATGTGGAGAAACAAGTGGTTGATCATGAAAGCAATATAAAAGGAAGTGTGTATTAAAAGTGCTTAGGGAGGTTAGTCACTATATCCAAATATATCCTACCCGTCCCTCAGCTTACATTACAACCTATAAAGACCTCTTGATCTTTGACTGAATGACTCGATTAGTGGAGTATTACACTAGGGGCAAGCTTATGGTGTATCTGTGTGGCATGTGAATGCTCTTTGCTGAGAGTGAGCGAATTCTTTCTATATATGGTTCCTTGTTGTTGAATTTCATGTGTGTGGAACTACTCTCAAATCGTGTTTATGTGAGGGCATGTGACTCAGGAAGAAAAAGTGAATCTTCATTTCACTTAGAGTAAGTAGGGTGAGTGCAAGTGTGTCATGGCATGAGAGTCTGCATTTGAGTTATGATTGTGTACTGCTTATGGTCGGTCTTTGATGCTATCAGGTGTGACATAAATTGGGGTAATACATTGCACAGTTAGGTATAGGAGTGTGGTTTAGTTTGCTCGAGGACGAGCAAAGGTTTAAGTGTGGGGTGTTGATAATAGGTGAATTTGACTATAATCACGCACCGAATAACCACCTTCTTGTGAACTTTAATGTGGAAAAATGACAACAAAATGCTCTTATTGGTACTTTTCATGATTTGCAGGTGATATAGGTGTAAGGAAGGCTAAGGAGCAGTTTGGAGTCAACTATTGATGAAAAAAAAGGCTAATTGTTGCATTTCCCAAGTGACCCATTCAAAACAGGCCAAATTGCCCGGGTACAGGGTCCACCGCGGTTCCACCGCGACCGCGGTGAAACCGCGGTGGAAGGTAGTCTCTGAATAATTGAAGATCCGCGAGGGTATTTTACCGCGGTTCTACCGCGATCGCGGTAGAACCGCGGTGGACACAGAAACTTCGGGGACCAAAGTGTAAAACACGGGATTTTTAGACCTAAACCCTATTTTAAACACTAGACTTCGCCCAAGAGAGGCATGTATTGATTTTTTAGGTTTCTTAGCAAGGAGAACAATTGTGAGAAAGTACTCTAAACATCTTTCTTCTTTTCTTTTGATTTTATGATGAATTCAAGTTTAGTTTATTCTCCCATAACTATGAGTAGCTAAATTTCTTGTCTAAGGCTTTGATGGAACCTATTGGGTGATGAACTTCTTGTTTATGTGAATACAAATTGCTAGTTTAATCTTTATTTGTTCAACTTCGTGTTCGTTGTAGTTAATTGACAGGATCCTCAATTAGCTGTGCCTATTTAGTGTGCATAACTTGGAAAAGAGTGCATATTTAGGGTTTTGTTGAACAACACCACTCCTAGATTATTAGAGGAATCTATAATTGCGGGTTTAAAGGCGGGATTAGGAATAACGAAGCCTTGGGTGCAATCTAAAGTGAATTGTGCTAAATAAAGCAAGCTAGTGTATCTCGGGAGAGTGCAATAGTAGATTACTGTGATTACTCGGGAGAGATTTGCGGTAAGATTAGTGTTCATGATTGATAGAGGTGTGTGGGTAAATTTGTATGAGCATAAACAGAAGGGATTCCATCAATAGGGGAAATCATTGCCTTAGCTTTTTTCTCATAATTGTTTACAACCCTTTTTATTAGTTATAGCATTGTAGTTACTTGAAAGTTAGTTAGTAAAGAACACTCAATTGAGAATTTAAATATTTGGGAAGCTGATTCTGAAGACTTGGTGGGTCTGAAAGTTGCAACTGATAGGTTAACTCTCTGTGGGATATCGACTCCGGACTTGTAAACCGGATTATATTTGCAGCGACCGCATTGTCCTTTTTATAAGGCATAGTTGGGCGTGATCAATGATTGTGGATGATGTGTTTCCTGTTTGCCCTGTAACTGTAGGTAAATTGTAGTTATTCTTATATTAGGTACTTAAACTGTAGGTAATTTGTACATTCACTGTAGGTAAACTGTAGGTAAATTTGTTTGAATTGTAGAACTGGTTTTATACATAATTGTAGAGTTTTTGTAGTTAATAGTAGTTATAATGTAGGATTCATGTACCGCTTCACACCATCTATCACAGTATGGATATGATCTGTTGAAGCCCTCACCTAGAATTACATAACAAACAGCAATAAAAATATTTTCAATCATAAAATAGTTTATCTACAATTTATCTACAACGTATCTACAATTATATCTACAAATTAACTACAATTTGTCTACAAATTATATACAATCTACTATTTGATTTCACGATGTATTTAATTTCTATAATTTTTTCTGTAGTATCAATTGATACTTGTTCTGCAATTGTAGAAATCAGGATACTGTAGCTTGCATTCTCATCTACCACAATGGCATCAACTTCAAAATCTCTAATTCTGCCATAATTATCCCAATCCCCATTAAATTGCAGCATGATTGCGATTTTGGACATGATTTGTTGTTGATGTTTTTTTTGGATTTCTAGATTGAAAGAAGAAAAGATGAAGAAGAGATATATCTGATCGATAATTTGATAGAAGCAACGACGAAGAACAGATTTTTTCAACTTTGAGTTGTTGAAACTCGAAAATTTTGAATTCTACAATTTGAATTCAGCTCGTCGAAACTCTTAGTAGTTGAATCTGTTCTTATTTTTAGGAGTTGTTCGTTCTTTTTTTTTTTTCTTCAGAATTTGAATTGTAGTTCTGGAGAAAAAAACGCAGATGAGAAATCTCCTTTCCCTTTTTAAAAATTGAATTTAATGTAGAATCAATTATCACCAAGATTCTCTCCTTAATTTTAGCGCGTTTTTAGGGAATATTCTGCTCCTTTAATGCCTAATAGTCGAATGGTACAAATTTTGTAGGTAAAATGTGGACTGGGCGGGTAATATACAAAATATGCACATTTTTTGTAATAAACTTTCATATATGGTATAGGAAGGAAAAAAACCCTTCTTGGAATTTTTACATTCCTATACCACATAGGAAACCTTTTTACCCTACATATTTAAGGTTTGAGTATCATATATGTTTAATTCTTTATATAATAATTTGTAAATTTTCTGTTTTCAGTTTTGTGCACGATTGGGATAAACAAGTAGAGAGAATGGGAAGAAAAGTCGACAATGAAAAAGCAGCAATTGGAATGTGAGATTTTGCAAAAGCCATCAGATTTGGTGCAAAAATAGCCAACATTTATTTTGGATGTCAATTGATGGCTATTTTCGCAATTAGAAGGCTCGCATTTTAAATTCGTATAAAAAAACGGTGGAATAGTCCTTCCACCTAAGTATTCGGGAAAATTTGTTAGAGGCAAGTAATTTTCAGCATCCTTTTGGATAATATCATGTTTCCAATTTTTTAGAGAATTGAATTAATAGTCATCTTAATGAATAACAACATTAATTAAATTAAACTATATATGTGTGGTTGTTGTATTTTTAAGTTGTTTAACGATACAATTATCACGCTTCAGTTCTAATTTCCAAAATCGGTTATATGAATTTTTATTGATTTTCTCATCTCGAAAAATTGACTTTTCAATGAGTTATATTTCTTAAGAAATTAACACATGTTCACTAATTTTAATAAAACGTGATAAAGGACTTTTCAATCGATCAAGTAAACCTCACGCGTAAAATAAACAAAAGCTATTGACGTGATAAAGGAACGAATCACCGTATGACACATGTAACAACAACAACAGCTTAGTATAATTCCATAAATGAGGTCTGGAAAGGATAGTGTGTACGCAGACCTTACCCATTCTATTGACGTGATAAAGGAACGAATCACCAAATGACACATGTAACAACAACAACAACAACCTAGTATAATCCCACAAGTGGGGTAACGCAGACTTTATCCCTACCCTGGGGATAGAGAGGCTATTTCCAATAGACCCTCGGCACAAGAAAATGAAATGCGACAGTAGAATAGTAACAATAACATAATCAGAAAGATAGTACCAGCGAGCTAAAAGTCAAAAAATATAGCTGGAAAAGCAATATCAATAATCAGTGCAGTAACAAGGTCCTAGAAAATAGTACGAGCACAACATGTACCCCTAGCATACTAAAACACGACATTGACCGATTAGACTTACACACAAAACGGAGTAGAAAAACGCTCAACTGAATGACACATGTAACAAAAAGAAAAAACTCCTCCTCTCCCCCCCCCCCTCCCCCGGGGGATAGAGAGGCTATTTCCAATAGACCCTCGGCACAAGAAAATAAAATACGACAGTAGAATAGTAACAATAACATAATCAGAAAGATAGTACCAGCGAGCTAAAAGTCAAAAAATATAGCTGGAAAAGCAATATCAATAATCAGTGCAGTAACAAGGTCCTAGAAAATAGTACGAGCACAACATGTACCCCTAGCATACTAAAACACGACATTGACCGATTAGACTTACACATAAAACGGAGTAGAAAAACGCTCAACTGAATGACACATGTAACAAAAGAAAAAACTCCTCCTCTCCCCCCCCCCTCCCCGGGACC
>NC_031995.1:14613164-14646259 GCF_001879085.1 Nicotiana attenuata | reverse complement strand
CTCCCCCCCCCCCCCCCTAAGTTTTATGCACTCACAATATGTAACAATTACAAATAAATCTTCTGATAAATATTATTAGGTAATCTATATTTATATTAAAAGCACGAAGGCCTTTAGCGAAATGTTGTTCGTCTTTTTTACCCATTAAAAATAGAGTTCACACTAGACAAAACAGTCATTTAAATTAATTTTTTAATATTTAGGAATGATCATTTAATTAATTCTCTAATATTTAGGAATAGTCATTTAATTATAACCTAAATACTTAGGACTTTAATTTAAACTAAAATTTGGTTAATATTTTTTTTCCTTATTTGAAACAGGTAAAAATTTCTCATATTTAGAAATTCAAAAGCAGTATATTTCTAATTACAAATATGGTAGTCAATATTTATGATTTAAAATGATTATGCACGATCAAGACATGCACTTTCGATATTAAACTAAGATAAAAAACGGTTGTTAACTTATCAATTTCTAACTCAAATTTAATAAATACTTTTAAAATATTACTCAACATCAAATTTAATAAATACTTTTAAAATGGCACATTATAATTGCAAGTGTGGGATAAACATATAGTTGCATATATTCTAAAAGCACGGAAAAGGCCTCTTTCATTTATGTATGAAGTCATATTTCGTAGGACTTTAAAATTCATCAAAAACAGTTAGAAATGGTTACTTAAATATGTAAAGGTCCTCTTTCGACCAATATTATCATTTTCATAAACTTATATTTTTCTATTTAGTTTTTATTTTATAACTCAAATATATATATTGGTAAAAATGTTGATGTAACTTTGTATTTCTATATACTCATTAATTTACGTACACGCGCAAAGCGCGTACCCTAAGACTAGTCTGATAAAAATAATAACTAACATGTTATGGTAGCAGTTATGGAGACATATGCAATGAAGAAAATTCAATTAAATCATATATCCGTCTAAAAATTATATCGTGTAAATATTGTGAATATTTTTTATGTATATTAAATTTTTTGAATCACCTTAACATAAGAAAAATGCATGTTCAAGTTCCAGCTCGTGTGTCATTCTTTTCTTCTTTTTTTTTGAAATTCCTTGTTAGATTTTTTGTTCAGCCACTATATCACAAGTTAAAATTCATTGATACCTAGCGTATAAAACTTAACATAAGAGAAATTCATGTTCAAATTTACACTATATACAGGTTGGAGTCGTGCCTAACTCGTTCATCATAACGATGGACCTTTGATTATAAAAGAAAATTATAAAAAGAATTACACTATCAGCGTATAAAACTTTAAATTGTATCAAATTTTCTGTCCATATAAAAACATCAGATATACCTTAGCAAGTTGAGTTTGAGTCATATAAATGTTTTCTCGAGCTTGCTTGATATCCTCCCTCAACTTAGTCTTGTATAAATCTGAAAATTAAAGAAAAATTAACACATTGATTTGCAGCTGAATCCTGAACTCGCCTTTATTCTAATTTTTTTTTGGTTCCGATATAGCAGGGGCGGATGCATATGTGTGGAAGCGGTGTCCGGAAAAAAATATATTAAATATTTATACTAATATTCTGCAAAAACAAAGCATTATATAGTAAACATCACTTCCTAGTAGATAGTGCTTCTTGGTTCGTTGGTCAAGCTTGTATTTGGGCTTGTAAAGGTCGTTGGTTCGAATCTGTACCTAGATATTATATTTTTTGAAGATCTTTGAGGAGTATTTTTGTTAAAAATTTGAGGCTACTGAGGCTTAAGTAAAATAATATTAAATAATACTTTTTTTATTTATGTAAATACGACACCGCTTATAAAAAGTTCTGCGTATGCCCATGTGATATAGAATTTACCTGAGATAAATTTCACAGAGAATTTTCTTTCGGGTTCAACCGTTAGCGGTCTATGGATTTGTTACATTTAACAAATACAAAAAAAATCCTTAGAAAAATTATAATACACAATGAAAGAAGATCAACTAAGTAAGATCAAAATCTACATGAAACTAAACCAGATATAAAAATAAAAATAAAAATAAAAATAGGTTCTATATGGATATTGAAACTCTATTCATAAAAAACAACATGCACATTACACTCCAATATAGCAAAATTAATAATCAAGTTAATATAGTATTCCAACTTTAGCTATAACTTGAAAGGAATTGAGATTTCTACTTTTTAATTTCTAATATTTAATTTTTTCCCATTTACCTTGAAGTTTCACTCCAAGAATGTTTTCCAGCTTAGAGATTGTCACTTGGCTTGGAATAGCCTTCCCGGATTCGTATTCCTGAATCTTTTGTGGCTTCACATTTAATTTCTACAAAACAAAAACAAGTGTAATATTAAATAATTTATTTTATTCAGAATTAGCAATTAACAAAATATCTTCCTTGTCTATGTAAAATCAAACTTAAGAAGGAGAGGTCACAAATTGTGATGGATCGGAGTGGTATATATTCCTCCATTCATAATCAGAGGTCTCGGATTCGAGCTCTGAGTATGACCTCGTCTTTGGTATGGAGCACTTTATTACAACAAAGTAGAACTTTCCGGTGTTTATCCAGATTAATCAAGCCCCAAAACGCGTACTGAACACGGAGCGCTTTATCTCACAAAAGTGGAACTTCATGGTGTTTATCCGGATTAATCAAGCCTCAAAACGGGTACTCAACACTGTCACACCTCCAAAATTAGGTGCTCACAAACACAGAGCGCTTTATCTCCTAAAAGTGGAACTTTCCGGTATTTAGCAGGATTAATGAAGCACCAAAATGGATACTGAATACTGAATAAGACACTAAAAAAACTTAGAAGGAGATATATATATATATACTTTAGCAAGTTGAACTTGACTTAGGTTTTTCTTGCTTCGAGCTTGCAAAATGGAATCCTTCAATTTAATCGGTTTGTTTTGATTTTTAACAACAACAGGATTTGTTGGATTGTGGTGGATATTAACAATGATAGGAGGAGGAGGATATATAAATATAAATATATATTGGGAAAAATATGAGAATTTAAGGGTAAAGATTTGTGCAGATAGAAGGAAGAAATTAGAGGGGAAGATACATAGGAGAAAAGTTCAGTTGACTCCAGAAATTAAAGGGGAAGATATTATACACACGTGGACCTATGTATAATATTGAGGGGTCGCGGATTCCGTAAACTTCCACAGAAATTATATATGTATATGTGTATATCTTAAGAATAGTTAATTTAAATTATTTGGTACATTGAACACTAAAAGAGCCCCGGTCGAGCAGAATACTATGCCCCCGTCGCGAAAAATTCTTCGGATCCGCTTTTGCGTTCGGAGGACAACAACAACAACAACAACAACAAGCCTAGTGATTTCCCACAAGTGAAGTCTGGGGAGGGTAAGATGTACGCAGCCTTACCCCTACTTGAAAAGACAGAAAGGCTGTTTCCGATAGGCCATCGGATGAAAAAGAAAAAATGTAAGCGCAACAAATAGGAATAACAACAAGATAAAATAAGACCGAATCCAAGAAAACAGTTAAACTCTAGGTAGTAATAGCAATTTGTGAATAAAAGGATATCATACTAATGCTAACGCTAGCGAACTAAGTAAGACAAAGAGAAACGCTCGACTACCTACTAGCCTTCTACTCTAATATTTGACCTCCACATTCTCCTATCTAGGGTCATGTCCTCAGTAAGCTCCAGTTGCGCCATGTTCCGCCTAATACTCCCCAAGACTTTTTAGGCCTAACTCTCTACCCCTTCTATAGTCTATATTTCTCCTCTAACTGGCTCGTCCGGAGGAGATAAATTATTATTCCTAGTAAGCTCATGCGTATGCGCGGATCGATAAATTTAGTTCAAACTCTATATTTGATTTAAATTTTCATTGGACGCACATAAATATTCTATCTAGAGCTCAGTGAATAAAATAAATATTATAGTCAAAATTCATAAACTAAAAAATTTTGCTTTGCTCATGAGATATTACATGAGCATACAATATTTACCATATGTCTTCAGTATAATTTTCAAATTTTGAATTACTTATCATTTTGATTTATAATATTTTTATATAATGTTTAAATATATAAATTTTATTTCCAAAAACTTGAAGAATTTATGTCTGTATGCACACGAAGAATTAATTCTTTGGCCCTCGTACCGAACCGTGTCAAATAAAGTAGAACATAGGAGTAGCATTATGTAACATAGGTGAAGCTACATGTTTTAAAGGGTGGTCAAAGGTGTTTTAAAGTCTATTTTTAATCAATAACAAATAATATTTTACTTTATACGTAGTATAAATTTTCGGTGAAGGACGGTCAGTTGACCATCCTAGGGCCAACATAGCTTCGCCCCTGCTGTGTATATAGGTAAAATATTAGATTTTAGATGTATATAACATATATTGAACCCTCTTTGTCGGAGAATTTCTTTCACCTCTTTAAAATTTGAACACCCTTGAGTAAATTCCTGCCTTCGCCACTTGTAATATGTTAGAATTCAAGTTATATATATTGATAGTATTGTGAATGTTTACACGATAAATGTAATAATTTATTAGAGTAATAAGTATTATCAATCAATATTTATTTCTTAGAGTCACTTTACATGATTTAACTATGTAAATAGTTTTTATATTATTAATGCACATAAATTAATTATGAGATCGCTTTATCGCTTTCCATCGTGCGATGTAATTTTACAAAATGGAAGGTACTTTAACTACTGTCGCCCGTAGGCAACTTCTTGGTGATTACGGCCAGCTCTTAATATTGCCAAACTTTTAAAAGTTAGAAATGCTTTCTAAAAAAAAGATATTATTTTGAAAATACAAAAAGAAGTGCTTTCTAAAAGCAGTAGAGTATTAAATGGAGGACTTATTTTGAAGAGTTAAAGGTACTTAATCAATGGGGAAAAGGTATTTAATGATGATTTTGGAAGAAAAAAAAACGTGGATTCTTTTCTCTTCAGCCGTTGGAAGCATAATGTACACAACAATATGCACTAAATTTGATGTCCTTGTTACTCTTTTATCCTTATTAAGAAGGGTTTTTCACGTTCCTCCAATATATCTACCATGTAACACCATTCAACGAGAAAAATTTTATTTTGTGTTGTGTGAGGCCTCTTTTTGTCTCACAACTCTATGGTTCCAGAATTTTTGTGGACCCAAATGTGTAAGATATGGGTCCACAAATATGTGAGATAAAAAGAGGCCTCACACAACTAGTGTAAGTTGTGTGAGACACAAAATAAAATCACTCCTGACACCAAAAAAGGCAGCCCGATGCACAAGACATCCCGCATTCACGTAGGTTTTGAGGAAGGACCACACCCCAAGAAGTGTGATATAGACAATCTACCCTAATCCAAGCATTAGTTGATGCTTCCACGACAATACATGATTGACATCACATTCACATAACACAGAACACTTTCCTTGGTTTAGAAACTACACTGAGCTTGCTGACACTCAAATCTGTTCACATTGCACACACCACATAATGTTCCACTTTCACTCGCATTTGGTCATTTCGAATTTGCAGAGTTCAGCATTTACATATCTAATACTAGTAATAATTTAAGTACCAACATTCCAACAACATTGACATAAGCAAGGGGAATACGAGGAGAGTTTGATATACGCACACTTCATAAATGATTTACAGATCTCTGAGAAGGCAATACAAGTGCCAGTCTGTTCGATGCACATGACCAACAGACGACCATTGGACGTTCTTCTTAATGGAACCCAGGCATGAACACCAACTCGTATGCAAAGTTGATTATAGAGAGAACAAACTCCCATTTTCGGAAGTGTAACCTCATTGCAAAAAAGAAGGGCTGATTTGAACGATAGACTAATCCAATAAAGCAGTCAGGAACTAAAGCAGAAAAGAAATTCGTACAAGAGGAACTTCAAATTTCACAGAAGAAACAGCTAATTCAACAAGGAACATAGTCATGAATCCAGGCATAACGATAAGCAACACATTGATTGAAGAAAAGTTCATGTACATGACCGCATCTTGGATTCAATCAGACAGTGAGAATCCATAAGGCTCACTTGTGCCACTACGCTTTATTTCTTTCCTCGAAGTTTCGCTCCAAGAGCTCTCTCCAGTTTAGAGATAATCTGCTGGTTTGGAATTGCCTTTCCAGACTCGTATTCTTGGATTATCTGTGGCTTTTCATTTATCAACTGCAAAACAAGGAAACGTACTTATCAGATTTATTTTGCTACAAATTGACAATCTTCTCTATCTATGTCCAAAAAAAATTCCCTTTTTGGGGGGTGGAGTCCAAAGAGAGATAAAGAGGCATACTTGAGCAAGTTGTGCCTGAGTCAGCTTCTTGTCTTGTCGTGCTTGCATGATGGCTTTCTTAAGTTCAGTTGGTACCTTATCATCTGAAAACATAAAGCAAAGTAACACAGGACGCTTTCAAAGGAGAATGATATTGTGGTACTCTAGGGACAATAAGCGCAAAAAACAGTAGAACGTAGGCATAACTGCTCAACATCCAGGTCATAAAATATCAAGACAATGATCAGGGAAACAAAAAAAGAAAGAAAGAATTGATTTTAGGAAAGGTAACAAGGGCAATGAAAAGGAAAACAGAGGAAACAAAGACATCGTTAAACACTGCTCAGGAGAAACATCATAGAAATGAATAATGAATTAATTTATTTTCCTTTTTGTTGTATTTATATTATAGATTGTGAATTAGTCCTGTTTCTAAAGTGTGGTTGATGCAGAGAGAGCAACTAAAGGATGTCAATTAAAACTTGATCATGCCTCAAGATTGCCATGTGCTTTATTTCCCCAATTGACTAAAGAGATTTAGAAATCATTGAAAATTTTAAATGCACAAGAGGTATAAACTGTGTTTTGGGAAATGTATGTTCCTTAAGTGTTTCAAAAGGAAGATGCCGTACCCATGCCAGCATATGAAGCAGGCACAATAAAGTAGATACCAAAAACATCAGAGCAGTTGAGAAGTAACTTTGACTTTTACTTGCAGATATATCAGAGATTAAGCATGGTAGTTATCCCCTAGAAGTTTATCTAGTTTTGTTGTAAAAGGAGTAGCTCAAACTTACGAGACAAATTTTCAGTGTCTTCATCAAGTTTCCTGGTGTTCAAAGATGTACTGCTTGAGGCAGCCTTGTTAGAGCCCGCATTAGCTGCATCACAATATAAATATCGTGAGAACAATTATCACTATAAGCAAATTCCATGAGGATACAAAAGCAAGAACATGTGACTTGGCAACAGTAGAGGGGAACAAAGCATCTTAATGTTTCAACTGATAAGTGAACCGGAAAATATATATATATATATATATATATATATATATATATATATATATATATATATATATATATATATATATATATATATATATATNATCTGATCTGAGGTTGCCCAATAGGGGCCTGCCCACCGATTATAGCTCGATGGTGGTGAAAATATTATAATACTGCATATATATATATATATATATATATATATATATATATATATATAGAACTAAGCCAGAAAGAAAACACTCCAAACAGCTAATTGTGTTCACACTTGACGAACCCTTGTTTACAGAAGTTTCCACACTTAGATAGGTGCAATTCTGGTATAAAATTCTATTAATGATAAGAAACAACATGACTGCTCAAGTGAGAGGGAATTCCAAGAGAGACTCCAGTTGGCAAATTCAAAGTTCAAATTAAGAAATTAGCCAACTTCAGTTATAATCTGAAAGGAATTTCCTAATCCAAAAAAGAAAAATTGAAAGGAATTTAAGATATTACCACTTTCTAACTTCTCCTGCTTTCTGTTTTACTAGTAGCAAATAGCGGAACAATAAACTCTGAATACAGAAATTACTCTACCAGCACACCAGGATAATGATATAATATCAATCGACACAAACTTAAGCAGTAAAATTGCATGTTTGATATTTGCAAAGGTAGCCTGGACGACTGACTTTCAGGAAAAATCTATCACATTAGGAATAAAATGCACCCAAAGCAGACATTGGTTCTAATATACCGCCAAGATTAGCATAATCAAAACTATTTGTGATACAGATTAACTGACATTAGCAATCATAAGCACATACAACAAATTGATCATAGATAAACTGACATATGCAGAAATCAGCAATAATTTAACAGTCAATAAGGACAGAAAGAGAAGTAGCATACACACGTCATTACACAGGTAGACAAATTAAAGTAACAAACTGCAGAAAAATGGCTAAACACGGACTAACAACAACTACAATTACACCTTAATCTCAAACTAGCTGAAGTTGGCTGTACGAATCCTCCATGTCCATTAAGTTATACACATAATATCAGAAAAAAGGAGAGAAAATCAAGCAATACAAAATAGGAGCTAGAGATGAAAACAAGTAAATGAGCAAATGGTGAAACAGACTAATGACTACAACATCTCAATTCTAAACTAGCTGAGTTACTCACCAAGTCACCATTTATTCTAGGTTATCAATCAATGTTAGTATTAATTGGAATTACTTGCAATTACCTTTTTAAATGACTTGATTGTGTAATTATTTTTTACTCCGTCACTGCACAAAATTTAAATCCAATTCTCTAGACCCGTTCAGCTATACACAGAAATCAGAGTCACAGATTATCGAACAAAACAAGGGGAAAAAAGACCTACAGATGATAAGATGACCACAGGCAAACAACAACTACACTACAATCTCAAACTAGTTGAGGTGAATTCTCCAAATTCTCCCTATCAATTCACTGAATACCAGGAAAAAAAAGACGGAGAAACAAGCAATACAAAACGAGCTAGGGAAGATTAAAGTGGTTTTTCATTTGAAAAACTGAGAACAGGAATTTAACTTTACAAAAACAGCTCACAACAAGCACTTTTTACAAAAAAATTCTACTATATGCGATAATACGGAGAGGATAATCGTGTTAAGAGAGAGAGAGATGAAAGGATAAGGTACATTTTTTGACAGTTTCGATCTCAGCGCCGGAGCGTCGGGCGGCGTTGACGGCTTTCTCGCCTTGCGAGCGGAGCTAGGGAAAATTAAAGTGGTTTTTCATTTGAAAAAACTGAGTTAAAAAATCTTACTTAACAAAAACAGCTCACTACAAGCACTTTGTACAAAAAGTTCTACTATATGCGATAATACGGAGAGGAAATCGTGTTAAGAGAGAGAGAGATGAGAGGATAAGGTACATCTTTTGACAGTTTCGATCTCAGCGCCGGAGCGATGGGCGGCGTTGACGGCTTTCTCGTCCTTGCGAGCGGAGCTAGGTAAAATTAAAGTGCTTTTTCATTTGAAAAAACTGAGTTCAAAAATCTTACTTGACAAAAACAGCTCACAACAAGCACTTTTTACAAAAAAGTTCTACTATATGCGATAATACGGAGAGGATAATCGTGTTAAGAGGGAGAGAGATGAAAGGATAAGGTACATTTATTGACCGTTTCGATCTCAGCGCCGGAGCGATGGGCGGCGTTGACGGCTTTCTCGTCCTTGCGAGCGGAGCTAGGGAAGAATAAAGTGATTTTTCATTNTCGATAACTGGTTCCCCCTTTCGTTGACGAGTATTTGTAAGCTCTATCATACTCACAGTGCGTCTTGTGCTATAAAAGCGATTGAGGAATTCTTGCTCTAGTTGATCCCAGCTATCAACAGATCCAGCCTCGAGGTCTATGTACCAATCAAAAGCATTTCCTTTTAATGAGCGGACAAACTGCTTGACGAGGTAATCTCCATAAGTCCCAGCATTGTTCCATGTCTTAACAAAGTGCGCCACATGTTGCTTTGGGTTACCCTTACCATCAAGCTGTTGAAACTTTGGAGGTTGATAGCCAGCAGGCATCTTCAACATATCGACCCTTGCAGTGTACGGCTTTGCATATGTTAGGGAGGATTTGGCAGCAACTTCATATTTGTTCTTAATGGTTCCTTCAATGAACTCCTTCAATTGATCGATTGGAATCACCCCTTCAGATGAGACAGGGATATCCTTAGTGGATGCTGCTTGTCTCGGGGGAGAGTCACTCTCTAGAACCTCTGGGAGCTTGCCGAGTGCATGGGTGGATTCTTCTTCCATCAAGATTCCCACCCTGTCTGTTAGCTTGTCAATTCTAGCCTCTTTTTTTGCATGCATTTGGTCAAGCCAGTGATTGCTTCCGTCAAGTTTGCCAACTGCTCCTCCATAGATGAAGTGTTTGTCACCATGGCTTGCATGATTGTCGTGGACGACGGAGAGTAGCATGGATTTTCACACAGATTTATCCTTGATTGGCTCACGCTATGCGGTGTAAGTGGGGAGGATCCATCACTTGAAGCATCATCATCTTCCTTCATAGCAGAGTGCTTGGATCCGGAGAGGTCAAGCAGAGCAAGAGTTTTCTTTATCTTTTCAGCAACATCGCTTCCTCCTTCAGATGCGTTTGTGGAAGATCTTGCTCCTTTTGAGGATGAAGATCCGAAAACAGGGGTTGACGTGAACGGCACTTGGGGTGCTTGTTGTCCTAAAGAGCTTGCTTTGCTCCTCGTAACTGGTCCGGAGCTTCCAAAGGTGACATCGAGGATGCTTTCCACATCAGCATAGAACCTGGAGTTAGCAGCCTTGGTGGAAGTTGAAACGGAGTTGATTTTCTTTGAAGCCATTTCAATATTCTTGAACTTTGGTGATTGAAAAGTTGAGATGAGAGGTAGAGATTGTCCCACTGGGCGTGCCAGAATTTGTAGACAATAAATTTGCGTCGAGAAAATAAAATCAAGACCGAAAATATCGCAACAATCGTAGTATTTTATTTCAAATATTTGAGTGTACAATCTCTATGATTCCTCTTATTCTACTTTTCTAGTATAAATAAATTCAAGGGCCTTTGAGCTTGATCTTGAATTTGAATTTGATTTATTCGTCGCAAACACTTTGATTGTTGCCACGAATTTTATCACAAACAAGTAGCCTTGATCTTGAACGCCTTGTATTTGATTTGACTTCGTTCTTGGTCTTGAATACTTGAATTGTTCTTCATTCTTGAGCTTGAATACTTGATTTGTTCTTCGTTCTTGAACTTGAACTTGATTTCTTGAACTTGATTGCTTGAATTTGAACTTGATTGCTTGAAGCTTGAAACTTGTGGAGGAATTTGTAGTGTTTGATCCACGAGCTCTTTCTTGCTTCTTGTTATAACTTCTGGTGTCTTTTCTGAGTTATGAAGACCCCTATTTATAGTTGTGAAAGAGAGGAGTTGTGATAAGAACAAACTCTTTCCAACCAATCAAATTGAAGTGTGACATGTCCGCATTTGATTGGCCAGAACATGTCATTTGCACACGTGACGCGATTTCATTGGCCTTTTAGTGTGACTTGGCATGCCTTGTCATTTTTACACGTGGCATGATCCTATTGGCTCTTCCGTTTGACTTGGCGCGCCACGTCATTTGACACGTGGCATCAAACTGGGCCTCTAGGAAGATGGCATCTTGGGCTTAATGAAGTGGGCTCATCACTTTAGCCCAATTAAATGGGCTAACCCAATGGATTAAGACTTCTTTATTTAATCCATTTATATTGGAATTATATAATTAATTCAATTATATTAGCCCATATATTTATTTGGACCAATATATCTTGAATTTAAAATATAGTCCAAATTCTTTTATGAATTTAAAATTTATATGCCTACAGTATTATTTTAAGTTTGAACAATTGACGTTCCTTCGTGGTAACATTGGAGTTGCGAAATCATCAAGTGTTCAATTTATTGCCCAATTCGGTGCACTCCCTCCAACTTTTTCTCTTATTTACTATTTTATTTGCATATTTAATTTTTTGCTAGTAGTTAAATTTTCACAATATGTTTAATGTTGCAAAAAGAGTTTGTAATAAGGTTGCTAATCGGGGTAATCGGGGAAATAGAAAAAGAGGTACTACTTCAACATCTGGTAGTAAGACTCTACATATGTTTCTGAAACATCACCTGATAATAATATAGATTATGAACAATTACAGGAAGATTTCGGTATAGAAAATAATGAATTAGAAATTGAAGATGTGACACCACTTACACTTAGTAGTATTGGAGCTGGTAGCACGGGTGGTGGTCGTGGTGCTAGAAGTAGACCACCTGTGGCCCCGACTACTAATCGGAGAAAAAGAAGTAAGGTTTGGAAATTTTTTGACAAAATAGAGAATACCGATAGAGTTAGATGCAGACTTTGTAATGATGATTTTAAACATAAGACTGGAGGACAAATATGGGGGACTGGGACACTTAGTAGACATATAAGAATTTAGCATCCTATAGAATGGGGCTTTGATTTAGATGAAAATCAAGTACTCGAGGACTTATGAAATATGGAGTTAGCAAAAATGATTGCTTTGGGTTGTCTACCTTTTTCTTTTGCTTCTTCATCATATCTTATTATGTATATTCAAAGGATTTATAATCCTTTATTTAAAGGTATCCCTAGAAGTACTTGTAGATGTGATATCTTTAGACTTCATGGACAATATCAAACATACATACGTTATTTGTTTGACCACCTTCCTTGTAGAGTTTCTCTAACTTCTGATATTGGTCATGCTGTTAATGGAAATGATTATTTGACAATTACATGTCATTGGATAGATGATAATTATTGTATGCAAAAACGTATTATCGCTTTTAAATATGATGAAGGTCAGAGTCATACTGCTGTGTTTATAAGTACTACTATTTGCGAAGTTGTTGAATTTTATAATCTTAAGAAAAAAGTATTGTGTATGTCTTTTGATAATGCTTCTAACAATAATGCCGCAATTTTAATATTAAAACTACCTTTGCAACCACCACTTGACGAAATTTTTCATGTTAGGTGTGCATGTCATGTTTATAATTTAATTGTTAAAAGTGGCCTTGATTTATTTTCAACTGAGATTACTCATGTTAGAGGAGCAGTTGGTGTTATTCAAGGAAATAATAAACAATCTAGAATTAGGGAATTTAAGAATAAGTATACCGAGCATAACCTTAACCCCAGATTCATGCCAGACGAAATTGTTATTAGATGGAATTATACATACTTATTTTTAAAATGTTGCTACAAATATAGATTGCCAATAACTGAAGTTGCTAATGTGCATTGTACTGATCCAAACCGTATGTTAACAACTACTACTTGAGAGGCCAATAATGATGTTGTTAAATTTTTACATAAATTTTATATAGCTTCTGTTGAGTTTTCTGGAGCATATTACCTTACTGTTACTATGGCTTTAGTACATATAGTTGAAATTTCTTTTCTACTCTCTAATTTAAGAAGAAAGAAAAATATAAGGATGCTGTTGAAAAAATGCAAGAAAAATTCAAAAAATATTTCTTTCCAATTCCTCCGATTTACTTAATTGGTGTTGTTTTAAATCCTTCTATTAAGATGTCTGATTGTCACCAATTAATCAATGCTTTATATACTTATATGGAGATTGGACCAACTGAAACCCTAGATATATATTATTGTATGAACAAGCTAAATGATTATTTACAACAATCATATAATTATTATGCAAATATATTTGATGATGATGCTCTTAATGTAGGCAATGTTAATCCCACTATGCATTGTACCACTGCTACTACTATGGATGATGATGAAGGCCTTGATAGTTTTAATATTTGTTCTACATTTCCTACCACTCAAACCAGTAACAGAAACATTGATAAACTTCAATTCTACTTGCAAAAGCAAAAAGAGCCTCGCACAAAGGAATTTTCACCGTTGGGATGGTGGCATGAGAATGAAAAGCAATTACCTGTTCTTTCCGCTATGGCTCGGGACGTGCTGAATGTGCCAATTTCAACTGTTGCAACAGAGAATGCATTTACTCAAGCAAGACAACAACTTGGAGACACCTGTCACTCATTGGGAAGCAACGTTTTGAAAGCTTTAGTATGTTTCAGAGATTGGATTAGATCGGAACGAAGAAATCAGGGACGTGAAGATGTTGATAGACCAGAAGACGAGGAACTTGGAGATATATTAACACATGGTAACCCATCTGAATTTAGCACTCCAGAAGATGGCCAAGAAGTTCATATTGATTATGAAGAACTTTCTAAGGAATGCAAAACCTTTGAATTTACTATTTTTTTCGTTAATTTACTTGTTGTTAAATGTAAACTTCAATTTGTAAGTTTGAAATAAAAAAAAAAAGCACTTGCAAATTGTAAGTGCAATTCTTTTTCCATCTTCATTGTAGTAAATTCTTAATGAAATATTCAAAATTTCAAATATAAAGATTTAAAGCATTTGCATCCTTTTATTCAAATACTCTTTTTATAAGATTGTTTTTTTAATTTTATATTTTTGCCTTATATTAATATAAATTACGATGGTCATACAAAATACAAAAAAAAAAAATACTAACCCGGCCCGGCCCCGCCCCTTGGATCCGTAACCCTTCCGGTTTTTTTTTTACTCGGATGGACTCGAACCTGTTAAGCCCGATTTTGAATAACCCGTAACCAGCCCGAATTGGAAACCGCTCGGTCACCTTTTTTTTCAAACCGGCCCGGCCCGGCCCACCCGTTAAACACCCATAGTAAAAATTCATTTAGAAGAGATAAATCAATAACTAAACTTTCAACAACAATAGCATATCTAGTGTAACACCACATAGTGGGATCTGAGAAGGATAGTATATACGCAGACTTTACCCCTACCTTGTGGAGTTAGAAATGTTATTTCCAATAGACCCTTGGTTCAAGGACAATAGCTAAACTTTGATTAGTTAAATAGATTAAATCCCATTTATTTCTATTAGGGCGAAATTGCCTCGTGGCCACTTAAACTTATACTTATTTGCAGAGCCGATATATGAACTCTTGGGTTTCCCATAACACCTCTACTTGAGAAAATGGCTACTAATAAACACTTGTGATGGTGTGTGTTGTTCAATTACTGCTGACATGGATTTAATTTAATATTTTGTCAAATTTATTTTTTCTGCACATATCCCTTCAACTCCTTTGAAACTCGCCGGAAAAAACCTTCCAAAATTGGGAATCGACCTGAAATTTTGTTAGATTTTAGCGGTTAAATATCTCCGGCGATTGTCTTCTTTCTCTTCCCCCACTCACTTCCATTATTTTATCATCTTCTCATCTACAAAATAAGAATCGTCTGCAAAACCTTCAGGTTCGACTTTTACCACAAAAAATCATAGAGAAAAAAATAACAAAAACTTAGACATAAAAATCACCACCTCCAAAAATCAGAGAGAAAAATCAGGAAGCGGCGAATAACTTTTAGCACGATCAAAATCATATTCGTTCTTTCCAGCAAATCAGCAAATAATTTCAACAAATCAAAAAGCAGCGAACACTGTTTGCTTTTCAATTTCTTATTACCCGTTCATACTACAAAAATCAGATCCGATTTCTTTCATCTTTCTTGATCTGATGGGTTTGTTTTTATGATAATGGACGTGGACTTTTCTCTAAGGTAGAATACATCAACAACCCCTTAAAATTGTCATCACTTTTCACTTAGACACTCTATCTTAAGTTTGTTTCATTTGAATACTTTAACCACAGCTTTATTGGGTCATTTAAACACAAAATTCGTATGCAACCAAACATAAAAGGTGCGCGTAATTCACATGCCAGAGTGACGAATAAAATGAGGACACATGGATTTAACTTTTAAAAAGTAAAAACAATTTGAAAATAAAATAAAATATAAAAACAAGAACCCCACCCCACCCATCGTCATCTTTCCCAACGGACTAATCCTCAACCACGTTTGCTCGATCTCTGAAATTGTCACCAGCTTCCATTTTGAGCAAATTCTATTCTATCAAAATTCTTTCCCATGTCATTTCCAAAAGCTTGCAAAAGCTGAGATCATTTAATCGTCTCAAATGCCATGAATCTCCCAAAAAAAAACGGCGAACTTGATATACGGCCATGGAGGCTCCGTCCATTATGGGCCAAATTTTGCCATAAGTGAATCAGTTAGTGATCTATTTTGCCCAGTTCTTTTTTATTTAAGGCTAAATGTTCCGCGGCCAATCTAGATTAGGTTTTGGTGGAAGTGGAGCATGATAAATTGAGATCTGGTTGTAAATTTTNTTTTGAAAAACTGAGTTCAGAAATCTAACTTTACAAACACAGCTCACAACAAGCACTTTTTACAAAAAAGTTCTACTATATGCGATAATACGGAGAGGATAATCGTGTTAAGAGGGAGAGAGATGAAAGGATAAGGTACATTTATTGACCGTTTCGATCTCAGCGCCGGAGCGATGGGCGGCGTTGACGGCTTTCTCGTCCTTGCGAGCGGAGCTAGGGAAGAATAAAGTGATTTTTCATTTTGAAAAACTGAGTTCAGAAATCTAACTTTACAAACACAGCTCAACAAGCACTTTTTACAAAAAAGTTCTACTATATGCGATAATACTGAGAGGAAATCGTGTTCAGAGAGAGATGAAAGGATAAGGTACATTTTTTTACAGTTTCGATCTCAGCGCCGGAGCGACGGGCGGCGTTGACGGCTTTCTCGTCCTTGCGAGCGGCGGCGGTAGGCGCCTTTTTCCGGATTACTACCGGTTCCCAATCTTGTGCTATTCCACTCATCTTTTTTCTTCTTTGAAAATATCTCTAATCTGTATCTGGATTTTTGGATTTTTGGCTGCTAGTATTACTGTTGAAGAAAAGCTTGTTGTCGTACACTTATATAGTAAAGGGCTTTAGGAATATTTTAGTTGCGAGGTTTCCTTTCTAACCCGGCCGTCTAATTTGACGTGAACACTATTCATATGCTCCCTCCGGTTCACAATTTGCTTTTAGTACGACTATTAAAAAAATATTAAATTTTATACAAAAATACTTATTATGACTAAATTATTCCTAATTAAACATTTAATGTGAGGAGTAAGAAAACTTTTTAGAAATATGTACATAGGAGTTATTTTGTAAAAACAAATTGAATTCTTTCTTGATTACATAACTGGACACTTATTTTGAACCAAAATGAACAAACAAATTGGACACTTATTGTGAACCGGAGTAAGTAATCAATAGGAAAATTAAGAAACTAATTTGATATTGTAATTTGTCGGGGATTATTATTTTTAGCCCGCGACAGAAATTATTTATATTTGATAGCCAAAAAGAGTATAAAATTTGTATATAACATACAAAATGTATATATATTCAAAAAATATATAAATTTTTATATATTTTTTCGGCTATTATTTTTACAGTGGCTATACAATATCATTTTCCCTAATTTTGTTCTAATATTTTTTTGGCTTTTATAATTATACACCTATAACATCATCTAACGTTTAAATATTTTTTATATGTATAATTGGAAAAGATATCATGTGTAAATATTCAAATCTTATATCTTATGCGAGATAGAAATTTTGTTTAATGAAAAAGATTGTGTGCATATTTTTAGAGTTATTATTAGTAATCTTGAAGATTCGATATAACTGTTAGAGAGAGGTAAGTTTACAAAGAGCGTTCTGCTATAAATATAGATATTATTGTTATAGGTAAAAAAATTATTATAGAGAGGTAAAATATAACTTAAAAATCGGCTCTAAGAAAAATTTGACTTTTATAATGAATGGTTGTTATATAGAGATGTTGCTATAGAGAGGTATGACTTTATATTAAAATATTTTGATTAGTACTACTAGTAGTAGAAATTAGTTTAGAAGACAAAAATCGAAAAATAAAAATTGATTTGTTAAACAGTTTTATTAATATTAAGAGTTTTTAATTAGAACACACATTTAATTAAGTAAAACATTGTATTTGGATGTGACAACAACAACAATATACTCGTGTAACCTCACATAGTGAAGTATGTGGAGGATAGTATTTACGCAAATCTTACCCCTACCATGTGGAGGTATAGAGGTTGTTTTTAATAAATTCTCACTCAAGGAATGCGTAAGCACAACAATAATGAATAAGAAAAACGGTAGTGTAAAAGTCATGAAAAAGAAAATAGTAACAACAGTAAGATAATAAGATGATCGTGTATGGGGATACAAGGGCGGAGGGAGGTTGTTATCTACGGGTTCGGACTAACTCACTAACTTTTTGCTTAGACCCTGTATTTGTACTAGAAAATATATTAAATATGCATAAATACTTAATTGCGAGCCCAGTAACTAACGAGCTATGGATTCGGTTGTTAATTCAGAACCCATAAACTTTAAATCGTGACTCTGCCTTTGTGTGGATGTGAATACTAGATAATTTCTAAGAAGTTAAAAGCATTTTTTGGGCTAACATCAAAAAGTATTTTTGAGTAGAATAGATTTTTTTTCTGTTAAGGAGAAGTTATAAATTTCTATAGAAAATTAATTTTTTTTCAAGACAAAATTATCCTTATTAAAAATTTTATATTTACCAAACGACCTCTAAAAAACTTATATTTACAAACAACTTCTCTAATCTGTCTCCAGTAATACTGTTGAAGCAAAGCTTCTTCTCGTAGTTGCCTTTAAGGACTTTCTGGTTGCGAGGTTTCCTTCTACTTCCGACCGTCTAATTTGACTTGACACCATTCATATAATTATAGGAAAATTAAGATACTAATTAATTTGTAGGTCAAGATATTTTTATTAGTAGTAAAAATTAAGCCTGTCTAACAGGTCGGGTTGACTCGTTTCCGGACCGGCCCAGACCGGTTATAACCCGGACCTAGTTAGGGAGCCGGGTGGGCTGGGTTAGGGGGGTTGGTCCGTTCAACAACAAAAAAATCCGGTTAACCGGACCGGTCAACGAAAAATACTGTTGAACCGGTTAACCGGCCCTGCCCGGACCAGTTCAACGGCTATAGATCTGATTTTTTTTTTTTTTAAAGTGTTATGACCGTTGGCAACGATCAGCTTCATTTTGGCCGTTGCCCAACGGATGGATTGCAAAAATAGCCCTTTTTTGGGCAATTTTTTTAAAAAAATAACAAGTTTAGTAATTATTAATTTAGCCCTTTGAAAAACTATAAATTACCCCCCCCCCCCCCTCCTCTTCTTCATTTCTTCATTTATCTCTCATTTCTCAAACTCATCATATTCTCAATTATCATCCTCTCATTCTTCACCTAAAGTGCAATCAACTATTTGGCATTTTGGCTCTCATTTTTTTTGGAATTAATTTGTCGTATTACGTATTTGTAGACAATAAATTTGCGTCGAGAAAATAAAATCAAGACCGAAAATATCGCAACAATCGTAGTATTTTATTTCAAATATTTGAGTGTACAATCTCTATGATTCCTCTGATTCTACTTTTCTAGTATAAATAAATTCAAGGGCCTTTGAGCTTGATCTTGAATTTGAATTTGATTTATTCGTCGCAAACACTTTGATTGTTGCCACGAATTTTATCACGAACAAGTAGCCTTGATCTTGAACGCCTTGTATTTGATTTGTTCTTCGTTCTTGAACTTGAATACTTGAATTGTTCTTCGTTCTTGAGCTTGAATACTTGATTTGTTCTTCGTTCTTGAACTTGAACTTGATTGCTTGAAGCTTGAAACTTGTGGAGGAATTTGCAGTGTTTGATCCACGAGCTCTTTCTTGCTTCTTGTTATAACTTCTGGTGTCTTTTCTGAGTTATGAAGACCCCTATTTATAGTTGTGGAAGGAAGGAGTTGTGATAAGAACAAACTCTTTCCGACCAATCAAATTGAAGTGTGACATATCCGCATTTGATTGGCCAGAACATGTCATTTGCACACGTGGCGCGATTTCATTGGCCTTTTAGTGTGACTTGGCATGCCTTGTCATTTTGACACGTGGCATGATCCTATTGGCTCTTCCGTTTGACTTGGCGCGCCACGTCATTTGACACGTGGCATCAAACTGGGCCTCTAGGAAGATGACATCTTGGGCTTAATGAAGTAGGCTCATCACTTTAGCCCAATTAAATGGGCTAACCCAATGGATTAAGACTTTTTTATTTAATCCATTTATATTGGACTTATATAATTAATTCAATTATATTAGCCCATATATTTATTTGGACCAATATATCTTGAATTTAAAATATAGTCCAAATTCTTTTATGAATTTAAAATTTATATGCCTACAAACGCTCCCTACTTCAAGATTTGTCAAAATGTAGATTTATTGAACACAAGACAAGGCTTGAAGTATTGGTACGACATCATTTATTTTCCATCGGACCGTAGTCTTTAAATTCCACGTAGCATCCCATGCATTTCTTGGTCCAAATACATTGTGTACCACTTATTTGGTGTCATCTCATATAATTGAAATTCTTAAATGACCAAACCTTGGATGACCATTAACTCTTAAAAGGACAAGTAGGCAAAAAAAAAAATGCTAGCACTTCCTTGGAAATTGAAAAAAAAGATAGAATTTAGTTTCCGTCTAAAATTCCAAATGACATAGAATCCAATTACACCAGATTCAACTACCCTTTCTTGTTTCCTACTTTAGTTGATTTTCCTTTATAAAAAAGTAAAATAACGAAGATGGAAATTCAACGGAGTTGGTACTTGGTTGTGTATTTGGCCTATTAGAATGAATGGAAGGTTTCGTTGTTGAGTAGCTAAACCGTCGGCGTCAGATTACAACTCAGAATTGCAATTCGATTTCAACTCGATTTGCAATTCGATTTCAACTCAAATTGCAATTTCTGCCGCCTCCTAACTGATCCCACATCGAGAATAGGCTAAAGCAAACCATCTACGAAAATCTATATAAAGCCATATACTCGTGTTTATTGAGCATCAATTTGCAGTCTTCGCAAGCCACTTGAGTCTAGTTTTGTAGACTCGGAAGCATTAACGCACAAGTAATTTCTTCTTCTTTTCTTGTGCTTTTCTCGTTTTGTTGTCTTTTTTTTTTTTGTAGGTCAAGCGAGAAAGATATGTTCTTGTCCAATAAGATGATCCATACATGAAGAAGACAATCTTGGGGTCTGAGGGGATGAGTACTCATCCTTGCCCGACTATTGGAGGGATTACTTTCATGGCCCGATTCTTGGAGAGATTACTCTCAAAGTGGCCCAATTCTTGGAGAGATTACTCTCAATGTGGCCCAATTCTTGGAGAGATTTCTCTCAAAGTGGCCCAATTACCGGAGAGACTACTCTCAAAATGGCCCGATCCTTGGAGAGATTACTCTCAATGTGGCCCAATTACCGGAGAGATTACTCTCAAAATGGCCCAATTCTTGGAGAGATTACTCTCAAAATAGCCCAATTCCTGGATAGATTACTCTCAAAATGGCCCGACTACCGGAGAGACTACTCTCAAAATGGCTCGACTATCGGCGAGGCCAACTTAAGGTGCAAAGGGACTCATATGTCCACCTTAAGATTGGAAAGTTATAGTTCTTTTTAAGGACAAACCCGCGAAGAGGCCAACTTAAGGTGCAAAAGGACTTATATGTCCACCTTAAGATTGGAAAGTTATAAAGCTTCAACTCGAAGATGACATCAATTTGAACACTTGAAAAACTTTGAAGATTTGGCGGACTTTGCAGACTTCAACTCAAAGATTCGGAGGGCTTAAACAATTCAACTTTAAGACCGACGAATTTGAAGACTGAAACTTGAAGACCGACGAACTTGAAGACTTCAACTTTGAGACTTGGAGGGCCTAAATATTTCAACTTGAAGATCGGCGAATTTGAAGACTGCAACTTGAAGATCGACGGACTTGAAGACTTCAACTTTGAGACTTGGAGGGCCTAAATATTTCAACTTGAAGATCAGCGAATTTGAAGATTTCAACTTGAAGACCGACGGACTTGAAGACTTCAACTTTGAGACTTGAAGGGCCTAAATATTTCAACTTGAAGATCAACGAATTTGAAGACTTCAACTTGAAGACCGATGGACTTGAAGACTTCAACTTTGAGACTTGGAGGGCCTAAATATTTCAACTTGAAGATCAGCGAATTTGAAGACTTCAACTTGAAGACCGACGGAGTTGAAGATTTGAACTTGGGGACTTCAACTTGAATACACTTGAAGACTTCAACTTGGAGACTTCGAGGGCTTAAATATTTCAACTTCTCTTTTGCTTTACATTACCCGACATTTATCTTAGTTGCATAATTTTCTACTTTACACGCTTGTAATGAAAGATTCATATCTTGTCGTGGGAGAGTCCCAATAATGAACTATTTGATTTTTTTGAAAATTAGACTTCAATATCTAAATATATCCAAAATTCAGAATCAAACACCTTCAGAATCGCCCCAGATAATATTTTGGAACCAACTTTAGATTCCACCACGTTGAAAATTTCAGATTTGCACAGTCTCACCAAAAAATTCATATCTCAGTGTAAAAATATCAAAATTGCAAACCGTTTGATTTCAAGAAAACTAGACTTCAAGATCTAGAGCATATCCAAAATTCTAAATCAAACAACTTCAGAATCGTCCCAAATAATATTTTGAAACCAACTTTATATTGCACCTCGCTATCAATTCCAGATTTGCGCATTCTCACTAAAAAAATTATATCTTGGTGTAGGAACATTGAAATTACGAACCGTTTGATTTCTTGAAAACTAGACTTCAATATCTAGAACATATCCAAAATTCTCAATCAAATAACTTCAGAATCGTCCCAGATAATATTTTGAAATCAACTTTAGGTTCCACCACGTTAAAAATTTCATATTTGCGCGACTTCGCCAAAAGTTTTGTATCTTGAAGTAGGAACGTCGAAATCATGAACCGTTTGATCTACTGGAAACTTAACTTATAAATATATAACATATCCAAAATTCAAGATTTAATGCCTTACGGATACATTCAGATATTATTTCGAAGTCAATACTAAATTCTGATACACCGACAATTTTAGATTTGCGCGACTTCACCAAATATTTTGTATCTTGATATGGAAGCCTCGAGATCGGAAGAAGTCTTACTTGCCATAAATCGAAATTTAAAAGCCATATTCTCACAAATATCTTGGGGTTCAAATCTCACTAAATTTGAAACGTTGCGCCAAGCAACCATTTCCTTATACTTGTGTTTCCTTTTGACGCCTCGCTTCTCTTCCCCCTTTTTTTTAGGCAGAGGGCGGACTTGGAGACCAACAAACTTGAAGGTTTGGCGAACCTGAAGACATAGAGAATCCCTGGACTTCAATGCAAATACTTGACATCCTTCTAAAATCGGCCCATTGAAGATATCAATTTACCAAGGAGGGTTGCCCCCTTTAAATCAAATGAGATCAAAGTTCAACGGGAGGATGACGTTTCATCTTGATCTTGCGTTCCTTCATACTTCATTCGAACAACAATTGGGGCAATATGTATCTTTTGAACTTATGCGACTGAACTTAGAATGAAACTCTAAGCTGCCTACGTACCCCGGTGAAGAGGATCAAGTCATACTGTAGTTCAGACTGGGTGATTTTTTTTATGTCCTAACTTTTGTCTAGGCCGCCTCTTTCGAAGTTTTCAACCTAGCGGACTCTTTTTTTTTTCACGTCCTAACTTTTGCCTAGGCCGCCTCTTTCGAGATTTTCAACCTAGCAGACTTTTTTTTTCGTTTTTTTGTTTTTTTTGGGGGGGCGTACACAGTTTATACTCTTGCGGGCCAGGAGTGTAGCAACATGCGATTTAGGCTCGTGTGTCAAGGAGCGTCATGACTTGCAGTTTAGGCTCATATGTCGAGGAGCGTCATGACTTGCAGTTTAGGCTCGTACGTCGAGGAGCATCATGACTTGCAGTTTAGGCTCGTACGTCGAGGAGCATCATGACTTGCACTTTAGGCTCGTACGTCGAGGAGCATCATGACTTGCAGTTTAGGCTCGTACGTGGAGGAGCATCATGACTTGCAACTTCATGGATAATACTTCTTCAAAAACTTGCCGTTGATAGGGCCGATTCTCATACCATCTGCATCAACCAGCTTGTAAGCCCCACTTGAATAAGCTTCTTGTACGACATATGGCCCATCCCATTTTGAAGTGAACTTCCCTACAGGTTTATGGGAAGTAATTATGGGTCTTCGTACGGCAAGGACTTGATCTCCTACTTGAAAGGATCTCGGACGAACTCTTTTATTGAAGGCGCGAGACAATCGAGCTTGATAACATTCAAGACTCTATTGAGCTTCCAATCTCTTTTCATCAAGAGCTTCCAACTCTGCTAATCGAAGTCGAGCATTTTCTTCATTAGTGACCCCTTCTTGAATAGCCAGTCGTAACGAAGGTATTTGACGCTCAAGTGGCAAGACGACTTCAACTCCATAAACAAGTGAATAAGGAGTCGCCTGTGTTGGCGTGCGGTGAGTCGTCCTATATGCCCATAGAGCTTCTTCCATACGGTTATTCCAAGCTCGTTTGGATTTGGAGACGACTTTCTTTAACAAGTTGCATAGAGTCTTGTTGAATGCCTCCGCTAGACCATTGGCGGCAGCATTGTACATCGAAGAGTTACGTTGCTTGAAGCCAAAGAGATCACAAATCTTGTTCATCAGCCTATTGTCGAATGGCTTTCCATTATCCGTTATTATGTAACGAGGAATGCCAAATCGATAAATAATGTTTACTCGGATGAAACTTGCGACATTTTCCTTCTTTACTTCTTTAAGAGCAACAGCTTCAGCCCATTTTGAGAAGTAGTCAGTTGCAACCAATATGTATAGGTGCCCACCAGAGGACTTTGGCAGTGGTCCAACAACATCCAATCCTCAAGCGTCAAATGGCCAGGATGCAACAGTCGGGTGCAACACTTCAGGAGGTTGATGAATAAAATTCGCATGGAATTGACAAGCCTTGCATCTTTGAGCGTAGTCCAAGCAATCTTTTACCATCGTAGGCCAATAATATCCCATCCTCTTTATATGGAAGTGGAGCTTTGGTCCGGACTGGTGTGACCCATATACCCCAGAATGCGCCTCTTGCAAAGCTTGGAGAGCTTCTTCTTCTCCTAGGCATCGTAAGAGTACTCCCTCGAACGACCTTCTGTATAGAGTATCCTTGTAGTAAAGGAAGCGAGGTGCACGACGACGGATTTCAGTCCTTCTCCTCGGATTTTCTGGAAGTATCCCATAGCATAAGTAGTCGATAATGGGTTGTCGCCATTCTTCTTTCTCAACTTCAGAAACAGCAACAAGATGCTTGAGTTCGTTTTCTTCACCTTCAGCCTCATTTGGGGGCGGTACTAACCATTTTTGGCATACGGTAACTTGCGCTTGGTCAGGCAGGGCTAATGATGAAGCTAGAGCAGCTAAGGCATCAGCTTTCTTATTTTCTTTCCTTGGCACATGCTGAATAGTCACATCACCGAGCCACCCCATCAACTTTTTAGCGTAATCATGATATGGGCGTAGTTCAGGCTTCTTAACCTCGTAACTACCCAAAAGCTGATTGACCACTAACTGGGAGTCACCAAAGACTTGCAATTGCAATTTCTTCATATCAACGGCCATTTCGAGCCCAAGTATTAATGCTTGATACTCAGCAACATTGTTGGAACAGAGTTGTGTCAAGGTGAAGGAGTAAGGTAAGACTTCACCTTGGGGAGTGACAAATACTACGCCAGCCCCAGCTCCCCACGATGCGCAGCACCATCAAAGTACATCTTCCATGGAGGTTGAACTTCAACGACCATTGCGTCCTCATCAGGTAGTTCATTAGTTAGCTCCCAGTCATCAGGTATCGGATGATCTGCCAAGAAGTCTGCCAATGCTTGTCCTTTTACAGCCTTTTGAGGGATGTACAAAATCTCGAATTGTTGAAATTGGAGGTACCATCTCGCTAGTCGATCACTAAGAAAAGGTTTTGACATCACGAACTTGATGGGATTTGCTTTAGAAACAAGACGGACAACATGAGCTTGAAAATAGTGCTTTAACTTTTGAATTGAGAAGACTAGCGCTAAATACAACTTTTCAATTGGCGAATAATTTAACTCGTTAGGTGTCATCATCCTGCTAAAGTAGTAAAGAGAGTTTTCTTTCCCCTCACTATTTTCTTGGGCCAACAGTGCTCCAACAGACCTTTCCTGCACCGCAATGTATAGTATCAATGGCTTTCCTGGTATAGGAGCTGCTAAAACTGGAGGCTTCATCAAGTAGGTTGTGATACTTTCGAAGGAATTGCTACAAGCTTGATCCCACTTGAAAGGAACGCCTTTCTTCATGAGGTGACTAAATGGTTGGCACCTCCCAGCCAGGTTTGATATGAATCTTCTAAGGTATGCTAGCTTTCCTTGCAGACTTTTCAATTCATGGATATCTCGAGGCTCAGGCATTTTCAAAATGGCATCCACTTTGGCTTGATCAATTTCGATCCCTCGATGTCGGACAATGAAACCAAGGAACTTTCCAGAAGTAACTCCAAAGGCACATTTCAACGGATTCATCCTAAGTTGGTACCTCCGGAGCAATTCAAATACCATCCTCAAGTCTTTCATGTGGTCGCCCTTCTCTCTTGATTTCACCACCAAGTCGTCAACATAGCATTCGACATTCTTGTCGAGAAGATCGTCGAAAATATTCTGCATAGCCCTTTGGTAAGTAGCACCAGCATTCTTCAAGCCAAAAGGCATTACCTTGTAGCAATAAATACCCTTGGGGGTGCGAAACGCAGTAAGCTCTTCATCTTTTGGTACCATGCGAATTTGGTTATAGCCTGACGAACCGTCCATGAAAGACATCGCCTCGTAACCAGTAGTAGCATCGATCATCAGCTCTGGAATAGGAAGCGGGAATTCATCTTTGGGACATGCATTATTGAGGTCCTTGAAGTCAACGCATACTCGAATCTGGCCATTCTTATTCCTTACAGGGACAATACTTGAAACCCATGTTGGGTATTTAACTTCCCGGATAAATCCAGCTTCAATGAGTTTGTTAACTTCAGTTTCAATTAGGGGAACCAAGTCCGGCCTAAAGCGCCTTTGAGCTTGCTTAACAGGACGAGCACTATTTTTGATTGCAAGGTGATGGACTGCTACTTTCGGGTCCAAGCCAGGCATCTCTTTGTAACTCAAAACAAAGACATCCCTGAACTCCTTGAGTAACTCAATATAAGTGCTTTCTTCATCAACTTCCAGTAAAGCACTTAGGTAGGTGGGTCTTGGTTCCTCATTGGTGCCAAGGTTAACTTCTTTTAAGGCATCAACTGTCGTCTTCACTCCTTCTTCAAGTTCAGGTGGAGCATCTTTCGCATCTTCATCTTCTTTAGGGTCCCCATCGTTGAAGGATATGTGATAACACGGTGAAACATCCTCCAATTCTGCATTATCCTCCATTGAAGACGGAACACCATTCTCGCCTTGTACAGTGACATGATACGAAGAACCTACACTTTCTTCTTCTTCGTCACGTTCCTTAGTGTAGACCACAATATATGGCTTTACCTTCAGTACTTTTTTACATGAAACCACGAGTTTTGTCTGTCGCCTCATTCAAGAAGGAACCAAACTTCNCTATTCTATCAAAATTCTTTCCCATGTCATTTCCAAAAGCTTGCAAAAGCTGAGATCATTTAATCGTCTCAAATGCCATGAATCTCCCAAAAAAAAACGGCGAACTTGATATACGGCCATGGAGGCTCCGTCCATTATGGGCCAAATTTTGCCATAAGTGAATCAGTTAGTGATCTATTTTGCCCAGTTCTTTTTTATTAAGGCTAAATGTTCCGCGGCCAATCTAGATTAGGTTTTGGTGGAAGTGGAGCATGATAAATTGAGATCTGGTTGTAAATTTTTGTTTCTTCAAATTTTAAGAAGAAATACAGATAGCTTTTAGATTTGAGAAGAATCTTACTTTTGTTTGATTTAGAAGAACTAAGTTTAATCTAATTTTGTCCCTGTGAAACAACATGGCTTTGGGGAAGAAAGCCACACAGGCACGCAAGAAACGGTGGACTGGTTGATCGGGAATCCGACAAAAGAAAAAAGAAGTATTCTGAATTTGGTGAGCCCATATCATGTGGAGAAGAAAAGAGAAGTTGGCCAGAAATTTTTTCCGCAGAAGGTGTTCATTTCCGGCAATAAGTATGTGAGTTTATTTTTTTGGATGACTCCACGCGCTTGAAAAATGTGAGAAACACTTATTTTGCCATGTCAGTATATTGTGTTTAAATGACACGGTAAAGACCTCGTTAAAGTGTTCAAATGAAACAAACTTGAGATAAAGTGTCTAAGTGAAAAATGAAACAACTTTAAGGGGTTGTCGATGTATTTAGCCTTTCTCTATTATGGAGCTTTGAAGTGTGATTGATAGTTAAAAATTGAAGAATAGTAGATATGGTAGTTGAATATGGAGCTTTGGAGTGTGATTTATCAAAATTTTGATTATGGACTTGATTTGGAATAAAAGGGTAAGAGAGGGGAAAGGAAGAAGAGGAGAAATGGAGGGAGCTGGGAGTTGGTTTGGGAGGGGGGGGGGGGGGGGGGGAGAGATAGGGGGCCGATAATTAAGGAGGAGGAGGGGGCGGAGGGAACATGAGTGAAGAAAAGGAAGGAGTAGGGAGTAAGAAAAATTCAAGTAGAGGTGTTCAAATGAAAAATTCAAGAGTTCATATCGGCTCTGCAAACTGGTACAAGTTTAAGTGGGCCATTTCGATGTTTGAAATCGAGTGGGAAGGAAAATTAAAGATCGTTTATAAGACCGAGCCCAACACTTTGGGATTGAAGGGCAATTGATTGATTGATCCATCAGAATACTGCTACCATTGAACATGGGAGACGAATCCCTCAGCAGCAAGGCATGAGGACATATTCTTAATTTCAGTTCCACAAAAAAGAGAAATCACTAATGGGAGCCTTGGAGACACAGTAAAGTTGTCTCCATGTGACGTATAGGCCACGGATTCGAGCCGTGGAAACAGCCACTAATGCTTACATTAGGGTAGGCTGTCTACGTCACATCCCTTGGGGTACGACCCTTTCCTGGATCCTACATAAATGCGGGATACCTTGTGTACAGAGCTGCACTTTAATAAAGAGAAATCACTAAGGTATCATCTGATTAACAGTAATGTCTTCTTAGACAAACTGGTTCACCTAGATCACTAACCTAAAGTTAAAATTGTTCCTCATTCATCTAACAAACATCTCTATAAAACATGTAAACCATTTCAGCTTGCATTCTCAAAGTTCTTGAATAATATGGCCACCAATTGTTGTCACTAATGATTGTTGTCTCTTTAGAAACATCATCCATTTTAAATACTTTGTCCATCTGCAACAATCCTATCCTCTTGCAACGGTTCCTGTATGACATAAATTATCCATGTTTCAGATCAAAAGCAATGAAATGGAATATATATGAATTTGTTATAAGTCTAAGAGAGTAAGAGGGAACTAGCAATGATAAAACTAGGAGAATACAAACCTCAGGAAGTGAGAACTCCGTACCAAAAAGCACTATTCTCTTCGCCGATGGCGACTGATTCATCCATTTCCACATATATAAGTAGGACAAGTGAACTATGTGAGATAAGTTTCATATTTACCTGCAGTCGTTTATAATTTTGTATCCCTTACCCTTTGTATAAATAATGACTGCAATTCCTCCTGGTAGAATCGGTAAAAGAGAGTGACGTGTGATTTATAACCATGTGAAGGTTTTATATTTTAAGGGGTAGTTTGGTTGGTGGGATAAGGGATAACAATCCCAGAATAAAATTTGTGATTATTTTATCCTGCGTTTGGTTATGGGAATTAATTAGTCCCGGGAACCATTTTGTAATGGTTGGATTAACTACCTTCTGGTTGGATTAACTATCTCCTATAGAAGGTGAGATAGTTAATCATATGGGATATCGTTGTCTATCCCATCCTGGTAACCAAATGACCCCTAACTTCTTTTGTTTGATAACTTTAGAATGTCTTCATAAAGCGCAGAGTGGGTGCGGACAACAGAAAATTGTAAATCGTGGTATTCAAAGACTTTTAGGCCTATCGTTTGTGGACAGCTAACCAGGTTCGAGAAGCAACCTTCTCTCTGATTCTCTCACAGCTATGCCTACCTCCACAATCCCGACAAGGATTGACTCCTTTTTTGTGATGAGCTACCCATCTACTAATCTAACTTAATATTAGTATTTTTTTTATTAGTTAAAGTACATGTTTATCGATATTAAAACGTGGATATATTGAGTTTCTGCAAGAGATACACAAAACAGAAGTGGTAGTTCACAAATTATTCATCTCAGAAACGCAACATAAATAAGGCAACAACCCACAAGTAAATTTTCAAGGAACAAACTTTCTATGAAGAAATACCAGACCAAAAGCCTTACCAGACAATTGGATGCACCCTCGGCATTCTTTTTTGCTGTTTCGGGAATACCAATGCTAACATCTTCCAAGCTTCGATTAGCACTGGCTTCAATCGGAGGATTGTGCTAAAGACAAAATACACATCAGCTGCCACTGACATAAATTCCTCTAATACTGTCAAATTTGTAAGGTATCTGACCAAGTATATAGAAGCTGCAGAAAACTAACCCCTAATGCTGTGGAACGACCACCAATTTCTTGCTGGTTTTCAGTACTGAAAGACTCTTTTTGCTGAGATAGTTCATTGCTGCCAACATTTACAGCATCTATGGTTTTGCTTTGACCACTCAAATCGTTTATACCACCATCATTCTCATTCCCCTGCAATATTTCGAAATGCTTGCAGATTCATTTTATGAGGTACGCGATAACTTGAAAATTATGCACGCCAACCCCCCCCCCCCCCCCCAAAAAAAAAGAAAAAAAACCACCAAAGACTCTTTATGAAAATGATCTGACATCCAGGCACATTTTATTCCAATGCATATAAAAACAAATTAGGGGTTCTCTAGTCACACTTATACTCTACAAGACCTTATGTAGCTATAATAACAACAATTATGCCGTAATCCCAATTGGTGATGACTATGTCCAATTAAACCTCAATTGCATATCAGCAAATAACCTGAATTATCAGACAATCACTTATTGACAAACATCATGTGGGGAAAATAGTTTTCATTTTTCCTATCTCATGAAAACCCTTTTCGCTCCGCTTAGCCTTATCCTCCTCTAGGGGTATTTTAGAGCCTTCACGATTTATCAGAAGATTCATAAAGCTTATAACCTGCAGATAAAACAATGGACGGAAGCCTATTAATGTCCCATCCAAGAATTGCACAAATGACTTGACCATAGCCCTATGTGTCCGCCTTTTGTTCGTGTTGGTTTAGCATTTGAATGCTGAACAAGAGCCACACTATCCTTGAACCTCTTCCTCCAGCCTTTCTTACCCACCCCACAACACACAAGACAACCAAATTCCGCAATATCACTGTTCTTGTGGTAGCACTCTCTCAATGCACCATCCTCCGCGAAAAATTTCACAAGAAGGTTTAATCTTGACACCCTTCATTCGCCTCCCTGAAATACTAATCAACATTTTCAGTATCATCATCGTCCTCAGCATTTTTTGAGTACTCAAATATTCAGATACAGCCTTTAAAATTTGTTGATGGGCATGCTTCGTCCGCGAAACGGGCCAAGTCTTGAGTGGTGGGAAAATGGGGTTGTGAATTGGATTTGTGGATAGCTAACCAGGTCCAAGAAGCAACCCTCTCTCTCAGAACCATATCACCGGCCACCTAACTCCAAAATCTTATCTAGAATTGTCTCCTTTTTTTCTGATGAGCTATCTATCATCGACGGCCTACAGGTCTAACTTATATTTATAGAAGGCCTATTCCCTTGTGGACTGCTAACCAGGTTTGGAACTTAACCACTTTATCACATCACACTCACGGGTCACCTACCTCCACAATCTTGTCTAGGATTGACTACTTTTTTGTGATGAGCTTCTCTAATCCACAGAAATCTTATATTAGAAGTTTTTTAAAAATATTAGTTAAACAACATGTTCCTAAAAATATTAACACTGGATACACTGAGTTACCGGAAGAGATGCTCACAACAAAGTGGTAGTTCAAAAATTATTCATCTGATAAGTGCAACATAAATTGGAAACAACCTCTCTACCTCCCCAGGGTAGGGGTAAGGTCTGGATACACACTACCTCCCCAGACCCCACTCGTGGGATTTCACTGGGTTTATTGTTGTTGTTGTTGTTGTAGAAGTGCAACATAAATAAGGAAGACAACCTAGAAGTATATTTTCAAGGAACAAACTTTCTATGAAGAAATACCAGACCAAAAGCCTCACCAGACATGCACCCTCGGCATTCTCTTTTGCTATTTCAAGAATAGCATTGCTGACATTGACTTCATTCAAGGAGTTGTGCTAAAGAAAGAATACAAGTTAGCTACCACTGAGATAATCTCCTCCACTACTGCAGATTTATAAGGTATCTGACCAAGCATATAGAAGCTGCAGAAAACTAACCTCTAATGCTGTGGAGCCATCACCATTTTCTTGCTGGTTTTCGGTACTTAAAGACTCTTTCCGCTGAGATAATTCATTGCTGCCAACATTTACAGTATCTGTGGTATTGCTTTGACCACTCAAACCATTTTTACCACCATCATTCTCATTCCCCTGCAATATTTCAAAATGTTTACAAATTCAATTTATGAGGCAATGCAACAACTTGAACAGCCAGTATGAAGGTAGCTTGGCTAAGTCAATATTAACTATAATGGTTTTGAGCTTATAACTTCATGGTTTAATCACATTGGAAACTTGACCACAGTGATATGAACTTAGTAATGTTAAAGCGGACAACATAAGAAATTCCTTATGATTCTATTCCTCGACCCCCCCCCCCCCCCCCCCAGTGTTATCGAAGGTGAAAAGCGCAAATAAAACGTGGGCTTTAATGGAAAAAGGCGCAACTGGAGAAAAAGTAAAAATATGTATATGTAGTCCAACACTAATAATTATAAGCATGAATAACACATATACGGACAAAGAAATTGGAAAAAAATTACGAAAAAATAAAATATCAATTGTTTAATGTCGCTTTTACAGGATTACACTCATTGACAAGGAAAAGTATGCCTTAGAGCCTTGATGAAATACTAAAGCGCACACAAAGCGAGGCGAAGCGCTCAACATGTTTTGAGCCTCGCTTCAGGGCTTAAGTGCGCTTTAAGCACGCCTTTGACAACAACCCCCCCCCCCCCCC
>NC_031995.1:14599000-14613144 GCF_001879085.1 Nicotiana attenuata | reverse complement strand
CCCAAAAGAAAAAAAGAACCACCAAAGACCTCACCTTCTAAAAATCTCAACAATGTCAGCATCTTGACATCCGAGCTCAAGAAATGATGAATTCTCCACTCTCAATTGGTAATGACTATCATTCAATCAACTGCCCCAAACTACCTTGTTGACAACAGGAACTCTCTATATGTCTTTTGGGACAGATTTCATTCCAATACATACAACTATAACTACTATGCCTCAATCCCAAATTAGTTGGGGTCTGCTATATGAATTCTCACTAGCCATGTTACTTCATTTAAACTCATCTCATTCCAATACAAATAAAAAGTATTAGAATTTCTGTGTCTTTTCTAAACACAAAAATCTCCAAAAGGCTAAACCACTCCTAAAGAGCACAAGACCTATGGTAAAGTGCCAATTTCTATTTCATTGGGGTTCTCTAAACTAAAGAGTCTATACTCACACTTATCCCTATATTACATAAAGCAAACTATAACAACAATGATTATGCCTTGATAAACCAAATGGAATATCAGTAAATTACCTGTGCCTCTGCCAGTTTATCAGAAGATTCACTAGACTTATTATCACCTGCAGTTAAAACAATCGACGGAAGCCTATTAATATCCCATCCAAGAACTTGGCAAATGACCTGACCATAAGCCCTATGAGCTCGCCTCGTGTTCGTGTTAGCTATAGTAATAGAATGCTGAACAAGAGCCACACAATCCTTAAACCTCTTCATCCACCCTTTCTTACCAACCCCACAACACACAAGACAACTAAATTCACCACCATTCTCTTTGTTCTTCTCATAGTACTCTCTCAATACACCATCTTCCCTAAACAATTTCGCGAAAAAGTTATAATCTTTATCCCCCTCATCAACCTCATCATCATTTTCACTATCATTATCATCATCCTCATCATTAGTTGAGCACCTTAAGTATTCAGATACAGCTTTCAAAGCATGTTGATGGGCTTGATTCGAGGCGAAATGGGACAATTCTTGGGAAGTAGGCAAATGGGGTTGGGCATTTAACTGGGTTGTGAAAGTGGGCCAACCCGAATCCGTTACTACAGGGGTTTCAGTTGGGGTTTTGGGACAAGGCCATTCAATACCAGAATCTGTAATTGTTTCTTTGAGCTTTTTGGATTTTTTCTTCTGTTTCTTAAATTGGATTGAACTGGAGGGTTGTAGACTCACTGGGGTTGGTGTTGGTGTTGGGGTAGGGGTTGGGATAGGGGGGTAGGGGTGGGGGTGGGGTCGAGGAGGTCCTTGATGCCAAAGAGAATGGAGGTAGAGAACTTCTTGAATTAATCTTTGCTCATCGTATCGATCAGTTGGAAAACGTGACATTTTGTGATAAACGGTAGAGAATAATCGCCGGAAATTTAAGGATTAAGGAGGAAAATTCAAGGGTTCCGGCGAATGAAATGGCCGCCGGTAACCGAAAAGGGGTTTTGCGTGATTATGGGATTATTTATTTTACTTGCGCCTGTTTGTATTTTTATGCTGTTATAACATGGTTTATGTTACATTTTTTGTGTTTGGAATAAGCTTTGAAACGTGTATAAATATATACTCCCTCCGTTTCAATTTATGTAAACGTATTTTCTTTTTGGACCGTTCCAAAAAAGAATGACCCCTTTCTAATTTGAAAATAATTTAGCTTAAACTTACAATTCTACCCTTAATGAGAAGTTTTTATAAACACATAAATACCGTAGGCCCCTTTTTGACTTGTTTGGGATCACAAATTTCAAAAGTCTTTATTTTTTCTTAAACTCAGTGCCGAATCAAACAGGTTCACATAAATTGGAACCGAGGGAGTATATATTATGGATGTTCATTTTACTCCATTGTAAATAAGCTTCGTGAAGAAGCTTATCCATATGGGACTTAGTTGTAAATATGTTTATCTATTTAGTGCTCTATTGGATATAAGCCTCTTGAAGAAGCTTATCATTTCGGCACTCCATTATGGATAAATATTACCCCGGTAGAAGATTATCTATATCTGGTACGGTAGAAACTTACACAGCAGCTTGCAGTAGCAGTTTACACAGCAGCTTGCAGTAGCAGCTTGCAGTAGCAGCTTACACAACAGCTTGTGGTAGCAGCTTACACAGCAGCTTGCAGTAGTAGCTTACACAGCAACTTCCTTTCTTCTATAAATAGTAGGGGTGGGCATAGTTTGGGCAAACCCGAAATCCAAACCGAAATCCGAATCTCTTAGATTTTTGGTTTGAATTTTCGGATTATGGATTGGATTTTGGATTTAATTTTTAATTATTTTTTATTTCGGATTGAATGTTGGATTCGGTACTTTTGATTTTTAGATATCCGAAAATCCGAAAAGTTTATAATTTATATGTAGTCCATTATCCATATGTCAATAATAATAAGTTAAATGCCCTATCTATTAAATATTATTTCATATATGCAATATTAATTACTAAGTTACTGTCAGAATACTTTCTATTTGGACATGGTTTTACTATTACTATTTCTTATCGGCCGTATTAATGTCTCTGTTGCATTTTCTTGATAGTAATTTCATTACTTGAATGCTTTATTTGGATGATTGCGATGAAAATGAGTAACTTTTCAGGCAATTTAATATGAGTACTTCATTTGGATATTCATTTTTGTAAAAAGAAGGAACATGTCAACTTATAAGCTAAAAACCGAAAATCCAAAATATCCAACCCGATTAATCCGAAACCGAACTTAAAAAATCCTATCCAATCCGAGCTTATTTGGATTGGATTTGGATTGTCATTTCTTCAATTCGAAAACCGAAAATCCAAACCGAAATTCTATATTTAATCCGAACTGCCCGAACGCACACCCCTAATAAATAGAGGAGATTTCAGTTCATTATCTATATGAGTTTGAAGTTGAATAATACATCAATCCCTCTCTCTATACTTGTCTTCGATTTATTTACTTTATAGTTTTTATTTTATAACACGTTATCAGCACGAGACTCTACCATTTTGAGCACTTACTTTGAATTTAATTTCTATTTCAGTATTCATCTCCGAATAAATTCAATTTCAGTATTCATCTCCGATGTAAGGCGACGCTCTTACCTCCGTGGTTAGATCTTGTTCATTCCGTGTATCGTAAGGCAGATTATGTCCTTAAGGTGATGAGTTTTTCTTCTTGGCAGTGGTGATGTAGATATCACTTACATCTGGAGTGGCCAACTTTGCTCAATTTAATTTTTGTCTTTTGCTTATATTTTAATATCTTTATCATCACCTGCTTGGTTATGTGTTACGTATACAATACATATTTTGGTATATTTTTTTTCATCCTATTTATCTTAATAAAGGATTACAAAGTGGATAACATTGTTAGATCCACTTAAACTCCAGCAGAGTTTGCAAGAAATATACAACCACCAGATGTGGTTATGTTTCATATATCTCATTGCAACTAAATTTTGTTAACCACGGAAGTGGTATATGCCTATGACCACCAGAAGTGATAATTCGGGCTTTATATGGTTACAATTAAAGATAAGCTACAGAAATATTCTCTATATTACATGCACGCCTCGATTTGCTCCTGAAGTAATAAATATTTTAAAAGAGGTTGAAGCTCACAATTTGATATGATTAATGTACGTTCAGATATTTATGTTCTGTTCCCTGAAGGATGGGAATTTTTGACAAATATTAATCCATTCCCCGAAGTGAGTGTTATAATATTAATAAAGTCGTAAATATAAACGCGCTCTTGATGTAAATATATTACAATTCACCTCCATAAGAGTTAATATGATTGAGAGAATATATTCTCAATATTTCATATTTTAAATTTGCTCCTGAAGAAGTAACACAATTGAAATTTCCTCCTGAAGTAGGAAAATATTATGAAGAGGTGTTTTCTTGTGCTTAAACAATTGTTTTATATTGTTTGGTTATGATTTTCTCTCATGATACTAGAAGTGTCTGAGCAATATTTGATAGTACAAAATGTATCAACAACTTCTGAAGAGCTAGCTGTTTGTCTAGAAGACACATGACACCAGTAGTGTCTGATAAATATTAGATTGTGGATAATAAATGAAGGCTCTCGAAGATCTTATATACAAATATGTCATTCATGTTTTATGATTATGGTCAAAACATATGTTGCAGTAAACTTAAAGTTTACTAATACAAATGGCTATTATATTGAGACTACAAATGACTGAAAAATTGAAAATCTTCATGTTTCCACAATCATAGGGGGTAAAATAATATGTATGTGAGAAGTTACCCACCTTATTCTTCAATTTGTACTATATCATATATCACAGTAAACCAGAAGTTTACTAATGCAAAAGCGGTCACAGTAAATCAGAAGTTTTACTGAGGCAAAAATAGCTACAGTACATAAGAAATTCGTTGATACAAAAGTAGCCACAGTAAATCAGAAGTTTACTAATGCAAAAGTTTATGCCATAGTAAACCAGAAGTTTACTAAGAGATAGCATCTGCCATGATAAACTTGAGTTTTCATGTGCCATTTTTAAATGAGCTATTTGAGAATTCAGATAAGCATATACTGAAAAACTAGAAGATTCTTCAAGAATTCTCTTGTGTTGCTTGTTCTCATAATAAATTGATTATACCAGCTAAAGTTGGGACTAAGACCCCTGAATTCTGGAATATATAGAAGGTGAATATGGGCCCATTCATCTATCATGTGAACCACTTATAGATGCATATATGAGTGGTTACATGTGTGTTTATTATCAACCAGCAGTTTGGCATTTGAAATTGCTTTTCTCAATTAAGAGAATAATTTTCAGATTATGAAATCAAGATAGTTCTTCTTGAAGATGCTGGTTTATATCCAATCTAGTTTAGCACTGAATACTTCCTATTAATGGCTAAACTATTGCTTATGAGAATAAAGTTTCATGTGTTGGTCTAAGATTTTCTAAATTGTATACAACAGCACTTGTATGCACTGGGACAACAATATATGATAAGTTCTCCCCTCACAATTGGTTTAGGATCAGAAACCAAATATTTTTACTATCTAATAACTTTTGATGTGTGGTATATGATTAACTTCTCTACCACAATGCACAAAGATAGGTTTCCCAAAGAAGATTGGAGATATATGTTAGTTTTTCTAACATTTGGGGGATGGAATAAACAACTGGAAAATATGTTATATGAATCGAATTATCATTAATATAATCCTCACTTAGAAGATAATTCAAGACAAATGCCAGAAGCATTTGCTGATCCAAAATTAAATATCATATTTCAGCTGCAAATGCTCCTATTAAAACTAAAGTCCCTGAAGGATAAAGTTTACTACGCGCATGAAGCGTAGTAAATCAATCGGTTCCAAAGGTAACAATCCTTGAAAAATGATAGGAGCAAATGATCAAAATGACCATAATGGGGAGAAAATGAGATCTAGAAGAGCCCACTACATAACATTTTATGAAACTCCAGAAGAAGTTCAGGTACCTGAAAATAAAGAAAGTGATGAGATCTCAACAAGTTATGTCGCTTAGGAACCGATACAAAATGATCGTCGACAATATATTTGATACAATATAGTGCACAATATTATAAAAGATTATGAGGATCGGACCTGTAGTCCAGACACCCGAAGATGTCATGCCATTTAAATGCTAGTCATAACCTATATGACTCATTTGATAATCTATATGAAGATCCCAGAAGGATTTAAAATGCTTGAAGCATATAATTCAAAGTCTTGAGGAATGTACTCGATCAAATTATAAAGATCTTTGTATGGTTTAAAGCAATCTAGGACACATATGGTATAATCGTCTCAGTGGATATTTGCTGAGAAGATTACACAAATGATGTTATCTGTCCATGTATTTTTATAAAGAAAATGTCATCAGAATTTATTACACTTGCTGTTTATGTTGATGACATAAATCTTTTTGGAACTCCAGAAGAGCTCCAAAAGGCAATTGAATATCTTAAGAAAGAATTAGAGATGAAAGATCTTGGAAAAATAAAAATTTGTCTTGTCTGCAAATTGAATATTTAGCAGAAGGTATCTTTATCCATCAATCTGCATATACAGACAGGGTTTAAACGGTTTACATGGACAAAGAGCACCCATTAAGTACACCAATGGGTGTCCGATCACTTGAAGTGAATAAGGATCTGTACCGACCACCAGAAGAGGATGAGGAACTCCTTGGTCCTCAAATACTCTATCTCAGTGCAATTGATGCACTTATGTATCTTGCTAATGCTAACAAAGGTTGTGCATATCTTATTGGTTATGCAGATGCAGGTTATTTATCCGATCCCTATAAAGCTCGATCTCAAACCGGGAAATCCGTTCAAGTGACAATCCAGCATATTTATTCACTAAATCTTTGCCAACTTTAACTTTTGAGATGATAATATACAAGATTAGAATGCGAAGACTCAAATATTTGAAACAAGGTTTTCTTCAAGGGGAGTAAAATACGCGCTGTACTCTTTTTCCCTTACTAAGAATTTTTTCCCACAGGGTTTTCCTTATAAGGTTTTTAATGAGGCAGCCAGCAATTCGTATTACTAAATATGTGTACTCTTTTTCCTTCACTGAATTTGTTCCCACTGGGTTTTTCATAGTAAGATTTTAACGAGGCACATTATCTTTTAATGAACATCCAAGAGGGGGTGTTATATATATATATTATATTATGGATGTTCNATATATATATATATATATATATATATATTATGGATGTTCATTTAGTACTCCGTTATAAATAAGCTTCCTCAAGAAGCTTATCCATATGGGACTCCGCTGTAAATATGTTTGTCTATTTAGTACTCTATTGAAAATAAGCCTCCTGAATAAGCTTATCATTTCGGTACTCCGTTATGGATAAAATATTACCCCGGTAGAAGATTATCTATATCTGGTACAGTAGCAGCTTACAAGCAACTTACAATCAGCTTACACAGCAGCTTGCAGTAGCAGCTTACAAGCAACTTACACAGCAGCTTCCTTTCGTCTGTAATTAGAGGAGATTTCAGTTCATTATGTATATGAGTTTGAAGTTGAATAATACATCAATCTCTCTCTATACTTGTCTTTAATTTATTTACTTTACAATTTTTATTTTATAACATGAAATATTTTCTGAAAATTATTTTTCAGAAGAATCTAAACACTCTTTGGAATTTAGAAAATATTTTAAATGACTAAATGATGAAAATGTAAATAAAATGTTTGGCAAAAATGATTTTTTAAAGAATATTCTTCCCAAATTAACAATAATAATTAAGTTTTAATCCCATACTAAAAGTTGCAAGTATAATACAGATAAAATTACTTATAATTGCAGGTTACAACAAAAAGTTGCAAGTATAACACTTGTACTTCCTTAAGTTTGCTTAGGTTTTCTATTTTTGGCTATTACCCGTAGCAAAGCTAGGAATATCGCAAAGGATGTTTTAAAATATATATATATGCATATAAAAAATAAATTTTAACCTATACAACAACAACAACGAAATGTCCAGTATTATCCTTCACCGTGGGGTCTGGCAGATCTTACCCCTACCTTGTGAGGATAGAGAGACTGTTTCCAATAGGCCCTCGGCTCAGGAAAGCATAAGCACCACATTAATGAAAATATAAACAAGAAAGGACAGTACCAAAAAGCCATATAAAAGCAGAATAAAAACAACAAGACAGTAATGTGATCAACAATGAAAGAAAACAACGGTTAGTCATAAAACCTACTACCCTCAGAAAGCAAGACTGCGTGCCAATACTTCTCTTATGAACACTGTAGACTACCTACTCTACTACCCTAATCCTCGACCTCCATACCTTCCTTTTAAGAGTCATGTCCTCGGTCAGCTGAAGCTGCCATGTCTTGCCTAATTACCTCTCCCTCATCTTCTTTGGCCTACCTCTACCTCTCCGTAGGCCCTCCAATGTCAACCTCTCACACCTCCTCACCGGGGCGTCTGTGTTCCTCATCCTCACATGACCAAACCACCTAAGCCGCGCCTCCCGCATCTTGTCCTCAATAGAAGCCACACCCACCTTGTCGCGAATAACCTCATTTCTGATCCTATCTAACCTGGTGTGCCGCACATCCATCTCAACATCCTCATCTCCGCTACCTTCATCTTCTGGACATGAGCGATCTTGACTGGCCAACACTCAGCCCCATACAATATCGTTGGTCTGACCACCACTCTGTAGAACTTACCCTTGAGTTTTGGCACTTTCTTGTCACACAAAACACCGGAAGCGAGTCTCCATTTCATCCATCCCACCCCAATACGATGTGTGACATCTTCATCAATCTCTCCATAGACCCAAGGTACTTAAAACTCCCTCTCCTGGGGATGACCTGCGAGTCCAGCCTCACCTCCCCTTCCCCTCCTTGAGTTTCGCCACTGAACTTACCCTCCAAGTATTCCGTCTTGGTCCTGCTCAACTTGAAACCTTTAGATTCCACGGCCTGCCTCCATACCTCTAATTATCATCTGGAAATAACATGTACCACGACATCTCCCCTTGGATGTGGCACGTCAGTACGAAATTTTAACCTATATAAACAGTATAATATTTCGATGAAGGGTATTCGGTTGACCACCCTTCAATATTTCTAACCATAACACTGGCTATTACTTATGTGTAAGGGTGGCAAAGCAATATGTTAAATTAATAAATGAGTCATGATCCAATTCTCTTAAAGTTTGCTTCGGTTAAAATGAGTCAAAAATAAAGTCATAATTGCTCGACCAACATAATGCAACTTTTCCAATATATGTCATTCTTTTGAAACATACTAATAAGGAAAGTATTTTATATAAATTAAAATGGAGTAACTATATTTTTCTAGCAACTAAACTACTACTCTCTCCGGTCTACAATAAGTTATTTTTTTTGCCTTTTTTTTGTGGTTCAAAATAAGTGATTTTTCCAGATTTCAAGAATGAATTAATTATTTTTTTCCTACATTGCCCTTGAAGTAAATAGTGTTGGAGTGTGTGCTAGCAGTATATATGTGAAGAGATAGTAAAAGGTTAATATAGTTAATTTCATTGTTAATTAATGTTAATAGGTAAATTTCTTTATCTGCGCGAAAAAAACAAAAAAACTAACAAGTTGTGAATCTCAAGTCAATCATACCAAACAAAGCAAACCAGAAAATTTCATTGTCTTGATACTTCATTCTTTACTCTACATCTACACTATATTCACCTGCTTATGCTCAAAACTACCATCAATGGCTATTTCTTTAATTTTCTTAGTTTATTTCTTGCTACTCCAACAACCCTTTTTTTCCACAGCAAATCTCCACACTTCTTCTCTCTTTAGACCACAACTCATCACTCAGCTAAATTCTTTACCAAATAATACCTCTCCAACAACATTTTTTGAAGTCACAAAACCTATAAAACTCCCCAAAACCAAACCTTGTTCACACTTAATTCTTGAACATGACTTTGGTTTCACTTATGGAAAACCACCAATTCTTGCAAATTACACACCCCCTTTAAATTGCCCATCTCAGAAATTTTCCAAGATTGTATTAGAATGGAAAGCAACATGTAAAGGAAGGCAATTTGATAGAATTTTTGGTGTTTGGCTTAGTGGTGTTGAAATTCTCAGAAGTTGTACTGCTGAACCAACTGCTACTGGAATTATTTGGACAGTGAAAAAGGATATTACTAGGTATTATTCTTTACTTATAAAAAATCAAACACTTGCTGTTTATCTTGGAAATATTGTTGATATTACTTATACTGGAGTTTACCATGTGAAAATTTTTGTTCATTTCTATAATGAGCTGAAGTTGGGTAATTTTGATTCTGGGGCTGATTTGATTATACCCATTTCAAGAAATCTGAAGTTAAATGATGGTTTGTGGTTTGAGATTGAAAATTCAACAGATATACAGTCAAAGGAATTCAAGATTCCTCAAAATGTGTATAGGGCAGTATTAGAAGTTTATGTTTCATTTCATGAGAATGATGAATCTTGGTATGCAAATCCACCTAATGAGTATATAAAATCGAATAATCTTAATATTCCGGGAAATGGAGCTTTTAGAGAGGTGGTGATTAGTTTGGATGATATGGTTGTTGGTGTAGTTTGGCCTTTTACTGTGATTTATACCGGGGGTGCTAATCCCCTCTTTTGGAGACCGATTAGTGGAATTGGCTCGTTCGATCTTCCTTCGTATGATATTGAGATTACGCCATTGTTAGGAAAGATTTTAGATGGAAATGGTCACAAGATTTCGTTTCGTGTCACAAATGCTCTGAATGTGTGGTATGTTGATGCAAATTTGCATCTTTGGTTGGACGAAAAGAGTAAGAAAACAGAAGGGAAGTTGTTGAAGTATAGTTACTCGCCTGTTTTGTTTTCACTGCTGAGTAATTTTACAGGTTATGATGGATCCTTTATCACGAATGCTAGTCGGTCCATCACATTGACCGGATGGGTAAAATCGTCTTATGGCACAATCACTACTAAGTCGTCTCAACGTTTAAGTTATAACAACTATATGGTAATGGGAAATGAAGGGAACTTGCAAATAGTGAATCAGATAATTGATTTTAATGACACTGTTTATGCTAAGACACCATCTTCTTCTGTTCACTCGCTTAAGTCCTTCAAAAAGTATGTATTTCAGTGGTATACTGACAATGTAGATCAAGGAAACGAAAGCTATGCCTCGATATCAAACTTGACATTGGGATTTGATGAAAAGAGGGTAAAAGATTCAGAGTATGGATCATCGACCAGCTCTGTTAAGAATTTGCAAAAAGCGCAGGGTTATATGCTAGTAAAAGGCCAGTTAGTAGTCAAAGGAATTGGGAGTACTCAACAAGTATATAAATATAAAGAAGATTCGTTGTGCTACTCGAGGAACATAAGCAGCTCAAATTACACGATACTTTACGATAAAGTGAGCAATAGCTGCAGCAAAAGTACCAGGTCTCACTGGTCCTTGAGGGGTCTTTCTGCAATGTAATCTTGGTGATGATAATGTTGGTAACTGACTTTGCTCCATGCGATTATCTTTCACTCCTTTGCCGCTGGAGTTCCTCTACGTGGCTTGTTGTGATCGAAGTTGGCAACTGTGTCATAGTCTTCTAATTATGATGCAAATGAACTACTGCATTGCTTCTCTTATTCTAGCACTTGTTTAACTTCTTAATTTTGTTAATATTTGCTGTTTTGCTAACTGTTTTTGGGTCTCGGAAATTTCGCTTTTTTGCCTATTTATCTTTTGTTGTGTCTCTTTCTTTAAACACAAGGAAATTTTGCATCTTTGTCAAAGTTTACAGGGTTAACCATGCTGGTACATATTTAGATCCCTTCTGTTTTGGTGTTTTCTCTTTTGCTCCTGTTCCGGTGATGTTAGCTACTGCATGAGAAAGACTAGAATTACCTATTCTTCCTTTTGTTCACCCTTCTACCGCCACTCCGTTGGTTTTAGGGAGAGAGGAGAGGAGGTTGAAGATTTGCGTAAAGCAACTTGTGTTTGTGTTTTCTATCTACAGCTATATGTTCATGAGAAGAATCGCGTTAAGCATCAATGATTTGGCATTTCGAGCATAATTTCATTGGCTACTTGGTAAGGGCAGCCCGGTGCATGAAGCATCCCACATTCACGGAGGGTCAGGGGAAGGGGCCGCACTCCAAGGGGTATGATCTAGGTAGCCTACCTTGATGCAAGCATCAGTGGCTGATTCCACGGCTCGAACCCGTGACATTGGATGCTTGGTATTTGAGAAACTATACTGCCTTTCTCTTCCTATTGGTTCAAACAAAAATGTGTCTCGCTGAGAAGCATCAAATGCTATATTTTGGGACTTTATCTTCTCTATCCCATAAAGGCAGGGATAAAGTCTGCGTACATTCCACCCTTTCCAGACCCGACTTGTGGGGTCACACTGGATATGTTGTTGTTGTCGTTGTATCTTTTCTTTAGCTTGAAACTATATTTTGTTGAAAAATAGGGAAGATACAGATAATAAGGTATTGTTTTAGAATCTTGCCAAATCTTGATCTAGTGGGAGCAAGTGTGATTTGTAATTTGATGTTCAGAATGAAAAGATAAGTTTTTCCCATGGATCAACTTTGATTCAAGTATGGTCTAAATTTCAACTTGAGTTTGAAAAGAGTCTCTGGATTTTGTTAGTTCTGAAAAGGACTTCCTTCATTAAGTAATTGATATTCAGATTACTTCAACAGTTATTATGTCATTGCACTTTGATAATAACTCTATCTCAAGTTAGTTGAGGTCGACTATATAAATCTACTATATCTATTTAGCTCTATTTGTATCTGAATTTGATATTTAGAAAAGTAATCATAGTTAGACAATGCTAAATGTTGGTCAGCGGTAGACACACGTTCAACGAAGTCGTGTCACGCAACACCGCTTCGTCGGAAAATTTTACAAAAATATATGTATTAATACTGCAAGGAAATGGATAAGTAGGAAAAAATTACATAAGTTAACACAGATTCTCTCCTGCAGTGTTGGTTATGTTCCTGAGTTAGAGGGTTGAACCTCAAATAGCAAGTATTTTTTGCAAATATTTGAGAGAGCTTCTGTGGTTAAAAATTTAATTAAGTAGAATTCAACTCATGACCTTATCTAATTTAAGAGCCCGTTTGGACATAAGACATTTTCCCTTTTTTTCAAAAAATTTTCACTTTTTTTTCGAAACATCGTTGGTCATAAAAATTTCCAATTTTCACTCGAAGACGTATTTTGAAATTTTTTGAAAATTTGAAAAATTCCAAAAAGCTTTTTTTTCAAAATTTTCACTCAGATCACTCACAAAACATAAAAAACAATCTAAAATTATATCCATATCCAAACACAACTCTAATTTTCAAATACTATTTTCACTTGAAATTTTTTTCCACTTTTTTTTTTGGAATTTTACAATTCTTATGTCCAAAGGCCCACTAAGACTCAACAAAACAATGGGTGATTTTTAAAAATAGCCAGATTTACAACTGGTTGTTCAAAAATAGCCCAATTTCAAAAGTAATCGAAATTTAGCCACTTTTTATGTAAAGATAAATCTGAGCGAAAACACTGTTCAAAACCCGGAAAATACTCCAGTATATTATGCTGGAGTTCCAGCATAAGTATACTTGAACTCCAGCATATTATACTGGAGTTCCAGGATAGTATGCTGGAACTCCAGCATAATATGATGGAGTTCCAGCATAAATACACTAGAACTCCAGCATAATATACTGGAGTTCCAGCAAGTATAATGGTCCAGTATAATATACTGGAGTTTGGAGCACCAGTGCTCCGGTCTCCAGTATATTTTTGATGATAGGCTATAATTGCATATTTTAGTCGCTTATTACACTCGAATTTACAGCACTTTAATTGAGTTTGCGCTTTAATCGCTAGTGTTTTGCACTAATTGTGTGTTTTATGCCTTGTAGGTGTGATTCCGAGCTATATAGATGTTATGAAATGAATTTAAGTGATTTGAAGCTTTGAAGTCTGAGTAAAAGCTCAAGGAATTAAGCCGGGATCGTGTTCGGAGGTCAAATTTGATAATTAAATACGAACGAAGACTTGAGGAGGACATATTTTGGACACAAATTAGACCTAAGGAGGCGGAGAGACACTACTTTAGGGTTAGACAACACCCTTGGAGGCAAGAACACATTGGGAGCAAGGCGGAAATTCTTCTACGAGTTTTTTCCTTCCTCTTCCTATTTTTTTCATTGTTGGTTATGACTTTTAGTATTGTAGTTTTACATACTATTATGAATAACTAATTTGTTATCTAGAGTTTTGATAGAACCTTTTGTAGGATAAATTCTTGTTATGTTTTATATAATTGAGCCATAGCTTTTCTCTATTTGTTCAACTACGTTTATATTCTGGTTGATTGAAGAGCTCTCAATTAGCTGTGCCTATTTAGTATGCATAACTTGGGAGAGAGTGCATATTTAGGTAGTTGTTGAACAACACCACTCCAAGAGTATATGAGGGATCAATAACCGAGGGTTTAAATGTTGGATTAGGGATAACGAAGCCTTGGGTGCGATCTGAAGTGAGCTGTATTAAAAGCCAGCTAGCGTAGCTCGGGAGAGTGCGTCTAGTAAATTGTCGTAATTACTCAGGAGAGATTTACGG
>NC_031995.1:14556620-14598985 GCF_001879085.1 Nicotiana attenuata | reverse complement strand
TTTTTTAAAAAAATTGGACTTTTCCTGATGACGGATCTTCTAGACAGTTTTCTTGAGGGAAGTAAGTCTAAAGAAAATACCAAAAAGATTTTTTGTTTTGTTAGGTAGTGTAGCAATTACCCCTTGGTTTTTCTTTAAACCACGGTTCTTTTCCAAGGGTTTTATTTGAACCGGGTGTAGTTAGTTTTTTTTTGGGAGTAGGAGCCATTGTGTTGTGTTTTAAATTGAAGCAATATCTCTTGACTTGGTTATGCCTTAAGAATAGTGAGTACTTTGGCTGTGACGCTTAGGCTCAGTTTTTGACTCTTGTATAAGTACCTTAAATTGTATGATCTTAAATTTGCTTAACTGCTCTGACTAGGGTGTCTTGATGAATCCAATCCTGAGTGAGTTATGTGCCATGTGTGTGTAAGGTTTTGTGATATTCTGTGCATTGCATTTGATGCCTAGAACTTGCCCCGTGTGTTTGCAAAGCGAAATAGTAGTGTTGTTCAGTCTTGGAAGTGATATAGGCGTTTTCTTGTTGAGCCAGATATGTATATTTTACCCGCCTAATTATTATGTATCGTAGTTAACCTCTTTGAGCCTGTAATCCTGTTTCTTTGGCAACCACATTACAAGCCTTACCCATTTGTTCGAATTAACCATCTATTTGAACCATTGAAACCTCTCATGAGCACTTGAATTGTTATGAACTTTGTAAAAGTTAAAGTGTGGGGTGGTTGGTTTGGCTTTTGAGTGGAACTAATTGAATAAGGAGAAAGGTGCACTGTTTTGAAAAAGGAAGAGCCACTTGAATTGAAAAAAAATATAGTTGGATTGTTGAAAAAAAAAAATCTTGATAAGTGGTGGCTCTTGACGTAAGTGTGCTTAAAGAAGAATGGGGTAATATACATTGATGTGAACGTGGAGTTTTGGTTTGACATAAGTATGGGGTTTAAATGTTAAAATGTATGTATTAAAGTGCTTAGGGAGGTGTAGTCACTCTTATATCTAAATGAATCCTACCAGTCCCGTAGCCTACATTACAACCAAATAAAGTCCTAATTGATCCAAGATTGAATGAGCTCGATTAGTGGAGTAGTACACTACGGGCAAGCTTATGGTGCATCTTTTGGGGCATATGAATGTTATTTCTGAGAGTGAGTGAATTCTTTCTATCTTGAGTTCCTAAGTGTTCTTAAATTTTATTGTGTGGAACTACTCTCTTTTGTTGTGTGAGGGCACTTGATTCATGAAGAAAAGGTAATGTCAGTCACCTCTATATTAGAGTAAGTGGGTGAGTTGTGAATAACGTGTGGTACTTGTGAGTCAAATCTTGAGGTGAAGATGTTACGCTTTTGTGCTTAGTCTATTTTAAATACTCTTGGTGTGATGAGTTAGGAGAATGGTTTAAAAAGGTCGTGTCTATAAAAAAAAAAATATAGTTTGATTGCTCGAGGACGAGCAATGGCTTAAGTGTGGGGTGTTGATGATAGGCTATAATTGCATATTTTAGTAGCTTATTACACTCGAATTTACTGCACTTTAATTGAGTTTGCGCTTTAATCGCTAGTGTTTTGCACTAATTGTGTGTTTTATGCCTTGTAGGTGTGATTCCGAGCTATATAGATGTTATGGAATGAATTTAAGTGATTTGAAGCTTTGAAGTCTGAGTAAAAGCTCAAGGAATTAAGCCGGGATCGTGTTCGGAGGTCAAATTTGATAATTAAGTACGAACGAAGACTTGAGGAAGCATATTGCGCACTGTCTAGTAAAATAGACATAACTTTTTGCTCAGAACTCCATTTGGGCTCCACAATATATGGTTGGAAAGCTAACTCAAAGGACTACAACTTTCATGTTTTACGTTTTTCCAAATTCCAAACGGAACAGGGTGAAAAACCGCGGTTTTGCCGCAACCGCGGCAGAACCGCGGCAGAACCGCGGTGGAAGGCAGTTTCTGAAGAATGAAGAATCCGCGAGGGCGTTTGGCCGCGGTTCCACCGCGATCGCGGTGAAACCGCGGTGGGAAGCGTAAATTTCAGGGGCTAAAGTGTAAAACATGGGATTTTAAGTCCTAAACCCTATATAAAACAAAGGAGGCCGGCCTAGAACAAGAGGAGGACATATTTTGGACACAAATTAGACCTAAGGAGGCGGAGAGACACTACTTTAGGGTTAGACAACACCCTTGGAGGCAAGAACACATTGGGAGCAAGGCGGAGAATTCTTCTACAAGTTTTTCCTTCCTCTTCCTATTTTTCATTGTTGGTTATGACTTTTAGTATTGTAGTTTTACATACTATTATGAATAGCTAATTTGTTATCTAGAGTTTTGATAGAACCTTTTGTAGGATAAATTCTTGTTATGTTTTTATATAATTGAGCCATAGCTTTTCTCTATTCGTTCAACTACGTTTATATTCTGGTTGATTGAAGAGCTCTCAATTAGCTGTGCCTATTTAGTATGCATAACTCGGGAGAGAGTGCATATTTAGGTAATTGTTGAACAACACCACTCACAAAGTATATGAGAGATCAATAACCGAGGGTTTAAAGGCGGGATTAGGGATAACGAAGCCTTGGGTGCGATCTGAAGTGAGCTGTATTAAAAGCCAGCTAGCGTAGCTCGGGAGAGTGCGTCTAGTAAATTGTCGTAATTACTCGGGAGAGATTTACGGCAATAAGAGTGCTCATGATCGGTAGAGAATACTTAGGCGAAATTATAGAAGACATAGCGGGAAGGATTCCGACAATAGGGGAAATCATAACTCTAGACTTCCTTAATCTTTTCTCGAACCCTCGGTATCGTTAGTTGTTAATTTACTATTTTAATTTGTTAGTTAAGTAGTTAAACACAAGAATCTTAATATCTATAAGTTAGGAATTGTTCAAGCTTGTCTTCTTGGTGATAGTGAACAACTGTAGCAAAACCTTAGTTCTCTGTGGGATTCGACTCCGGACTTGTAAACCAGATTATATTTGCAGCGACCATTTAGTCCTTTTTATAAGGCATAGTTGGGCGTGATCAATTATACTGGAGCCAGCAAAGTATACCGGTCCAGCATAATATGCTGGAGTTCATACACAAGTGCACCGAACTCCAGTATATTGTGCTGGACCGGTCTCTATTGCAGCAAAACGATGGCTATTTTTCATTGACTTGGTAAACGCTGGCTATTTTTGATTGACCAGTCCGAAAACTGGCTATACCGTGAAATTTTGGCCAAAACAATGGACTAATGCCATGTTTAGAAATATGATAATTAAAGTTATTGATTTCCGTTCTTCTATAAATTTCAACATCTTTTTACAAAAATTTCTACCTACGCCCCTGATGTTGGTTATCAACCTATCGCAACCCAACTACTCTTACTGAGTTTAAAACTGCAAGCTTTTATATTCACTTAATTAATGATTAACATATGTAGACAGTGAAAGTGGAATGGTAAGTATAAAAAAAAGTGGAAGGTTAAGTATATGATTAACAATTAGGTAGAACTTAAAGACTCAAATGAATCTCAATCCCCTTTTCCCATTTTTCTTCTTGGTCAATGAAACATAAGTATATTTTATCTGTCTTAGGTTCATATATTTTTATTGCTCTTTTGGAAATTAAACAGTTTTTCTATTAAAGAAAAAACCATATTTATACCTATATTATTCGAATTATTTTAATTTTATCATACATTATACTTTTGGTCCATTCATATTCTTTCCATTAACAAATCGTCTCGTATTTGCCTTAACATTAACGGAGTTTCAGAATGAAATGGGTAAAAAAAAGTTTACATTTGCAACTCAACTTTAAACTATATTCTAAATTACCCTCAAATTCAATTTCTATTAGGAATCAAGGTTAAAAATGAGACTTTTTTTTAATCGACAGGAGTAATATTCGACCAAAATTTTAACGTAAAAAGTTGTAAAAAGTTACTCAATCTTGTTTAATTATTCGATAGTGATTATTGTTTAATTATTGTTTCACTTTAATTATTGTTTTTCAAATATTTTTAAATATCAATAAATTTAGTAATTTATATTTGTTATGTATTACTTCTAATTTATACGGAGTACTAACAATTAAATACCTTAACCAGTAAAAATAGCACGATATAGCAAGTTTTCGGACTGGTCAATCAAAAATAGCCAGCATTTACCAAGTTAATAAAAAGTAGCCACCGTTTTGCTGCAATAGAGACCGGTCCAGCATAATATACTGGAGTTCGGTGCACTTGTGTATGAACTCCAGCATATTATGCTGGACCGGTATACTTTGCTGGCTCTAGTATAATATACTGGAGACTGGAGCACTGGTGCTCCAAACTCCAGTATATTATACTGGACCATTATACTTGCTGGAACTCCAGTATATTATGCTGGAGTTCTAGTGTACTTATGCTGGAACTCCATCATATTATGCTGGAGTTCCAGCATACTATCCTGGAACTCCGAGTTCAAGTATACTTATGCTGGAACTCCAGCATAATATACTGGAGTATTTTCCGGGTTTTGAAAAGTGTTTTCGCTCAGATTTATCTTTACATAAAAAGTGGCTAAATTTCGATTACTTTTGAAATTGGACTATTTTTGAACGACCAGTTGTAAATCTGGCTATTTTTAAATTTCTCCCCCTTAACCATTGTGTTTTTTATTTATTTAAGTTTTAACCATTGCATTTAAAACCTGGCCTTTTTTTGGCAGTTAGCCAGTTATAAAGGGGAGATTCCGTAGGGGGAAAAAAAAGAAAGATAAGGAGAGGGGGGAAAACATCCATTTCTCGCTCTCTTTAGCCATGGGTTTCTCTCCATTAACAACAACAAGGTCAGTGCTTTTACTCTTCCCTTTTTTGCACATTTCCATTTCTCTGTAATTTGCTCTTTTTGTCAATTCTTTCTCTATACATAATTTTAATTTTTTTTTTTGGCAGTGGTTGTAGTAGTAGTTATTGCAATCTTGGATTAAGCTGGAAATCATCTTCAAGCTGGTTTGTGCAATTAGGGTTTAATTCAAATGGGTCAAATGGGGTTTCGGCTAAACCCACAAAGCTCAATGCTAGTAAAGTCTTTCGGGCCTGCTCTTGTTCTTCTGGTATAATCTCTTGGCTCCTGTAGTTGACTTTTTCCTTTTTCTTGTATTTTTATTCTAAATATACCACTATATTTCCTTTACATTGCTGAAATAATGTGAATTTTTTCTGTTCATTGTAAGAACTCAGCGTGGGTTCAATTGAATCACCTTCGCTGAAAAATTACATTGTGTGAATAGGAAAAAAAAATGTTTTTTTTGTTATATAAAGACTGTTGAATCCTTGATAGAAGATTTTAGTGCAGTGGTAAAGGGGATTCAAAAATTGCTTTAAATCCTAGGTTCAAATCCTAGAAGTGACATTTTTTTTTTTAAATTCTCCTTGTATGAATTCCTGACTCCGCCACTGTCTGTTCCAAGATAAATGACGGAGGAAGGTGTACGAGGGCGGAAGTATCTAATTTTTTTGGTGAATTCAGGCATGATTCCTAATTTTTGAATAAAATTTGCATATTTTGTAACTACATAAAGATACTATTATAAATCATAATTTTTATACTATTTAAAGATATTTGAAAAATGGTAGTCAAAGAGATTCTATTGACTATGTAAATAGTAATTTTGTCATGTAAATTAGGATGGAGGGAGTAACATTTGTTGACTCTTTGATATAAATTTTGCTAAGGTCCTCGCACATAGTAAAGTATGGTTCTGGTTTGATATAGAGTAAATCAGGATCTTGCATCTTACCAAATGTACCTGAAGGTGGATGGGATTGTGTATCGTGTTTGATGAATGGAACGTAATAAAGAAAGAGCTTTGTGCAGAATCAAGTTTCCTCGAGCTCAAGCCTTAACTACTTTAGTCCAATTTGTGAGCGCACGATCATACTACCCTATTGCTTACTCTATGAAAAAGGTGAGAAGCTAGCGAAGTTGTTAGAAGATGGATCACTTTTGTTCAGTTGTCTTAAAATATTTGTTACATGCAAGCTGCAACTTTTTAAGTCGGGATTCTGAACGGAGTTTTGTTTTAGTTGGGAACATATTTTAGTCATGTTATGCTTTCGAGGAATCTTTTAGCCCTATTAGAGATTCTTATGCCCGAAGAATTATAGCGAATTTTAGATACTTTTCATTTTTTATTTTTTTTTATTTTGTGTAGTATTGGCTTGAAATGAATTTAAATGGGGTACATAGTCAGTGAGGATACATATAGCCAGCCACAACTTATTTGGGAGTGAGGTGTTGTTGCTGTTGATTCAATATGGAACATTGAATACTTTCTATTTTGTATTATGTTTCTTTGTGCGCCTATGACTGGGGTTTGAGGGGTTTGTTTCTATTGTGTCAGTCTGCCGGATTTACCATCTTAGGAAATATCAATTTGATCATTTTGGTAGCATTACATTTTCTCAAATACTTTCATCACTCTTGAAACTTGGTGTAAAAACTATAGAGTACCTTTACAGTTATATCTTGATCACTATGACATGTATACTGATTATTTCATATTATTATCTTCTTATAGAATCGGTCATATGTTAGCAGACTCTTCCGGCAAAAACATTGATATAACTTGTTTTATCCCTCTGGATACTAGCTCATGATTCTTCGTCTGGTATGGATATTCGATATTGTTCCTCTGGTATGAATATTAGATTATATTACTTTGAGGTCGTAATCTTGAAGGAAGTGTCTTCGGAGTTTTAATTAATTTCTCTTTTTCTTGGCAAACTTTGTGCCCTCTTCAATAAATTTAACCTACCTTATCAAAATAATAATAATAATAATAATAATAATAATAATAATAATAATAATAATAAGGAAACAGTGTAATAAACTTAAAAAGGTGTGCACCCAAGTGTGTGGTGGTCAATGAAGTGGGGTTTAAATCTTGAAGACCAGGATCCAAGTCCCATCAGAGACAAAAAAACGAGGGATTTCTTCACATCTGCTTAAGCCTTAGTGGGCAGAGTTATTCGGTATCTGTGTTGGTGGGATGTAGCAGGTACCCGACAGAATAGTCGAGGTGCGCAAAAGCTGATTCGAACAACATTGTGATAAAAGAAAACAAAGAAGAAAAGAGATAAACTTAAAAGGGTGCTCCCTTGACTCAAGGTGTTAATTCCTCGTAGTTGAACCATGTTGCTGTATATATTTTTTTTGTTGAGAAGGTTAAAAATAGTGGAACCATGTTGCTATTGATTTACTTGGTCTCATCATATTCAAAAACTGCATAGTAGATTGATTCCTCTTCCCCCTAATAATGCAAAAGCTGTCTCATTGTAAGCGTGCATGGTGTTTACAAGCCTACAAGCTCGCTCCTCCTTTGCGCTTTGGGGGTTGGGGGTGGGGTGGGGGGTAGGTCGAGCTGTCAGGTTTTTGTGGCACTTTGCTTCAGCTCATCTTCCAGATTCGTTGTGAGGGACTCAACTTTGTGCTTCCAATATGTGTTTCAGATCCACTTTTGGTGAAGGCTGCAAGAAGAGAACGGGTGAGTCGTCCGCCTGCATGGATGATGCGTCAAGCGGGAAGGTATATGGCTGTTTACAGAAAGCTTGCAGAGAAACATCCATCCTTCAGAGAGAGATCAGAGACAACTGATCTCATCGTGGAAATTTCTTTGCAGCCATGGGAAGCTTTTCGTCCGGATGGAGTAATCATCTTTTCGGACATACTTACCCCTCTACCTGCATTTGGTGTCCAATTTGACATTGAAGACGTGAGAGGCCCAGTCATTCAATCTCCCATTCGTTCCGAAGAGGGATTAAAAGCATTGCACTCCATTGACTTGGAGAAACTACAATTTGTAGGAGACTCGCTTAGGATTTTGCGAAAAGAGGTATCTTTGTTAATCCCATGCTATTTCTGCTCATAGGATATTTACTATGATATCTGAATTTATAGTCTTGGTGTAAAGTTTAATGAGAAAAGTAATAAAAGCTAAGGGATTTATTCCCCTCCCCCGAAATGTCAGGTTGGAGAGCAAGCTGCAGTTTTGGGTTTTGTTGGAGCACCTTGGACAATTGCTACCTACATAGTTGAAGGAGGTACCACTCGGATGTATACGACAATTAAGGACATGTGCCATACTGCTCCACATGTATTGAGAGCTCTTTTATCTCATTTGTCAAAAGCAATTGCTGAGTATATTGTTTTCCAAGTGGAGTCTGGAGCTCATTGCATCCAGATATTTGATTCATGGGGTGGACAACTCCCACCTCATATGTGGGACTGCTGGTCAAAGCCTTATATTGATGAGGTAAGCTAGATTTTGTTTTGTTAGTCAGAGAACCTACCAATTGTCCCACCTAATCCCTTGAACCAAACGACCCCTTAAAGTATTTGGTGGATTAGACTCAGAAATAAGGTTCATAAATACGGCCATAAGTATAACATATCATGGAGGATGTGTGGATTAGAGGAGGATTCTTTGAGTTCTTTAACAGTCCGTTGGTTGTGTCGGAATGTCATTGCTTTATTACTCATTATGTAAAATCTCTTTCATTCTGCTTCCTTTTGAACACCTCTCAGAGTTTTGAATGCAGATAGTAGCTACAATTAAACGAAAGTGCCCACAAACACCACTTGTTCTCTACATTAATGGAAATGGTGGACTTCTTGAGCGGATGAAAGAAACTGGAGTTGATGTAATTGGACTTGACTGGACAGTGGATATGGCAGATGGAAGGAAGCGACTGGGAACTGATATCGGCATACAGGGGAATGTTGATCCCGCTAGCTTATTTTGTCCTCTTCCTGCATTGACAGATGAAATTGAAAGGTTTGTCGCATAACTGAACCTTTAACTATAGTCATTGCTTATTTAATAAGTTTGGAACTTAATTAGGAAATAAAACCTCCAAAAATTATGCTTCCTTTATCCAAGTGACTGATGGAAGTTAAGAAAACAAAGTTTGAATGAGTTATGGTATTTGAGTTTATTATAGCTAGGTTAAGGTAATAGCTGGAAGACGTGAAAAGGGCATACTAATGTGATTGATAATTTGTATTTTGAAGATTGTAGGTTTGGCTTTTAGAAAAGATGGCATATTTCTGAACTGATAAAAATATAAAGCATGTCAATCGGAACGGGGCAAAGGGAGTACATTGTACATAACGTCCTCGGGAACTAATGCTTAGACGTGTTGTAATAATTGATTGATTCATTTAAGTGCATGACCAACTGCTACTTGGTTAAAAGTGGTGCCAGATTGTTGCTGATCTTTGACTTCACTACAAACTATGAAGACTAGAATCAGTGCCTTTCTTTATATCTACTAACTTGCATGATTGTGCTAAGCACATTAACAGTTATGATTACTCTCATATCTACATACCCTATGGGTAATAGCTAAAGACTATTTTACTTGTACAACATGTCTAGAACTGCATGTTAATTAGGATGATTTAAAAAAGATGATATTAATCTGCGGTGTTGAATGGCCCGCAGGGCTTTGGTCTAGTAATGAGAGCACAACGGGTGATGTGTAGATTAGGCGCACATCACGGGTTCGAATCTTGTCAAAAACAAAAGCCTAGTATTAATTGGTTAAGGATAGAGTGGCGGGCTCATTATCCACCGAGTTTCGCACCATGCTTCACTAGCTCTCGTGGATTTATCCGTTATAAAAAAATAGATAGGTGGTGTAGAATGTTACAATGATGGTTTCATATTTTATACATTATGAGAAAAGTATTGTTCTTAGTTTAATCATTCATAGGAGGGAGGGGGTTGTTTTTAAATTCAATATCTCAAGTTTTCTAATTCCGGGAAGAAATCTGACTAGTTTTCTTGGGCAGGGTTGTCAAGAGTGCAGGGACCAGGGGTCACATCCTCAATCTTGGCCACGGTGTGCTCGTTGGTACGCCAGAAGAAGCTGTTGCGCACTTCTTTGACGTTGCTAAGAGCTTCAATTTTGACAAGGTCGAGGATCGTATATCCGAGGCAAATACAGTTGCAGCTTGAAGACAGCAATTTTGTAGAGCAGACTGTGGAAGCCTTGTTGTACCAATAACTTGGCATTTCCATATGATTCTAAGCAAATATGCAAAGAGTAGTCTTTTGGTAATTTTGTAGCTTTTCTAGGATGCTTGGTTCAGTGCTTCACCTCAGGTTCTTTAAGTTGGGAGGGAAGAGACTAATGCTTGTGAATAAACTAGCATTTGTATTTAATCTTATTCTTGAATTACTTGAGCAAATTTGATGTATTAAATATATTCCATCATTCTCTATTCTTTTAGAAGGGGAGCCTTGGCGTAATTGGTAAAGTTGCAGCCATGTGACAAGGAGGTCACGGGTTCGAGCCGTGGAAACAGCCTCTTGCAGAAATGCAGGGTAAGGTTGCGTACAATAGACCCTTGTGGTTCGGCTTTCCCGAACCCCGCGCATAGCGGAAGCTTAGTGCACCCGACTGCCTTTTTTTTTATATTTTTTATTCTCTATTCTTTTAACTAACTATAAAGCTTTCCTCAGAGGCTCTCATTGGCTTCAAGTATGATGAATGTTTTGGAAGTTCAAACATCATAGAGGATGTTCTCTTGGACTAAAATTTAACAATAATTTTCTCTCTGTCATTATTTATTTAATTAATTTTGTTTTACCTATAATGTATAATTTTTTGTACCCAGTCACATAGCATTAAAATCATGACTATTCAACAAAGCAAAGTGATGTATGACCAGCGAGGGGCATGAATACTAACCTGCATTCAGCAAACTAATTCAACTTACCATGGTTATGTGACATAACAAAGTGAGAATATGCGTTAATCAATCATAATGAAGTGATAGAAATCTATGTTGAAACACATTCAGAGTTTGCCTCGATTTGGTACCGCTCTCACGGCCCGCATCAAAACCGCGCTTTAACCCTAGATGTCCAGTCAACTGTTGCGCTTCATATCATTAGTTTTGTGTAAACATCCGATGTAAGTTTTCACTGTTGGAACTCCTTCATATATTAACCAAATGTCTCCGATATGAGCTCATGATATAAAGTGTTCTATCCTTTAAGAGTGTATATGATGCGAATCTAAATTAATCAAAACTAATAGGTTTCGATATCATATTAAAAAAGCAAAGAGACCCCACTCCCATCAATGATAAAATAATTTGAGACAAAGTGACTCAGTAAAATACATTTTCATCTTTCCTCATTGCTGTCTAAAGTTTTTTATTACGATGTATATATATATGCCTTACATATGTTTGACCAAATATAAAAGAAAAAGACTCCTCAATCTAGTGCTTGTTCCTCTCATTACTTTTCTCTATTCGTGTATAAGTCACTATTATATGGTAGTACATCTAGCATGATAAGAACGTACAATTGATTAAAAAAACATATTAAAAAAAAAGGAATGAAAAAGAAATTAGGGTGATTACTTGACTAAGTTAGAGGAGTTTGGATCTTGAGGAATTAAATATAGTATCAATTACATTTGGTATATCATACGACGACAACAACAACAAATCCAGTATAATTCTATAAGTAGAGTTTAGGGAGAATAATGGGTACGCAGAACCAGTGGCGAAGCCACCTTTTGCTAAGGGTGGTCAATTGACCACCCTTCGTCGAAGTATTACGAAAAATTACACTGTGTATATAAGTAAAATATTACTTTTTTTGATGTGTATAATATATATCGAACACTCTTTGTGGGGACATTCTTTTACTTCTTTCAAGTCTGAACACCCTTGGGAAAATTTCTATCTTCGCCACTGCATAGAACCCATCGGGGAGTGAAATAGAACAAGAAACCGTAAGCTCCCAAGCAGTGTGGGAGGAGCCAGGGCACTGACCGCGTGCTTGTTGAAGAACGAATCGGCAACTCATAGGCAATGACATGGTTAAGGGAATCCACCGAAGTCGTAACAAAAACTTTATAAAAATAAAAATGTTGTTTCCGTTAGACCATCATTCCGAGTAAACATGGTCGTTATTCTAACTTTTGAAAAAGTTAAAGGTATGTTGTTATTTTATGTTGATTTGAATTAAGGTGGCAAAAGAACATAGTATGATGCCAAGTAGGAATGAGACAAAAAGGGTGACTAAGGTTTCGAAATCACTTTAAAAAGTTGAAGAAATGATTACATTGAGGATCCCTATAAACATACATGATATTACAATATCGATCCTTAGGTTTTAGATTAAGAAATTCTTGGAGATAAATGATTTTTAATACCTTTTATAGTATTAGAATAATCATGAAAATCAAATAGAGGTAAATTATCATGCCCCCTTTATGTTCATTAATTAGGCATAATTAATAATATATATATATATATATATGAAACTCGATCATTATCAGGTCATCAACTTTCTTGACTTTCTGACATTAAACAAGCGCCAACTTCTATACATAGTCGCAATCGAGTCTGTCTAATTTTTCATTATAATTAAGCCGGTGAATCGCGTGTAATTAACGAGAGTTTCCACACTTATGTGAAGACTCAACATTTTATTCGTGTCGAGAAATCAGAAATCTCTCTTCTAATTTCTTACTTAGTTAGAATAAAGTTTATTTAAAACTTAAATTAAATCAATAAAATTCCACCTTAAAAAGATACTACCAGATAAGATTAGTAATTAGTTAGTGGAGACTAATTACAATTAAGGTCAATCGTCCCTATCAATGAAAAATTGAAAGATTCTATAAAGTTGAAAAAACAGTAGGGTCTCTTATAGATTTTTAATATTCTCTAGATATTGTGTCTCTTGCTTTTTTTGATAATTCACAAGGCAAAGATCCTTTTTCTCCATAAGTTTATTTGATATTGCTCTTCTCTTTTCGCTTTATTCTAGGTTTATCTACGAAAAATTATAGTACATAATATCATTGGTTGTTCAAAAATTAACCATGGTTACTTCCATTAGAATATTTTAAGATTATCACCTTCTTTAACACGATTACAATGTCTTGAAGCTTTTTGCATATAGTTCTCAATAATTTTTCCACTTTTTTTTGGGGGGAGGGGGGGGTTGGGGTGGGGGTGGGGTGCGAGTATACAAACAACAAAAATTAAAGGGCAACTCAATGCACAATGTATTTTGCATTTAGGCAGGGTTCGGGGAATGGTCGCATCCCTAGGGGTGTTGATATATGTAGACAGCCTACTCTAATGCAAGCATTAGTGACTGATTCACGGCTCGCACTCGTAACTTATAGGTCACACGAAGACAATTTTACTGTTGCTCCAAAGTTTCTCTTCGTCATGTTTTTGTGGATATATCACACGACAATTTATACAGAAAAATTGATTTGATTTTAATTTATTGAAAGAAGCTCGTATTGTTATGTTTATAAAGTAAAATTAACACACAACTTGTTCAAGTGATTGAGGATTTGAGTTGTGTTTCAATAGCGTAATAATAAGGCAAGAACAATGCAATGTTTTAGTTTTGTTTGCACTGAGAATGCATGTGAGACATTTTGTGGTAGTAACAGAAATGTAGTGAATCATCAGCTGCTCGTCATCAATTATATTATATACTATATATTACTAGCTAGGGAATTTGAAAGGTCTTGGATCAATGGTTGAGTTATCTCCGTGGGACCTATAGGTCAGGTGTTCGAGTTGTGAAAGCAACCACTAATGCTTGCATTAGGGTAGACTAGTGGTGGCAAAATAGTTAAAAGAAAACAGTTAACCACCCATATTATCCACTAAAAAATGGGTTGGATAATGAACTTTTTAAAAACATATCAAATGTGGATAAGTGTTAGGTATTTGTCCAGATTTTCTTACCATAATTAGTTTTCCTATCTCTTGAAGGAAATGACAACATATTTACCATAATTGGGTTTTTCTTTTCCTAGAATGAAAATATAATTCTTTCATATTTGGCTAGTCCCTTTTCTTGTAAGAAAAGATTTGGGGCTCTATAAATTGAAGATCCATATCATTCTCATTAAGGAGCATCCACAATGTAGCCATATGGGGTTTACGAGTCGTGTTTAGGGGGAGAACTTTACGCGACAAGTGTTAGTGTGTCACTTGTGTTTGCCTCTTCGTGAGGTTGTTTTCTTGATATTTTGTACTCTCTTTATTATAGTGGATTGCTCATCTCCGCTGTGGACGTAGGTCAGTTGACCGAACCACGTCAAATATTTGTGTCTCTTTTGGTATATTTCTCTTTTGTTGTTGGATTTATCGTCGTTCAAGGTTTGCTTTGCTAGCTTCCGCATGACACTTGGTCATTTCGGTCCTAACAAGTGGTATCAGAGCGAGGTTCAAGACAGGTTTGGCGGGTTTAGTTCTAGCCGCAACCTACTTGGCGGTAATCGTGATTTTTGTTTGAGAAATTTGATCGGAGTGCTACGCACGTTGAGATAAAATTTGCGGTGGAGATTTGGAGATGCGACCTGTTGAAGATTATGTGAAGAAGGTGGATCAAGTTTATTTTGTCAGAAATTCAGGCCAAGGGGGAGAATTTTTAGGTGTTTGTCCAAATTTTCTTACCATAATTGGTTTTCCTATCTCTTGAAGGAAAGGACAACATATTTACAATAATTGAAATTTTCTTTTCCTAGAATGAAAATATAATTCTTCCACATTTTGGCTAGTCCCTTTTCTTGTAGGAAAAGGTTTGGGGCTCTATAAATTGAAGATCCATCATTCTCATTCAGGAGCATCCACAATGTAGCCATATGGGGTTTGAGAGTCGTGTTTAGGAGGAGAACTTTATGGGACAAGTGTTAGTGTGTCACTTGTGTTTGCCTCTTCGTGAGGTTGTTCTCTCGATATTTTGTACTCTCTTTATTATAGTGGATTTCTCATCTCATCCGTGGATGTAGGTCAGTTGACCGAACCACGTTAGATATTTGTATCTCTTTTGGTATATTTCTCTTTTGTTGTTGGATTTATCGTCGTTCAAGGTTTGCTTTGCTAGCTTCCGCATGACACCTGATCATTTCGGTCCTAACAGATAAGAACCATATTATCCATTTAGAAAATGGATAACCAAAGGGTTTAACTTTTACATTTGTAAAGCCTCAAATTGGGGGTTCCTTAAGTTTGAGAGACTAAGAATTCTTCCAAAAGTGATCATATTCAAGAAGTCATGGATAATATGGTTACCCATATTATCCGGCGGTTAACCCGTTTTTTATCCGTATTTAATATGGGCCGGGTCGGATAATTTATCCATTTTTTCATTACCCGTTTTCAATCCGAACCATATCCGACTCAACCCACCCGTTTGCCGCTCCTAGGGTAGGCTGTCTACATCATACCTTTGGGTTCCGCATTTCCCCGGACCATGCATGAATACGAGATGTTTTGTGCATCAGGCTGCTCTTTTTACTAGCCCGGAGTTCATTTAATTATTTTATGTAAATTGAAAGTTCTTATATATCCTCCCTCAAATCAATGAAAAGGTTCTTACCTCTGTGACATCCTTATGTCAAATAGCTTTTGAAACTGGCAAACTCCCAATTGGCATTAATGACACCTACCTCTGTCTATTTCTTAAAATTCATAATGCCACCAATCTAAAGAATTTTAGGCCAATTGGTTTATGTAACACTATTTACAAAATTATTACAAAAACTATTGCCAACAGACTAATGCCGTTCCTGCATAATATTATTAGTCCTTATCAAGCTAGTTTTTTAAAAGGTAGACGTGCTAGTGATAACACTATAATTATTCAGGAATTAATGCTTAAAATGCACAAACAGCTAGGTTCAACTGCTAACATGGTCCTTAAAATAGAATTTGAAAAAGCTTTTGACCGTCTGGAATGGTCCTTCATTTACAGAACTCTCCGACATTTCAAATTTCCTCCAAAGATCACCTCTATCATTATGAAATGTGTCACCACAAGCAGAATATCTGTTCTAGTGAATGGTAGCAAAAGTACTTTTTTCTCCCCTAGCAGGGGAATCAGACAAGGAGACACACTATCTCCATACATTTTTATCCTCTGTATGAAAATACTATCAACCCAAATAAATCACAATGTGTGGATATTGGAGCTTGGCCCCCATTAAAATGGGTAACAAACATTGCTATTTCTCTCACCTCTTCTATGCAGATGATCTTACCCTTATGTGTAAAATTGATAAGAAATCCCCTAACACTATTCTTCAGTGCCTTAATTCCTTCTGTACTTTATCCGGACAAAAAATAAATTTTAACAAATCAAAAATTATTGTCTCCAAAAACTGTCCAAAAGTCACTTCCAAGGCATTATCTAGACTCTTCAACATTAACATTAGTAAAAATTTTGAAAAATATCTAGGCTTTCCAGTTACAAACATAAAGCCTAAATCCTCCGATTACCAATTTATCATAGACTGACTAGCATCTTCGAAATCAAACTTCCTAAACATTGCATGTAGAACCACCCTTGCCTCATCAGCCCTAAACAGTATCCCAAATCATGCCATGCAATATAATCTCCTCTCAATAAAAATAACAAAACACATTGACAAAGTACAAAAGAAATTTCATTTGGGGGACTACAAACACATCCAAAAAATGCATCTAATCTCTTGGGATACCTTAACCAAGAATAGGCATAATGGAGGCCTTGGCATCCACTCATCTAAGGATAAAAATCTAGTCAGCTTAGCTAAACTTGCTTGGAGACTGATTCAAAATCCAAATAAACCCTGGTCAAAAACCCTCTCCTTCATTTACAACTCTTCTTTAAATCTAAAGAACACTTCTTTCATTTGGAAAAGTGTTATTAAAGGATGGGAAGTATGTTCCAAGGGCACTAAATGGATCCCCCATACTCACTCCACCGTGAACATATGGGATTCAAATTGGATCCCAAAATCAAAAAACCTTAGACAACTAGTGGAAGGTCCCCTCCCCTCATCCAGTGGCGACCTCACCATTACTGACGTTTGGCATAACAAGGGATCTTAACAAAATTTCTTTTGACCTCCCCATAGATATCAAAAGTAGTATCCTATCTATTCACCCTAGCAACTACTCTCATGATTTATTATTTTGGACCTAATGGGGGATGGAAACTTCTCCTCTAAAAGTTGTTACAACCTAATTAGGATCAGCTCAACGAGCTTAACTGATTTCAGTTGGATCTGGTCTTTACAATGCCCTAACAAAATTAAATTCCTATTTTGGAAATGCTATCACAACAGACTACCAACGCGGTCCTACCTTCACCATATTGGTCTTAACATTGATCCTATATGCCTTGTGTGTAAATGAAACTATAGTCCATATATTCTTAAATTGCAAGGATGTCCTCAATTTTTGGAATTTGAGTGGTTTAAATAGGTCCTCTCTAAATAATGTCTCCCACTGGCTAGATAAGATAAAGGTTCTAGGCAACCCAAGTCATTATAGACACCTTCATTGGGAGGAACTCTTCCCTTTTATGCTCTTGGGGATTTGGCAAAACAGAAATAAAAACAACCATGAAAACCTTTCTTATGTTTATAATCCAAAACAGGATCTAAACCTAGCGATAGAATATAAGCTTCTCACTCTAAGGAAAAAGCCACTGTTCATTCCCATGCAATAAGTGTTGCATGGTATAAACCTCATCAATCTTTCTTCAAACTAAATATTGATGGTGCTTTCAAGGACAATTTCAAATTAGGGGGAATTGGAGGGGTATTTAGGAATCAAGCAGGGAATTAGATTTTGGGTTTCCAAAGCACTGTCCCAGCTAGCTCACCATTACAAGTTGAACTGGAGGCTCTCAAAGAAGGTCTCAAGTTAGTTCTAACTCATAGACTAACTCCACTGGTCGTAGAAACGTACGCAAATTAGGTAATAAAACAACTAAAGTTAAATTTTGTTCCTCACAACTCTATCTTACAATCATGCAGGTGGTTAATGCACCAGCTGAAGGAGCCATTGATCATCCATAACTTCATGGAAGGGAACAAAGTGGCACACAATCTGACACAACATGCACTCAATGAAACAGCTGCTTATCAACCACTAGCTACACCACCCCCTTTTGTTATAAATAATCTGGAAACAGATAAGGTGGCCCATATTTATCTTGTTAACATTAGTTTTGATATATGCTGTATGCTAGCCGACCTGGGCAATACCAATGTCCTTAAGGCTGTTTCTATTTTAAATGATGTAATCGACAATATTCCGTAAGTTTTAATATATATTATCCATGTTTATCAAAAAAATAAAATGAAAAGGTTCTTAGACCATGATTTGAAAAACGATGCAAGACCCTAGATGTGCTTACTCAGAGGCGGAGCTATCCTTGTTCAAGAGGACACCCTTTCATCGGAAAATAGATTAAATTTTTTCGTAATTAACATATTTATATACAATATGTTAACTTCCCTTGATATAAGCTGAAGGTTTAGCCAACAGTTAAGGGTTGCAAAAATCCCTTAGTGCAAATTTTAACTCCGCTATTGTATCAATGACCCTTCAAATCAGTCAAATAACCAAAACGTTTATTCAACAAACAAAAGAATATAAAGGTATACACATGTATAATGAGAATAATTATTTTCTTTCATAGCTTGCAGTTATAGTGGTTCTTACCCTATACGAGATTTGCTTAATTGAAAAATATCTTTATGGAATGGGCCTAACTAAACTACAAATAATGCTGGAATTTAATGCCTTATCACATCAAAGGTCTATAGCTATCAAATATCATAAAGGTATGAAGAAAAAACTATTATTAACGACGTGACATAAATAATATTCTATTATGAATGAGAGTGCAAAAAGAAATATGGATTTAAATTATAAACACGGACACGCAAACAAATTGACATTATATTACAATTTTAATCGTTTATATAAAAGGTTATTACTCTATTTTCTATGTTTACTCATATTAGATTTGCTATGATCTATTGTACACCAACTTTACCTCATGGTGTGAACAACTTATATACATAGAACTTAACTAATCAGATTAAGATTAGAAAGACTGCACTACCAGAGTATGGCATATAATACTGTAAGAACTGTGTAAAATTTAGTGATCTGAGCAAGAAACAGATCCAACTCATTCATTAAATTATTATATTATCTTACTTTTCCCACAACGTTTGTAGGAAAATACACTATGTGACCCCAACAAGTTCTCGTGAAACCCTCAATGGGAAACTCTCTGGCAATTACCCACGAATGTCTTGGGAAACTATTTTCCCACCAGCCATATTTCCACTGAGCGTCTCCCCTGGGAATGTCGTGGGAATATTAAAATTTCACACGAATTTTCCACCGATTCTTCCGTGGGAGAAGGCTGTATTTCTAGTAATGAGAGTATTGCATATAATACTGTAAAAGCTGTGTAAAATTTAGTCATCTGAGCAAGAAACAGATCCAACTCATTCATTAAATCAAAATGGTATGATATATTGGAAGCATCCAACAACAACAACCACCACCAACCAGTGTAATCCCACAAGTGGGGTCTGGGGAGGGTAGGATGTACGCAGCCTTACCCCTACCCTGGAAAGGTACCCTACCCTGGAAGGGTAGAGAGACTGTTCTCGATAGACCCTCGGCTAAAGAAGGTGAAAGAAGCCCTGATAGCAAATAATAGCAAAACAAATAATTAGAAAACTAAATCGAAGACAACAACAGAGAATATGAATATATTGGAAGCATCCAAAGAATATAATAAGAATGAACCATTGTTAATTTATATGAAACCTTAAAATGTTAACATAACATACATCTTACACTTAGAACACACATCGTCTATATTCTGAATCCATTACTGCATGAAAAAATGGACCCAAATTAAGGTACGAGGCTACGACCAACATTAGAAGCAAAGTATGACAGAAATAAAACTCTTCTAGAATAGACAAAAGAAATAACATTGTTCAATTATAGAACATGTACAAAAATAAACGAAAATGACATTGAAGGGTCCATATTCTTCTCAAATTTGAGTTTTACTCACATCTCGAATAAATTCAAAAACATATTCGAAGAAATTTTGACCCCCGGTCGGATTTATATATATAGCTAGTTTTGTGTAGAAAAATGACGCAGCAAAAAGTGACTGTTTCTTGTTTTGAAGATCTCCAAAATATAAGGATCAATTGTTATGTTATATCTGTTGTTAAATACATATACCAAAAGACACGTACAACTTTCTAATACATGCAGGATCAATCTTATATTTTATAATAAAGAATTCTACTACATTAATATAACCTTTAATCTCCTAAATGAGACAAGATTTTACAAAAGCATTCACAAAGATATTAAAAATTCGATAAGACCCACAAACAGAGGCGGAGCCAAAATTTTAATTTTATAGGTGTAGGACTCGGTTTAATTTCATCCACTGAATCATAACCTTGTTTGAGTTTTGCGCTCATAGTTCAATATTTTCTGCAATTCCCTTGAGTTTTACACTGATAAATCTAGGTTTATACTAATGTTATGGATTCAAATGAACCTAACTCAACAATACTAGATCCGCCCCGCCCAAAAATATAAAAGAGAGAGAGAGAGAGTGTTCTTCTAAACACAAATTAATGCTGCCCAATAGTTAGTCTTGGAGTAAGAATCAAAATTTTCACTCAAAATTCAGAAGAATCTATGTAACTTTAGGGTTTCAAAACTCTAGTTTAGGGTTTAATTTACTGAAAAAGCCACAAACTCACTAAATGAACATTTTACCCATATAATGATCTTAGAGAAATACCTTAATTCAGAATACTTAATTTATATAGCACTATTTTTTACATACCTTCATATCATGAAGTATCTTCAAATTGTATAAGAAAAATATGACCCACTTCAAAAAAAAAAAAAAAATCCTCTTATTTTAAAAGCTTAAAATTTTACCCTTTTTTAACAATCAAGAAGATTGTAACTGAAAAGTCGCAGCACCAGCAACAGCAACAGCAACAGCAGCAGTCTTACTAGTCTTAATTTGCATATTCATCTTCTTTTTCTTCTTCTTCTTCTTATAAGGAATTCCTCTTGCTTTAGCTTGAGAATCTCTTATCTCTCTTAAATAAACTCTTATTGCACCACTTGCAAATGGATTACTCTCTGGTAAACCACCATTTTCTTCATAAGCAGCTCTAAGTCTTCCAATTAAAGCATCAAGACTACCCCATGCTTGTCTAAGAGGACAAGTACATGGTCCGGGCGGGTCGGGTTGTCCGAAAAACAGACAACCATGTAAATGAACCTTAGTCTTCCCAAACTGGTCGAGGTATCGAAGAAAATCTAACACATGGTTGTAGTTGCAATTTGATAGTGGAACGGGGGGTCGTTGATTCTTCAAGTATTGTCCAAAAGTGTTCCAATCGCGACGTTTTTGTGACTCGTATCGACTCAATTGTGGCGGTGGTAGTGGTGATGGCTGGTGATGATGATGATGATCAGGTGGCGCTATAGTAATAGCGCCACCTGATGATGATCTTGACGATGATCCTTCTCCTACTTCTCTTGTTTTCTCACTTGATGACATCATAGTTTGAAAGGTAGCTGAACGAATGACAGTCCTATATTGACAAGAACGAGCTTTTTTACTCAGAAAGCTTCGCGCTTAACTGCTTGTATACAGATCGAAAAGAAGCACCTTAGTACTAGTTTTCACTACTAAGGTGATAAACTTTTTTTTTTTTAATTTTTTTAAATTTTTTTTTTTTTAATGGAGGAAGAGAGAAAGAGAGAGGAGGAGAAGAAGTGAAGTGGAGAAGAATTGAAATCAATAATGGGGGCACTGAGGAGACATTTTATGGGGTCCAATTATAGTGCTTTAGCTCCTCTTTTTTCTTTCACTACACTGTTTTCTTTCTTTAATTGTACCATTAGCATTAAGTATTTTTTTTTTTTTAAAAAAAAAAAATCCTTATTTTAATAATTGTGCTAGCATCATACATGCAATCACGATCAAAGAATATTAGCCAAATCTAGCACTTTAAATTAACCCTATAGTTACTAGCTATAGTAAAATGACGTGTATAAGACCGTGTGAATACAGTGAATGACTTGTATATGTAAATCTTATAAGAATAAACAAGAAAATAAAAAAATAAAATGATTACTTTCTAAGGTGAATAAAGAAAAAGTTCTAGGAATTTAATTTCTGTGTACTAATGGCTGAGGCGAAATAAAGATAAACACAATACTGGCTTCTAAATAAACTACTTATACTATAAGTGAATTTTTTTAATATAAATACAAAGTCTGGATCAAATTTATTGAATTTTGCCAAACCCGTATATCAAACGCTAACTCCAACCCTGACTATAGAGTAATATTGGCATATTATCAACGGTTAAACTTTAATAAGTATGAAAAATGTTAATACTGATTGTATATACAGTCAAACCTCTCTATAACAGCCTCATTTGTTCAGAATATTTTTGGATGTGCTGTTATAGAGAATATATATTACAACATAACATAAAATTTAGTTCCGAAAAAGCTTAGCTTTTATAGTGAAGTGTTGTTATATAGGAATGCTGTTATTGAAAGGTCTGACTGTATAATATATCTTAATGTGAATGCTTGATGCTGAGGAGAGACAGTGGATAATCATTTATGTATTACACTGATATTAATATGCAACAACGCTTTATATACTGATAATGCATAATTACTTTTACATTATCAGGTTAGGTTGATCTACAATAATAAATATATATTCTTCTTAGTAAGCATGATATGAAACTTGAAAATAGAGTATTAATCAGCTATATATAACCATTTACATTACACTAATATTTAAAAGAAAATCTATACTTTTAATGTATATAACTTAAATTATTAATACGTAGATCAACATATGAAGTATGAAAACTACTGATTTCAATGTTGGTGACTCGTCCTTTTTACATAAACGGATATATACGAGTATAAATATATTCCGAAAAATTAATGGACAACCCATGCACAAGGTATCCTGTTCACGTAGAGTTTGGGAGGACCGCACCTCAAGGGATACAATGTATATAGCCTACCCTACTGTAAGGGTTAGTGACTGCTTCCACGTCTTGAATTTGTGACATATAAGTCACACGGAGATAATAATTTACCGTTACTCTAAGACTCTCGTTCGAATACTCCTAGTTAAAATAATAAAAATTAAGAAGGTAAAAGAGGAAGGTAAACACAAAGGTAAAAAAGGAGATAGGTGTAAACTATCACAATATTAGAATAAGGTGAGATTTTTAGGAAAAGTCCAACCTATGAGTTGTCTTAGTATAATTAGAAGTTGAAAATTAAAAGGATCCTAAAAACCCTCGTTTGTAACATAAAATCAGCTTCTGCAATAAGGCTTTTACATCAGACAAATGAGAGTTTGTTACGTTAGGAAAATCATCATTTTCTAGTATTTCAGAAAGTGACAATCATATTGAAAGGTGTAAATTGCGATGGCTACTTCTATTTTGGAAAAAAAGGCTGGTCCCATTTGATTATCTTCTTTCAAATGTGTTACTACTACTATTATTGGTTCCTGTAGATTTGCACTCCATTATGGGTAAAGGGAGAAAGTTAGATTTTTACTGAAGAGTGTTAAAATATAAAGAAATAAGCATAAAAATAATTTTTGATTTGAATTTTTTTAACAATCATTTGCTTGCTTTGAATATTTTCGATTAGTTAGATTTTATATAGTCTTAAAATCATTAAGATAATATTCACTTAAAGTTTTATGCATATCGGGCAAAGCACAAGCCATGTGCGCAGGCACATGACAAGTGTCAAGCTTGAGCATTGGACTATACGTGCGCACGAGAGTGATGCTCAAGGCCAAGCAAGGGATATATCCCCCGGGTTTATTGTAATATAGACTAGTTACACAAAAGTAAGTTGAGGGGCCTATGTGTCAAAGTTAAAAAGCTTTATCCTTAAAAGATAGTTAGTTAGAGGCAGTTAGATGTGGCACTTATAAATGCCCACTCACGTGTATTTTTGGTGACTTCAATGAGAATTACAGACATTCATCTTCTTCACCTCATCTCCTCTCATTTTTCTTTGTAAATTCCTCATTTTGAATCAATTGCATGGTGTATTATCGAGTGAATTCAGCTGATTTCATCATGGTATCAGAGCGGCGATCGTGAATTCATCGAGATTCAAGCAAAATTCAGAAGATCGGAGCTCCGACGAAGCTGAGTTTCAGTCAGCCATGGCAGGAAACGAAGTCGCTTCTCTAGATCACAATCATCCGTTGTTTCTACAGCCCTCAGATGGTCCAGGACTCGTCCTGATACCGCTCAAACTCACATGGCTAGAAAACTATACTCTGTGGAGTAGGGCGATAAAGTTGGCGCTCCGGGGAAAGAGTAAACTAGGGTTTGTGGACGGAATTTGTGTGAAGAGTATGTACAGAGGAGAATTAGCAGAGCAATAGAAAAAATATAACGCGACCGTGTTGTCATGGATTGGGAGCACTGTATCGAGTGAATTGATGCCGAGTATCGTCTATGCCTCTAATGCAAGGAAAGTGTGGAATGATTTTCAGGAAAGGTTTGATCGATCAGTCTTGACAAGGATTTATCACCTTTGGATAGCCATCGCAACTCTAAGGCAAGGTACTGACTCTGTTACTAGCTATTTCTCTAAAATAAAGGACTTGGGGGATGAATTAGATGTGTTAGTACCACTGTCTTCATGTGACTGTGAAGAATCTCGACCCTCAGTTGAACATCTGAGATCTCAACGTTTGTTACAATTCCTTATGGGGCTAAATAAAAGCTATAGCAACATAAGGAGTAATGTATTAGCTAAAAGGCCTGTTGTGACCGTTAATGAAGCCTATGCTATATTCACTCAAGAAGAAAGTCAGAGGTCTTTAGGTGTTGTTGATACATATAGGGAACCACTCATCATGTTTGCAGGGAGAGGTCGGGATTTTAGAGCAAAAAGGTCCGATCTCATTTGTGAATATTGTGGGTATAAAGAGCATCTTAAGGAGAATTGCTTCAAAATAATTGGATATCCAGCTGACTTTAAGAGTAAAAAGAAGAGTCAGCCTGGACGAAGAATGGCTTATGCTAACAATGTGAATACAAACCATGAGGAAGGGAAACCAACGACTGTGCAGGTACAAGGAGCATGGCGGTTCTACACAGAACAGTACCAACAGCTGGTCAAGTTGTTGTCGAAAACAACAACTGCAGAAAGCTCTAATAACTTTGCAGGTATAGTCTCACTATTATCCAATGCAGGTATGTGTGATTGGGTAATAGATATAGGAGCAACACATCATGTTACATCTGTAAGGACATTCTAAACAATATTAAAAGGGCAGATGATCAAGGGAGACATGGAGTGCAGCTTCCTACTGGAAGTAAAGCACAAATAACTCACACAGGAGAGGCTTCCATATTAGTAAATAAGAAAGTAACAAATATCTTGTATGTGTTTCAGATTTTAAATTTAACATGCTATAAGTATCAAAGCTCACAAAGGATCTCTGTTGCTCAGTCACATTCTTCCCTAATTTCTGTATGTTTCAGGATCTTTATAGTGGCAGGGTGATGGAGACTGGTAAAGAGAACAATGGTTTGTACTTGCTTAAGGAGAATATAATAGTAGTAGCAGCAGAAATTTTCCTTAGAAAATGAGAAGAAACTGAGCTTTGGCACTTAAGGTTAGGACATGCTTCAATGAAGTCAATGCAGCATATTTCAGGGTTGCAGAATAAAGTTTATATGCAGATACAAGAGAATTATCAAGTGTGTCCATTAGCTAAGCAGTGTAGGTTGAAGTTTCCTATTAGTAGTACTAGTTCTACTGGAATTTTTTAGCTCATTCACTTAGATGTTTGGGGACCTCACAGAATACCTACATATGATAGGAAGCACTACTTTGTTACTATTGCTGATGACTATAGTAGGTATACTTGGGTGTGTTTGATTCAGTCAAAGAATAAAGTATTAGTTGTAATAAGGAATTTTGTTGCAGTGATTCAAAATCAGTTTGGTATAACTGTGAAGGTGTTAAGATCGGACAATGGTACTGAGTTTTTTAATTCTCAATGTAATGAATTGTTAACTTCCTTGGGGATCATTCATCAGAGTAGCTGCCCATATACCCCTCAACAGAATGGTACAGTTGAAAGAAAGCATAAGCATTTATTGGAAATGGCAAGAGCACTGGAATTCCAAAGCTCAATGCCAATAAGATTTTGGGGAGACTGTGTAAGAACAACTGCCTATCTGATAAACAAATTGCCCACAGGAGTATTACAAGGGAAGTGTCCATATGAAATGCTGCATGGAAAAACAGCAAGAACAGATCACCTAAGAGTATTTGGATGCCTTTGTTCTGCAAGCAATTTACCTGGAGGAGATAAATTTTCACCAAGGGCAATGAAATCTATTCTCATTGGTTACTCAGAAACACAAAAGGGCTATAGGTTATATGATCTGGAAAGCAGAAGTGTATTTGTTAGCAGAGATGTAACATTTAGAGAGCATATCTTCCCTTTCAAGAAAGGGATGCAGATTGCAAAAGATCTTTTCCCAAGTGATACACCATCAGTTGTTCCAGATGAGTTCCTGCCTGAACAAGTAGTTCATCATCCAAACACTGAAGAGCAGATTCCAACTGAGGAAATGGCAGTAGCAGACTCAGAAGCCATTCTAGTAGTAGCTGATTCTGAACAAGCATGACTCCAATAGTTGAGTCTGATGATACAGACACAGTTCAACAGAGAGCACCATTAGTTGAGGCACAAACAGACACAAGCCAACCATCTATAGAAGTAACACTTGAAGATAACTTGCATACCAGAAAGTTCAGCAGAGTTTCTAGACCATCTATTTGGCTGAAAGATTACATTACCACATCCCACTCACAGAACAAGCCACGCTGTATCTCCAACTTTGTTGCCTACAATCATTTATCCAACAACTACCAGGACTATTTGGGAGCGTTTGCAGCAGAAGTTGAACCTAAATCCTTCAAGGAAGCATGCAAGGAAAAGAACTGGATAGAGGCAATATTACAAGAAATTAAGGCTCTTGAGGACAATTCTACTTGGGAGATAGTTGACTTGCCTGTTGGTAAGAGAGCAATAGGATCTAAATGGGTGTTCAAGATAAAATACAAAGCAAATGGGAAAATAGAGAGATACAAAACTAGATCAGTGGCTAAGGGTTATACTTAACAAGAAGGCTTGGATTATCATGGGACTTTTTCCCCAGTGGCAAAAATGGTCACTCTGAGGACATTGATCAACATTGCAGCATCAAGAGGTTGGACTTTATTTCAAATGGATGTGAACAATACATTCTTGCAAGGAGGCCTCTATGAAGAATTTTATATGGACTTACTTTAGGGTTTCCAGAAACAAGGGGAGCACAAAGTGTGCAAGCTGCTCAAATCTCTATATGGCCTTAAACAGGCCTCAAGGCAGTGGAACATTAAGCTGACTGAAACTTTACTGGAAGGAGGATACTCTCAAAGTGCTCATGATCACTCTCTATTCACTAAGAAGACATGCAGGACCTCACATTGTTGTCATCGTGGTGTATATGGATGATTTACTTATAACTGGAAGCAATGTAGAACTGATTGAAGAGGCTAAACAGACCCTACACAATTCCTTTAAGGTAAAGGATCTAGGAGAACTTCGATATTTCCTTGGCATAGAATTTCCGAGATAAAAGAAAAGGATACTGCTCACTCTGAGAAAGTATGTTCTGCAATTGATCTTAGAAGTTGGACTTGCAGCAGCCAAGCCGATCTCCACTCCCATTGAATTGAATCAGAAATTAACTACCATCGATTATGATAAGCATGTAGGAGTCAAGGGAGATGAGGAACTGGAAGATATTGGAAGCTACCAAAGACTCATTGGGAAGTTACTCTATCTAACCATTACTAGACCAAATCTTAGCTTTGCAGTTCAAGTACTCAGCCAGTTATGCAACATCCCAAACAATCTCATTGGGATGCAGCATTGCGTGTGGTCAGATGTGTGAAATCAACCCCAGTCCTTGGAATTTTACTAAGCACAGGCCCTATTAACAGTCTATCTACTTATTGTGATTTTGATTGTGCCTTCTGTCCAAACACTAGGAGATTAGTCACAGGGCACATCATTAAATTGGGTAATTCCTTGCTTTCTTGGGAGTCCAAGAAGCAACAAACTATGAGTCAAAGTTCAACAGAAGCTGAATACATGGTTTTCAAGACTGCTGAAAGAGCTTCAAGTCCTTGTGCATCAACCAGTTCCTTTGCATTGCGACAGTAAGACTGCTCTTTAGATTAGCATCCAATCCCATCATTCATGAAAGAACTAAGCATATTGAGATAGATTATCATTTTGTTCGAGAAAAAATCAAGACTGGGCAATTGGCACCACAATGCATTTCTACCAATCTACAATTGGCAGACCTTATGACCAATGGTCTGGGATTAGCACAGCATCATTTTCTTTTGTCCAAGCTTGGTGTGATCAATGTGTTTCATCCACCAGCTTGAAGGGGAGTATTGTAATATAGACTAGTTACACACAAAAGTAAGTTGAGGGACCTATGTGTCAAAGTTAGAAAGTTTTATCCTTAAAAGATAGTTAGTTAGAGGCGGTTAGATGTGGCACTTATAAATGCCTAGTCACGCGTATTTTTAGTGACTTCAATGAGAATTACATTCGTTCATCTTCTTCACCTCATCTCCTCTCATTTCTCTCTGTAAATTCCTCACTCTGAATCAATTGCATGGTGTATTGTCGAGTGAATTCAGCTGATTTCATTAGTGCACAAGGACAAGACCCATCATATGAAATGCGCCACACGAATATGGAAACATGAATATATCAACAAGACATTGAAACCTTAAACATCAAATGGACGGTACAAGAGAAGCTAAGCCTCTAAGGCAAGCTTCGGCATAGTCACAGGGTCGTGCCAAGTAACGTGAGATAAGAGAAGGCTGGCTTGTAGTGAGGTGGGACTCGCACGAGCTATTTGTGTGTCGCTGACACTTAAAGGGTTCGACTCGTAACAGTTGGTATCAGAGATAGTTATTATAGCATATTATATTACCAACCATCACCTTATTACCGCGATCATAATCAGCCATCACTGCACGACCATCGCTACCAGCCACCTTTGTTTTTTTTTTTTTTTTTGGGCTAAAATTTCATTATGCTTCAAGTATTTGAATATTATAAACATTCAGCTGTAGTGGAAAGGCAGGCAAATATCATAATATGGGATTTTATTCAGTTGACTCCCAAGATCCTTGCTTATATAATAAGCAGATATGATTAAGTAAACTTGCTGGTCTCACCATAGATATATTTTATATATAGTAGAATTTTCCAACACCCCTATGGCGACAACTTTTTTATTACTATTAACCATTTCGTATTCAAAAAATTCATTAATCTAATTAATTAAGATTCGCGTCGCGCAAAAGGTCATTTAAAGAAAAAGCATTCACTATCAAAAAAAAAATTCATTTCTAGGAGCCGTACGTGAGATCTCCGATTAAATCCTATCCATTCTACTATATTCCTTGATAGTGGCGAGAACTTTCTCATGATCGACACGTACTAATGCCATAAAATTTAACCTCGTTGAGTAATACAGCTGTAGCACTGATAATATTTTCCTAATACATCCAATATAATTGTCAAGAAATATAGTGTCATTAGCATCACTATTAATTAACCTGCACTGCTCATAATGCTTAATGATAGTATTATCCAACTAATATACTACTGTGCTTTGTCACTCATGTTTTTGTTTTTGTTCTTGTTTGTGGCTCTTTCCTTTTCTTTTCCTTTGTCCCTTCATTTTTTGTTTTGATAATCTTTCCAGGATATATTTGTTTTTATTACTTTGCCTTAGTATTTGTTCTTCATCTTCACTAGAGTTTAAGTTCCCGTTTGGCCATAAAATTTGAAAGCTTTTTTTCAAATATCTATTTGTTTATAGATTTTAACCATTTTTAATTTTTGCAGAATTTTGAAAACAAAATCTTCAAATCCAAAAAACAACTCTAGAGTAATTCTTTTCAAGTAAAATGCATGTCCAAATACAATTTCAACTTTCAAAAATTATTTTTTTATCTCATCTTCAAAAACTCAAATTTTCAAGTTTATACCAAATCTATATCTAAACACTAGCTAAGTTTTATTCATGTATGATCTAAAAAATATTTATATAAACGGATCACTTATAAGATAATTATAAGTAAATATTTATAATAAACAAAAAGTCGACAATCTGGTAAAAATGTTAACTAATCTATTATAAAGGGCATCCCGATGTATAAAATATCCCGTGTTCACGCAGTATTCGGGGAAGGACGCACCCCAAGGAGTGTGATATAGACAGTATACCCTAATGCAAATATTCATAGTTACTTTCACGGCTCGAACCCGTAATCTATAATTCATGCGAAAATAACTTTACCGTTACTTCAATGCTCCCCTTCGACTAATCTACTGCAACAAATTAAAATATTGACGTTTAAAATTTTTTGCCTTTGAGAAGCTTCTTGAATATTCAAAGACTGCTTCCTGTTACCTGATTCTATGCTAAGTTGCCAAATTTTTCTAAGCCAATAAATGGGAACTATACTTTTTTTTAGGTAATCAATTGTCACAAACAAAAAGAAAGTCACACTATATTTGAACTCACTACGCACAACCGTACACACATGTAAAGATTTACCCGTAACGTATGTTTACACCAAGTCAATAAATATAATAAGATATATATCTTGCATATACATTTTTAAACGCTTAATAAAGATTAATAGATATGCAATTCGGCTTTGATTTGTTGATTTTTAAGCTTAATTGTTTAGTTAAGTATAAACTCAAACAACAACAACAACAACATGCAACAACATACCCAGTATATACATAATCCCAAGTGGCGTCTGAGGAAGATAGTTTGTACCCAAACCTTACCCCTATTTTGTGAAGATAGATAGAAATTGTTTCTGATAGACCATCGGTTCAAGAAAACTATAATCACAACAGTTTTGAAAAGGAGACACAATAATTTAGTGTAAACTCCCTATGCAAATAAGTATTTATCACCTCACACCCCCCCAACACAATCAAGCTTTCTATGGAAGTTAGTTTTGTTTATTGGCTTCTCTTCCCATGTGAATCTTTTTGTTGTTTTTGAACTATAAATCCAATTTATTACAACTCAAATCTCATGGAAAAGGGGGAAATTCCATGTGAACACGACTGCGTGAATTATTATTGGTTAATTAACTTTTGTTCTTTTTATGGTGTGAAAGAAATTGAAGTATTAACTATATAGAATCAATGAAACATAACTTATGGCGACTCTTTACCTAACAACCAAATTCTTAATTATCTTGTTTAGGATTTGTTTTATGTACACCAAAAATAAATATTATTTTCACACCATGGTATATTTTAATTAGAGGAGGAGCTAGCGCGTTCGGCAGAATCCAGTCACTTTTGCATAAACATTATATTTGTACTAGGAAATTCATCAAATATGTATAAATATTTAATTTTGAACCCAGTAACTAAGACGAGCTATGAATTTCGTGCCAAATTCAGAACTCGTAAACTTCAAATTCTGGCTACACCTCTGATTTTAATCGGGTATCTAGGACATGCTTATTTTGTTTTCTAGATTAACACTTGCACAATTATATGTTATTATAAGTCACCTTAACCCAATGATGTAAGTGTATAGTGTAAGGGTCGTTTGGTTGGAAAGAAGTTATCCCAAGATTAATTATCTGGGTATTAGTTATCTCAGTATTAGTTATTACACCCTCCTATAGGGATAAAAAAACACTACAATCACAGGATAACTAATACCGGGATTAGTAATACTGCAATTTTATCCCAACCAAACAAAGGATAAACTCATCTTAAGTTTAATCTCGGGATTAATTACCCCTTACTCCTCGTACCAAACGAGCCCTAAGTGAATAGAAAATTAAAATCGTATGTTTAAGTACTCGCTTATTAATTGAAGTCTCCTTTTTTTAAAATCATTTTATTGATATTGGTTTATTTAATTTAATATAGTGCAAATTCTAATTAAGTCTTTCTTTGATTACATAAATCACTTTTTGTTATAAAACAATAAAAGAAGAAGAAGAGTATTGCAGTGAAAAGTAGAGGGAGAGAATTCTTATTGATTTGGGATGAATTACAATGGAATAGAACCCTTTATTTATAGGGAGAGGGTGACTTAGCCACCAAATAAACGCTAGAATCTCTCTAAATATAGACATTCACCATAAATAAAATTCTATTTATAACACTCCCCCTTGAATGTCTATTCAACAGATAATGTGCCTCATTAAAACCTTAACTAAAATAAAACCCAATGGGAAAAAAATCTAGAAAAGGAAAAAGAGTACACATATCTAATAATACGCCTTTTGATTGCCTCGTTAAAAACCTTGCAAGGAAAACCCAGTGGGACAAAACCTTGTAAGGGAAAAAGAGTACAACGCGTATTAACTCCCCCTGATGAGAGCATCAATTCACATCCTTGAGCATTTGCATTCCAATCTTGTGCACCATCTTCAAAAGATCTTTGGTAGAGAATTGATGAACAAATCAGCCATATTGACTTGAATGAATATTTTGCACCTTGAAATCATCATTCTTGATAGAGATGTAATGTCTTTATATAATGTCGTGGAATGACTTTTCAATATCTCCATAGAGGTATTCTCGCTATCACATTATCATGCTTATAGTTATACCAAGATACATATGTGCACAAGTTGCACTGAGGATGTGGTACTTCAAGATCGAGAATTGTATATGCTTCAAGCAATTTAAATCCTTCAAGGATTGTCATATAAGTCATATAATAGGCTTTAGTTAGATGCATATCAGGTTTTCATGTCACGCTAGACAAATAAGATATCGAAAACTGATTGCACATACCATTGACTTTATACTTTCAAGCGTTTGAACTGCAGGTCCAAATACTTGTCTTTCATATGAAACCAATTCTATTTGAATTGTCTCTCTTCTATTTGGCCAATATTTTTTTGTGTCTATATTCGACAGACTTAAGATCCTCATCTATACTTAGCGCTATCATAGATATCGTCGACGAACATTTTATATCGGTTTCAACCTCCTTATTTTTCATAAAGACATAACTTGGAGATCTCTTCATTCATATATTCAGGTACCTGAATCTCTCATGAGATTTTATGAAGTGTTATGTCATGTGATCTTCTAGATCACTTGCCTCCTTTATTATGATCATTTGCTCATCTTCTTTATCAAGAAGTTTATTTGAAACCGATTTGTCTATACGCCTTAAGCGTACCACAGACTTTGTCCTTCTAGGACTTAATAGGAGCATTTGCATTGAGAATATAGTTACTTTCTTTGGGTCAGCAAATGCGTCTGGCATGCTTTGCAATATATTGCAAATGAATTATCTCTATGAACTTAAAGTTCATATTATTTTATTCGAGGATCTAGATGTACAAATGATAATTCATTCCACGTAACTTTTTCTCAACTGTTTATCATGTCTCCCCCTCATGTTAGAAAAACTAACTTGTTTCCTCAACTTTAAGAACTCATCTTTGTGCGTTATGGTATTAATCAAAATATACAGCGCACATCAATAATAATAAGATGGAATTATTTGGTTCCTGACCCTGAACCACTTGTGAGGGGAGAAAATAATATACTTTGGTATATAACGTATATCAAACTGCTATACAAAACTTTATTCTCATTAGCAATTGTTTAGCTATTAAGTTGAGGCTCTCAATAAATCATTTTGCTAAACCAACTGTGATGTAAACCAACTTATCAAGAAGAACTATCTTGAATAAAAAATCTGGAAATTATGCTCTAAATAAAATTATTGAGCAAGTTACCTCGCAAACACCATGTTGCGGGTTAATAATAATCACACATGTAACCATCTCATAGATGCATCTTATGTGGTATACATGGCAGGTGAATGAGCCCATATTCACATTTGATATTTCCAGCATTCATGGGATTAAATCCCTATTTTAGTTGGTATAGTAATTAATGAGAACAAGTAACATAAGAGAATTTGTAAAGAACTTTCTAGTTCTTTAACATTTACCCACGTGAATTCTCTTTTATTTTTCCACATCATACGTAAATTAACATGGCTAAACCAATTATGCCGACTGAATAAATTATCAATATTGATAAAGTTCAGATTTACACCATGACGTGTGCAATTATCAATAAACTCCAAGTTTATTATGATATGGGTTTTTTTTATATCAATAAATATCCACTTTATTGTGGTATTCTTTTATTTGTGTAGTACAAACTGGAGAATAAAGCGGATAGCTTTTCACATACATATTACCCCGCTATAAGTTGTAGTAATAGAAAATATTAAATATTTTCTTTATTTATCGTCTCAATATAACCAACCGCTTTCGCGAATACTTTAGAAACTGAATAAGTTTCTTTGAGACTTACTACGTGAGACTTACTACGACAATTTTATTTCTCCAAAATAGTAATAATTGGCTCTTCCAGAGCTCTCAATTAATTTGGTACTACCACATATTCATCAATATCAATATGGTGAATATCTCTTTTAAAGAGAAAGTTATACCATTATGGTTATGGTCAAAATTATATGCAAGTTCTGTTTCTTGCATTATCGCTGTCTTTTAATAATCACAATGCCAAAATATTTTGGCGTACAATAAGTACGTGATCAATGACCATTTATGCCATAATAATGACATTATCTTCTTATTTCCTCTCAAACCTCCTTCTAGAGGTGAGTGTGGTATATACCACTAGCACGCTCATATTCTTCCAAAAATGAATATGTATTCTTAAATCAGATGTTGTCACATTCACATCATGAATGGACCATAATCATCTATATGTGTTTTATAAAATCTCATGTCAAATCGATGACAAATATTTTCACAAGTGGGGGATTATTTTGAGAATTCTTATTATTCTCATTATCACAATTATGACGATTATAATTTCGTCTGTTGCCACGTCCACATCCATTGATACTTCATAGTGATAATTTTGTCTTCTTTCAGACTTATCACATACTGCTATCACATTCTCTTAAGGCAATGAGAATGGAGCAAATTCAATGGGACGGGTTTCCACTTCTTGTGCCCATAATCATACATGAATTTGATCATGGCAAGACATAGAAATTTTTACCACTTCAGGTGGTTATAATTTCTTACAAACTCCATTAGAGTTATAATCAAACTTTGTTGTCTTTGCTTGTATATAAAATCAAATTGTAGAATTTCAAGAATTTAAAAGAGAAAAATAAAGTAAAATACTTACCTTAAATTCAGAATTTAATCATGAAGGAAGTTCATGGAATAATTGACAATCATTATGCTCAATCCCAAAGCTTCTACTCAATTGATTAGAGTCCCGTGCTGATAACGTGTTATAAAACAATAAAAGAAGAAGAAGAGTATTGCAGAGGGAGAGAATTCTTATTGATTTGGGATGAATTACAATGGAATAGAACCCTTTATTTATAGGGAGAGGGTGACTTAGCCACCAAGTAATAAACCCTAGAATCTCTCTAAATATAGACATTCACCATAAATAAAATTCTATTTATAACACTTTTCAGTTTCTTAAAAAGATAGTACTTTGTTTAAATAATTTCACAGCTAAATCAGGAAAATGTTTGTTTAGAAGTTTTAATCAACTTAATTCTGATTTGATTCGATAATTAGCTGTACATTCAAAACAAGTATATTTAGTCCCCACTTCCTATTATTCATTTCTATACACTTAAGTTATTTTCACTTTGTTAAATAAAGTAATTGACCTATATTTGAGTCACTTATCTGTTTCTTCTGCATATTAAATGGTTACTATCAGTCACTTATAATTTGCAAATAATTCCAAATTAAGGAGTACCAGTACTAGGAGTAAGCATCTTAAACTGCTAATATATTATTTCGAATTTAATAATAATTATCCTAAATAGGATATTCTTTACCAACTCAAGTTAATATTGAAGTGACAATTAGCTTGATTTTTTTTTAAAAATAAAAATAAATAAATAAACCTCATGAGGCTAGCAAATCAAGTAGAAATATTAAATTCATATTGTTATTAAAACGTGTCTTTTTATCCGCACTTAGTGGTTATATCAAATCAATAAAAGCAAAAACTAAACGTGCATGCGTTTCAGACTTTAATTTTTAACTACTAAGATTAAATCGTTTAATTTTGTATAAACATCGTATGCGTGTAACTATTGGCATGTCACGACCCGGATTTTCCCACCCTCGAGGGTCGTGATGGCGCCTACTAATAGGAGCTAGGCAAGCCAACTTAATTAGCAGTTTCATTAAACACCTGTTCCTTTTTAACAATTAACCGCATTAAATAAAGCCGACGAATTAAATCATAAGCGGAAGATTTAATTGTAGATAAATGATCGATAATACAGAAGTTCCAACACATATATCTCTACCCCGGGACTGGAGTCACATACTCACGAACATCTAAGGAGTACTACATACAAAGTCTGAAAGAAACATAATCTGTTTATCTCGGGTACAATGAGATGACAGCCAAATGTAAGGATAGAAGGGAGACGCCAGGCCTGCGGACGCCTGCAAGCTACCTCGGGTCTCTCTGGACTGAAGGTTCGCCCCCGTGCTAATACTGCTGCTACTGCTCAATACCTGGACTTGTGCAAAAATGCACAGAGTGTAGCATCAGCACAACCGACCCCATGTGCTGGTAAGTGCCTAGCCTAACCCCGGCGAAGTAGTGACGAGGCTAGACCGGACCTCACATAAACCTGTGCAATTATAGATATACAGCAGTAATCGAAGTACAAGGCAACTAACAGTATGGGAGGGGAAACATGATGTGGGGAGCTAACAATATTAACAGTAAATCCAAAGTAATCAATCTAGGTGCAATCTAAAATTTAAGGCGAACAAGAAACTAATACCAACACTAAACACATTTGCATCAATAACTGTTGCGGCGCGCAACCCGACCCTAATACATTTCAACACTGTTGCGGCGTGCAACCCGATCCACAATTATCACTGTTGCGGCGTGCAACCCGATCCACAATTATCACTGTTGCGGCGTACAACCCGATCCACAATTATCAGTGTTGCGGCGTGCAACCCGATCCTCATATAACATTGTTGCGGCGCGTAACCCGATCCGTAATGTATACCTCTCAGCCTTGCCCAAGCAACAGTCACAAATAAAGGGCAAATGAGTGAACAAGTAATTGAAAGGAAATCCCAACAAGGGTACACAAACAACCGATAACAACCATGCAAGAGTAAATCGATAGTTCTCTTTTCCTTTCATTTTCATATCCTAGTTCTCATTAGCACTCGTGACAAGCTCCAAGGCATTTCTCATTTCATATGCTCTCACCATTTGTATTTCAGACCGAGCCAATGCTCCACGAATTTCTACAATCACAATATCTTTCACAAGGTGTTTACCACGTATAGAAGCCATCAATGACATGGAAGGCATAACAATATCCAAACAACCCACAAATAAGGACTCACGGTCATGATAGACCCCAATGTATAGGAACTCGTCACCATGCCTATACATCGTACTCGATCATTTAGCAATTAGCAAATAAGACTCGACTCCTATTCCCTCAAGCTAGGGTTAAACCAAACACTTACCTCAACTTCCACGGCCAATACAATCCTCCACAATCGCTTTCCCTCTCGAGTTCGGCTCCAACTCAACCAAACCTATGCAATAAGGACTTCATGTTATCAATATGTGCTAGACAAATCAAACCAATGACTAATTATAGTTTTTTCATCAATTTACCCCAAAAGGTCAAAAATGCCCCCGGACCCACATGGTCAAAACCAGAGGTTCGAACCAAAACCCGTTTACCCATTCCCCCATAAACTCAAATATGTAAGTTATTTTGGAATCGGACCTCGAATTGAGGTCCAAAACCCCCAAATTTTAGAAAACCTAGGTTCTATCCTAAATTCCTAATTTCCCCATTAAAAATCTTTGTTTTGAAGTTGAAATTATGTTAAAGGAAGTTAAGGAGTAAAGAAAATCAGTTAGAAATCACTTACCAATCGTTTTGAAGAAGTAGAATCGTTTGGAAAATCGCCTCTTATGTATTGGGTTTTGAAAAAGTGAAGAAATGACTGAAAATCCCGACTTTATATACTGTGCTGGAGACTGGCGCGGACCGCACAAAAATGCACCGCGGCCGCGCCGAGGAATGGAAGAAAAATGACTCTCTGAACCTACCCAGCGCGGACCGCACTGATTTGGAGCGCGGCCGCGCTGGTTGAATGGACCCAAGACCCACTCTCTGAATCTCCCAGCGTGGACCGCAATGATTTGGTGCGCGGCCGCGCTGGTTGACCTAGAATTCACTGGCCCTCTGAACCTAGCCACACAGACCGCGCAGAAATGCACCGCGGCCGCGCGGCTTCCAGCGCGGACCGCGCGGAAATGACCGCGGCCGCGCTGGGGGCCTGCAACACCTGAACCTGCAACCATCTGATATTTCTAGCCTAAGACCTCCCGGGACCTACTCAAAACTCACCCGAGCCTTCGGGGCTCCAAACCGAACATACATATAAACTCAAAAACATCCTACGGACTCATCCGTGCGATCAAATCGCCCAAACAACATCATAATCATCAAATTAGGCCTCAAGACCCAGGTTTTCCTTCCAATTTTCATAAAACATCAAGTTTAGAGTTTTTAGTCCAAAACACGTCAAATGACGTCCAAATTCAACCAAACTTTACAGAAGGTACTTAAGCCATATATAAGACTTGTACCGGGCGTCGTAACCAAAATACGAGCCCGATACCACAGTCTTTTAATCAAATTTTATTTTAAATTTCCTTAATTATTTCCAGAAAATAATTTCACACAAAATTTCATTTCTTGGGCTTGGGACCTCGGAATTTGATTCCGGGCATATGCCAAAGTCCCATATTTTCCTACGGATCCTCCGGGACCGTCAAATCACGGGTCTGGGTCCGTTTGCCCAAAACATTGACCGAAGTCAAACTTAATCAATTAAATACCAAGATTTAACAATTTTTCTCACACATTTCATATTTAAACTTTTCCGGCTACGCGCCCGGACTGCGCACACAACTCGAGGCAACCCCAAATGAGGTTTTCACGGCCTCAGAAATACAGAGCGAGTAGGAATACAGGTGATAACCCTTTGGGTCGTCACATGGCATAACATTAAAATTATCTGAATCAAGATCTAGAGAGAAAAATAGACCTAAATAGGAGCTCTATGGGACATGTGTAGCTATCTAGCTAATGTTAAAAAATTAATTTGACTTTTATTTAACTTTGTAATTATTTAAACTTTAAATATTATTAATCTTCGATTCAATGTATAATGCAGAAAAGCCAAGAGAAATTCCATGTAATAATAGATCAAGAAAAATATATGTGACGATGCATAGTACAAAAAAGTCAAGAGTAAATTCCTTGTAGGTGATAGATCAAGAAAATAGTATGAGTAATTTTAATGATTGATTTAATTGATGTGATTTAAAGTAGGTTTGAGCATGGAATTCCATTTGAAAGAGACAAATTAAAGAAGGAATTTGGTCGAGTTACTGTTTGAGAATAGTAATTCTTTTTTAATCATTAGTAAGAAAGGTCAATAACTCAATTAATTTGTATTCGCGTCGAGTAGTTTTACTAAAAAACATAAAACGCTCTCTACTGGAAAAAAAATTATTTCCATCAACGAACCCAAAATTACTAGTTAAGGTTACTGACTTACTGTTTAATGGTAAAGAAGTACCTCAATTATGTGCATGAGCATGGACATGAAACTCCTTTGTAATCGCAATTACAACTTTAATTTATTTATTTATTTAGTGGAAATCTATTCAATTTATTTATAATAATTCTAATATTATAAGCATATTGTAATAATTTTATCGTTAATGTCTAATTTATCGGTGTCTTAAATTATGTTTAGATTTTAATTGTCTAATTTCTAGTTATGCTTTATTATGAGCCCATGCCTAGTTGTCATCTCCAACACTTGCCTTGATTCATTAGTTAAATAATTAATCATACTTTTCCAATTCCAAATTGTCTAACTCGATCGACTTAATAGAGGAAAAATCTACTACATGTTACACTATTTGAGTATGATAGAGATAATTTTCTTATGAACCGGGGGGCGAAGTATACAAATAACCATTTCTAGGGCTACTATTTAGGGATTAGCCAGTATTTATTTGGTCCTAAAAATTTAAATTAAAATATCTTAATTTCAGGACAATTTATAAAGTTGTGTCCTGAAAAATTGAATTGAAAAATTAAAAGTCAGTATACATTGGCTAATTCCTAAATAACATGTAGTTAAACTGGCTACATAGTGTCATTTCTAGCAAAAATGAGGCACTTGGGCCTGGGAATGGTTTACGCTTGAGTTAAAGGATTGGAGAGCCCAACAAAAGGTTATTGGGCTATCATTGGACCCCAGGTGAGGTACAAATGGGGGATTTGCAGCGGTACCCACTTTTTATGCCACCTTTTAACCTATACCCTGTTTTTAAAAATTATTGATTTCGTAACCAACTAACAGAAAATCCGTGTTAATATGACCATTATACCCCTTCCAAAACATATAAAAGTGCGTCTCTCCTCCGTATTCACAGATTCAAATTACAGATCTCCTCCGTATCTCCTCCATCAGTCAGTTCCTCCTGAGAACGCGTCTCGTATTCAAATTCAAATTCAAATACATTGTAAGTATTCAAATTCATCTCCAGAATTCAAAATAGTTTTTGAATTATATGTTTTCTGGTTGTTTGACGAATTTCAGTGAAGGAATACAAATTCCATATTCAAATCAAATTGATCTCCAGAATTCAAAATTTTTCTGATTAATTCACTGAATTCTAATTTAATGTGTGATATGTTAGTAGAACTTAGCCCTAGGAGCTGAAGTTTTTAAGTAATAACTTAAAACCTTCAGAAGGAGGCTGAACTTTTCCTTCTACACTAGCTAAATTAAACTTCGGCCTGGCAGCTCAAGTTTTTAAATAATTACTTAAAAACTTCAGAAGGAGCCTGAAGTTTTCCTCCTACACTGGTTAAATTAAAAAAATGATATTGCACTAAAAAAACTTCGGCCAAGCAGCTGAAGTTTTTTTGTTATTACTCAAAAACTTCAGCAGGAGGCTGAAGTTTTCCACATACACTGGCTATATTAAAAAATCATATTGCACTAAAAAAACTTCGGCCTAACAGCTGAAGTTTTTTATTTATTACTTAAAAACTTCAGAGGGAGCCTGAAATTTTCCTCCTACACTGGTTAAATTAAAAAATAATATTGCACTAAAAAAAACTTCGGCCAAGCAGCTGAAGTTTTTTTGTTATTACTCAAAAACTTCAGCAGGAGGCTGAAGTTTTCCACATACACTGGCTAAATTAAAAAAATAAAAAAACATATTGCACTAAAAAAACTTCGGCCTAACAGCTGAAGTTTTTTATTTATTACTTAAAAACTTCAGAAGGAGGCTGAAGTTTTCCACATACACTGGCTAAATTAAAAAAATCATATTGCACTAAAAAAACTTCGGCCTAGGAGCTGAAGTTTTTTATTTATTACTCAAAAACTTCAGAAGGAGGCTGAAGTTTTCCTCCTACACTAGCTAAACTAAAAAATCATATTGCACTAAAAAAACTTCGAATAAGCAGCTGAAGTTTTTTTGTTATTACTAAAAAAACATCGAATAGATCGTTTCCTCTGCTATTTTTCGAATTTAAATAGAATAAATATTAAAAGAAACGCAGAAAAAACTTATAACCAAAACTTAATATTTCATTAAAACACAATAAAATATAAAAACAAATTACATAAATAAACAAAACAAAAAAATTAATCGTCCATTCCATCATCATCATTATCATCATCATCGTCGTTGTCACTTCCAGATGGACGAGCATCTTCATCAGCAAGATTGTCAAATCTTGCATACATCACAAGCGTATCAAGCTTGTTGTTAATTTCTTTGAGCTCCTTGTCGTACTTTTCTATCACCTCATCAATCTTCAACTCAAATGCCTCCATTATGTCTTGCTTGATCTCGTCCACTATTTGCCTAATGACAGCATCCATTTTTCTCCTTTTTGTATTTTATATCTGCTAAAATGTATGTGTTTGAGTGAATAAACTCAGAAGGAATAGCGTGCTTATACAGGGGGAAAAAAACTTTTTGCAATGGTATATGAAAAAGGCAAAAAAGGAATTTTAAAGGTCGTCTAAAGAAAAGCGTGCATGAATATGATAGGAATGTATTTATTACACTAACACATACCCCCAAACGCAATATAATTACTACTTTAACTAGTGTAGGTTAATGATGTATACTATGTAATTAATGCTGAAACATGCTATCGTTTCTGTAAAAAC
>NC_031995.1:14552647-14556520 GCF_001879085.1 Nicotiana attenuata | reverse complement strand
TTTGTTAGCCTACCCAATTGGTCTCGAGAGAGTCAATTGGTCAAAATCATTCTTTCTACCGAGAGGTGTGAGAGCGAGTGCTATCGTGCAACGGTTATATCATAAGCCCCATAATCATCATTCTCGTATTAGGAATCTCTACCCGTTAGTTGACCACCTAGGTAAATGCCACGACCCTAGTGTCTTTCTCTATCTTGCATACAACCTAGACTTAATATCTTAGCATAATTTAGATATAATTAGTAGTTGTTAAATTGTAGTTGATAATCACAAAAAACCCAAAAATGATAGAAGATCAATTAGAAGCAAACACGCATTTCTAGGCTAAACAAATATCCAACTCCCTTCCTAGCTCCCTGTGGAAATTGACCCCGATACCACTATTGGGTAAAAGTATTAGCGCCCACTCTTCCAAAGGTTGAGTCCGCTGCGACCTAATCACTTTTTGGCGCCGTTGCCGGGGAGCTTACGGTGTTCACTATTTGTGTAGCTAGTTTTGTGTTTTGCTTCTCTTTCCTTCTTTTTACTAATTTTATTTGTGTTGATCCATCAGGTACACATGGCTCTAAACGGAAATGACCCTCTTGGCAATGCCTTGGCGGGGGAGGAGGTTGAAGATGTTGAGCAAGATGAGCTTCCGGTACCTCAAGTACCACGGAGAGGTCGAAATGCCAATGCTAATGTACATGACAACAATCCTATTCCAGACCCTCCTCCGCCACCGCCAAGAGCGGTCCCAAGAGTTCTTCCTAATCAAGGGTACGCAAGTGCCATCGTTCCTCCCCGAATCCGGGCGGGGAACTTTCAAATCACAAATGTCATGTTGACCTTGCTCGAGCAAAGGGGATATTTTATGGGCGCCTCTGACCAAAATGCATACAAGCACTTGAAGGGGTTCGTAGATACTTGCTGGGGCAGCAAACAAACAAACGTGTCAGAGGATGCGTTGAGATTGAGGCTTTTCCCGTTTTCTCTTCGGGGTAAAGCGTTGGACTGGTTAGAAAGGTTACCAAATCATTCTATCACCACATGGGATGAATTGGCGGACAAATTTATTGCCAAGTTCTTTTCTCCAAGTCATATGGCGGCTCTTCGGGATGAGATTCTAGCCTTTAAGCAAATGCCAACGGAACCCTTGCATGAGATCTGGGAGCGATATAGAACAATGGTGAAGGAATGCCCTAACAACGACATGACTGAGGCGATGATTCAACAGACTTTATATAGGGGCATCAACACCACAAATCAATGCATTGTGAACCAATTGGCCGGTGGGAACTTTATGAAACTTTCTTACCAAGAGGCATGTGATGTACTTGATGAAATGGGGACACCTCTTCGGCATGGCAAAGCCGAGCGAATGTACTCCAAGTTGACCCCACGATCATCCATTTGCATAAGGAGTTGAGTGATCACGGCCAAGCTATTGCGGAACTTACAACAACAATGAATCAGTTGGTGAAGGCGTAATTGCAACAAGTACAAAACCCGCACCAAGTCAATGCAATGGACAATGTTTCTATGCTGAAAAGGAGGAAAAGAGGGCAACAACAACCTCAAGGTAGCGGTGACCAATTTGACAACAACAACGATGGTGGTGGATATTCGAATGAGTGTTTTGATGATCAAAGTGAGGAGTGCCAATATGTCAATAATTACCAAGGAAATAGAGGAAATCAAGGAAATCAACAATGGCGCCCCCAAGGCAATTGGGGCAATCAACAAGGAGGCGGCAAGGCAACAATAATCAACAACAGGGTGGCAACAATTGGAACAATGGCAATCAAAACAACAATTGGAGTAATCAAGGCAATAACCAAGGCAATTGGAATGGTAACAACAACAATAGCAATCAAGGAGGGTGGAATAATGGTGGTAGGGGGCAAGGCTTTCAAAGGCCCCCATGTTCCAACAACCAAACAATCCACCCCCCTTTCAGTCACAAGGGCCTAGTTCTTCTTGGAGTGATATGGGACGGATAGAAATGATGTTCCAGCAGATGATGAAAAAGAACCAAGATTCCGATGCACAATTGGCTTCGCATAACACATCTATCCGGAACCTAGAGGTGCAAATAGGACAAATCTCTCAAGCTTTAAATACCCGCCCAAAAGGTGCTATACCAAGTGATACGGTAGTGAACCCGAAGGGGGGTAACAGTCATGTGATGGCGGTTACAACTAGGAGTGGAAGAGGCGGTGATGTGCATGCCTCGGTTGAGAATCAAGTTGTGAATGATGAAGTTGAGTTGCATGATGATAAAGCACCTTTGAATGTTGACAATGTGGTTGAACCAATAGTGACAAATGATGTGCGGATCGATATTGATGGTGAGGCTGGGGTAGAGACTCAAGAGACCGTGAACCCTTCTAGGGAACACATCATTGATATACCCGAGCCGGTGGTGCCCAAGGAAAAGGCACCCTTGCCTAGACCACCTCCACCATATCCTCAGCGGTTAGCAAAGCAAAAGAGCGACAATCAGTTCAAGAAATTCATAGACATGATGAAGAGCCTCACAATCAATGTCCCTTTAGTGGAGGCACTTGAACAAATGCCTGGGTATGCAAAATTTATGAAGGATTTAGTCACTAAGAAGCATTCTATGGAGTGTGAAACAATAAATATGACGCACCAAGTTAGTGCGACTGTGCATTCTATGGCCCCGAAACTTGAGGACCCTGGTGCTTTCACTATTCCTTGCACTATCGAAAGTGCGGACTTTGCTAAGGCCCTATGTGACTTGGGGGCTAGCATTAATCTGATGTCGTACTCAGTCTTCAAGACTTTGGGAATTGGGCAACCTAGGCCAACCTCCATGAGACTTCAAATGGCGGACCGGTCGATGAAGAGGCCTCTAGGTATAATCGATGATGTGCTTGTCCGGGTGGACAAATTCATATTGCCGGCCGACTTTGTCATATTGGATTGCGAAGTGGATTTCGAAGTGCCTATCATTCTTGGAAGACCTTTCCTAGCTACGGGGAAGGCATTGGTTGATGTGGAAGCAGGGGAGTTAACATTCCGTATGGGAGATGAGAAGGTGGTATTTCATGTGTGCAAGTCAATGAGGCAACCCAATAGTACGGAGGTGTGTTCATTTGTGGACATTGTCACGGCGGTGATAGTGGATGACACAAGTGCCTTGATCAATGTTGAAGACCCTCTTGAAGTCGTGCTTCTTAACATGGATGCCAATGATGATGCCGGTAGAGTGGAGTGCGTGAATGCATTGCATGGAATGGGTTCATATTCATATGAGCCTAGGAAACTATCTTTAGATCTTGAAAATCGCAAAACTCCGCCAACCAAGCCATCAATTGAGGAGCCACCGGTGTTGGAGTTGAAACCACTTCCTCCACACCTCAGGTATGAATTCTTGGACTCTAATTCCACTCTTCCAGTTATTCTTTCTTCTTGCCTTACTAACCTGCAGGTTGAGGCCACTGTGGAGGTGCTCCAAAAGCGAAAAAGGGCAATAGGATGGACTTTGGCGGACATCAGGGGATAAGCCCCGCATTTTGCATGCATAAGATCATTTTGGAGGAGGATGCACGGCCATCTCTTGAACATCAAAGGAGACTCAATGAGGCGATTCAAGAAGTGGTAAAGAAGGAGGTTATCAAGTGGCTTGACGCCGTGTGGTTTACCCGATCTCGGACAGTTCATGGACCTCTTCGGTCCAATGTGTGCCAAAGAAGGGTGGAATGACGGTAGTGACCAATGCCAACAATGAGTTGATTCCTACTCGGACAGTTACGGGTTGGAGAGTGTGTATGGACTATAGAAAGCTGAACAAGGTGACAAGAAAAGATCATTTCCCACTACCATTCTTGGACCAAATGCTTGATCGTCTTGCGGGCCGGGCCTTTT
>NC_031995.1:14543163-14551265 GCF_001879085.1 Nicotiana attenuata | reverse complement strand
GGGGGGTGAGGACAACCTCAAAAGTTTTGAGTTGTGGCTTCTATTGGCCCACGTTGTTCAAGGATGCTAGTGAATTGGTGAAGAGTTGTGATGCATGTCAAAGAGCCGGCGGTATTTCCAAGAAGGATGAGATGCCCCTCAATGCAATTCTTGAGGTCGACATTTTTGATGTTTGGGGCGTCGATTTCATGGGTCCGTTCGTGAGCTCCTATGGTAATACTTACATTCTCGTGGCGGTGGACTATGTTTCAAAATGGGTGGAAGCCGTGGCCCTTCCCAACAATGAAGCCCGAAGTGTTGTAGCATTTTTGAAGAAGAGTATCTTTACGAGATTTGGTACTCCCGGGGCCATTATTAGTGATGGGGGGTCCCATTTTTGCAACAAAGCTTTTGATTCATTGCTTGCTAAGTATGGATTTAATCACAAAGTGACCACTCCCTATCATCCACAAGCTAGTGGACAAGTGGAAGTATCAAATCGAGAGATAAAGAGTATTCTGTCCAAAACGGTGAATGCTAATAGGACCGATTGGTCGAAGAAATTGGATGATGCTCTTTGGGCTTATCGGAATGCTTACAAGACTCCAATTGGTATGTCTCCGTATCGTTTGGTGTTTTGTAAAGCTTGCCATCTTCCAGTGGAACTTGAACACAAGGCTATGTGGGCATTGAGGAAGTTGAACTTGGAATAGGATGTTGCAGCAAATCTCCGAGTGGAGCAATTGAATGAGCTTGATGAGTTTAGATTTCATGCTTACTCCAGCTCGTCGTTATACAAGGACAAGATGAAGTACCTTCATGACAAGTATGCTTGGGGTAAAGAATTCAAGGTGGGTGACATGGTTCTTCTCTTCAACTCCCGGTTGAGGTTATTCCCGGGAAAGCACAAGTCTAGGTGGAGTGGTCCATTTGAAGTTGTTGGGGTGACTCCATTTGGTGCTATTGATCTCAAGAACAAAAATGATGAGGTTTTCCGAGTCAATGGGCATCGTGTGAAGCATTACTTGGGGAAGATTGATGACAGCCATGTGGTGGCACTCATTCATTTGACGTGATATAATGGTAACATTCGTCGTGCCGCGACGTTAAATCAGGCGCTTCTTGGGAGGCAACCCATGTCTTTTTGATTTCTGTTGTAGATTAGGATTTTTGAGCTAATGGTTTGTGAGATGTTGCAGGAATTGTGGCGAATCAGTGCAAAACAACTGTGCAAAAAGTAAACAGTCTCTGAAGTTGGTTAGTGCGGCCACACCCCTGCTTGTGCGGTCCGCACCAGCCAAAGCCAATATTTCAAGTCTCTGAAGTTGGTTAGTGCGGCCGCATCCCATAATTGTGCGGTCCGCATTGCACCACGCGGCCGCGTCCACATTGGTGCGCCCGCGTCAGAAGTCTTAAGCATAGTAGTATGAGGTAAGTCCAGTGCGGTCCGCGGTCCTGTTCACGCGGCCGCGCTGGAGGGTAAGTCGGGGCCCCACTGTCTTCTTCTATAAATAGACCTCTAGGGCCTCATTGAGAACTTTTCGCCAAATCGATCTCTGAGCCCTAATTTTTCACTATTCATACTGAACCTCTCTTTTGCATTAACATCAAGAGCATTTCTTCACTTCCCTGGTAACATATCTCTCACCTTAGTTTTAATTAGTATTACTTTACACTTTATACATGTTTCCTTAGTAATAACTTCTTCATTTTTCTTTTGTTCTTCATTGTTCATGATTAGGATAGTTTTATGTTGTTCTTGTTGTTCTTTGAAATGCTAGGCTTGTTAAAAACGAGTAGGGACATAGTAGGAGGCCAAAACATGAAAGAATTGAGCAATTTTTATTGAACCCTAGCTATCCCGATATTAAAAGTCCAGCGCGGCCGCATGCCATGTTTGTGCGGTCCGCTCCATCCCCGCGCGGCCGCATGCTATGTTTGCGCGGCCCGCGTCAGCAAGGTTCAGAGAGGTCCCAAATTGGATTGGTTGCCCAGTGCGGCCGCGTGACCTGTTGTGCGGCCCGCATGGGAAATGTTCAGAGAGGTGGCTCTTCATAAGTTGGACCTGTGCGGCCGCATGCCCTGTTGGCGCGGTCAGCACGACTCTAGTCTACTATACTAACTGCAAAATTGCTTCTTACTGTCCTGTCTTATTATGATAATGATAATACACTGCACTTGCCTATACTAACAATGTTAGAATCATTTGTGTGTAGAAAATGGTGAGACACAGAGGACGTGGTGCCAAACAACCCGATCGAGGAGAACCCTCCCGGGGAGGGAAAGCTAAGCTAAAGAAACTCACTCCCCAACCAAAACTAAAGACAAGAAAGCAAATAGTGACAGACGAGGAGCAATCGGGGAGTGAGTACCTTCCTTCTCAAGAACTATCAGCTGATTCGGGGCAAGTCCCCTCAGTTCCAGCCCAAAATCCACAAGCTATACAATCTGAGTCGTCTGATGGCTCAGCTGCGGGCAGCGGCAAGTACTCCACTTCCCCCACAGCTTCAGAATCAGGGGATAGTGCGGACAGTGCTGAGGAGCTTCCGGTTAGTGGGGTTCCTGAGGTTGGTGGTGTGGAACGAACAAGAAAAGCGGAAGTGTGGGAAGACCGCTTTGTCAGTCAAGTGGCTTTCCACAAATTCCGAGAAATGTGGTCCAAAAGACATCTTATACCCGAGAGGTGTATCATAACCAAAGACTTATTGCCACTTCTACCCAGAGTCCATGAACAATTTCAAACTCGAAGCGGGTAGGACCACTTCAGTGACGGGTTGATCAATGGAAATGAACACATGGTCAAAGAATTCTACACCAAAAAGAACTCCACTGTGACCAAAGTGAGGGACAAGAATGTTGTATTTTCGGGTAAAGCTTTTAATGATTATTTGGGTTTCAAGGATGAAGACGAGACCCAATACTTGGAGAAATTGGCAATGAAGGAGGAGGTCGCCCATGGTTGGCCGAGTTATTGGCACATCCGGGTGTTGTTCCAGATTGGGTACAGGCAGGGGTAAAAATCTTACGGAAAAACATGAACTTTGAGGCGCGAGGGTGGCTCACCTTTGTTTGCAATAGGTTGGATCCCACTTCACATGACCAGACCGTCCCTCTCCCCCGGGCTGTGCTCATTGCGTCCATCATGGCTTGATTCCCTATCAATGTGGGAAATATTATGTACAGAGCGATTACTGCTATGGGGGTTGACAGTACATGGAACTACCCTTTCCCAAACACTCTGACACTGTATTTTAGGGACTTGCAGGTGAAGAAAATGCATTATGATGTGTCAGTGCGCCCAATAGCCTCTTTCTCCTGGTTCAGTATTCATGGTCCAGACAACCCAAAGGGGGACAAGAAAAGCAAGTCATCTACCTCTGCCCCGACCGGCCAGTCTGAAGAGCCGTTTGAGGTTGAGCCTTCTACAGAGCTTCCCTCCGTTCCAGCTGTGTCTGCCCCAGTTGATAGACCCTCCTCTTCTGCAGGCCCTAGTTCTTCAGCTGGCCCTACAGTTCCTGTTTCCCGGACAATCCCATTGACAGCCCAACAGCTAGCCATGACATTAGCCAGTTTGAACAACTATATGTCCATAGCGACATCCAAGTTGTCCACATTAGCCACTACAGTTGAGGCCCAGTCTGCCCCGACCACTGTCCAGGTTCCTCCCTCTATTGAGGAAACACTGCAGATGCTCCTGGCCAATCAGAAGAAGATACTTGAGACTCAGACTGCCTTGACTAAGGCGGTTGGGCACACAGCACAGCCTTGCAGAAATTAGCTCGTGAGCACAAGAAAATGAGGAAGTCCAGGGCATCAAAGGAGTTAGTAAAGGTACTACGAGCAGATGTGGACAAGCTAATGGCGGATCAGATGCCGTTAGACTTGTTATTCGGGGACCCAGCCCCTCCAGCAGCAGTCCCAGTACCTGAGCCACAGCAGGAGCAGGCACCAATGCCTATGAGGAAGAAGAGGAAGTTGCCCAACACTGAGGGAGTAGTGGTTGAGTTGGCTGAGATTCAGGGCACTCCCTCCGATGAGGTGCCAGAGGAGCCACCAGTCCAGCAGTAGGATCCCACACCAGTTTTAGAGCAGCAGGTCGGAGACCAGTCTGAGGTCCCGTGTCACGACCCAAACGGAGGGCCATGACTAGCACCCGGCCATACTTACCGAGTACCAACATACATTTTATCTAACCTTCTTTATTATCTTTTAGGGCTGACGAAATCAATATAAATGGTAGACATGGGTCATGGACAACCAACAATAAAATATGATGGCATGAACATACATAACATGGGATGACTAGACAATCAAGAAACTATATATAAGGTACGAGCTACCACACTACCATGAGAGACTATACAACAAAAACCAGCCGACAAGGCCTACCAAACTATACATGAGTCGACACCTGTCTATGAGCCTCTAAAGGAACATAAGTGTTGCAACATAGCCGGAACAGGGCCTCGACATACCCATAATATCTATAACAAAAATGCATACCAAGACCAAGGCAAGTCCGAAGAAGGGATCTCGCCAATCACCGCTGAACTGGACAGCCTACTATGGTGGGGGAGCTGCACCTGCCTGTCTATCAGGACCTGCAGCACGACATGCAGCGTCCACAAATAAAAGGACGTCAGTACGAATAAAGTACTGAGTATGTAAGGCAGGGAACCATAAGTACGAACAGTAATGTAAGCAGGGATAGAGAATAAACAACCTGTAACATCTGGGTACCTCTAAGGGCTACTGACATGAAATGCGTAATACATATGTATATATACATAAACTTTTAAAAACATACGCCTCTGTGGGCATCATCATCATCATATCGTACCCGGCCGTAATAGGCTCGGTAAAAACGTACCCGGCCACGTGGAGCTCGGTAAAACCCAACTGATCAGTGTTGCACAATAGGTGCTACCCGGCCGACTATAGCGCGGCTCGGTAGAGTAAAATAGATACATATATATAATGCATGCTCGACTCATGGACTCACGTTCTAAACTTTCGGAGTGACGTAAGGTCGGTATCCTCTGTACACGTTATTAGGACTAACTCTTCACCATGAACCTTATAAGAATCAGGAAGTACCAATAACATTGATAACATAAGAATAAGAGAAGCAACATCAACATCAATCGTTCCATAAGAGGGGAAACAATGTAAGTACTGCTAGCTTCTAAGAGTAGAGTATCTTTGGAAGCTCGTTCATTACATTATGTACAACGGAGTCGTGCAAAAGAAGGAAAGGGATAGCCTCACATACCTTGTATATACTGCCCCAATCTCAAGCTATGCAATTTTCACGACTCCTTAGTCTACAATAAGAGAAACGATACTATAGTTACCATTCAAGCGTCATAACTATTATGTATCGACCACAACCTATTTTACGATGAAACGGACAGCACCTCCCCTATATATATGACTTCACACAATTCCNACTATTATGTATCGACCACAACCTATTTTTACGATGAAACGGACAGCACCTCCCCTATATATATGACTTCACACAATTCCAAACAATCACCAAACAGCCCAAACAACATCAATAATAATCATATTGAGCCTCCCAAAACAGTCCACGCACAACCAAATCACTTCATACATACGACGGCCACCGTAGTCGTGTCAAACGACCCGGAAATGTTACGAAGAACTACCAGCCCACAACCCTACATCTATATGGTGTTTCTCCACACCCTTCCTCCTCCAAAACTCCACAAAACAGTAGTAAAACACGCAGCCCAACAGCAACACAAAACAGTCCACAAAACAGTCCGCTACAAGTGAATAACTCGAACTCACGGCTTCCGATCACCGTCCCGTGAGTTCTTACATGTATAGAACGAATTACCATGAATTCACAGCAGAATAAATGTATGAAAGATAGCAGTAAACTCACCTTACTTGTTGGATAACTCAGCCCTTATCTTGGTTCTTCAAACTCTAGGGTTTACCCCCAATTTGAACTTGAAAGAGAGGGAAAATCAATTAGGATTTGTGAATAATTTTTGGGAGGAAGTTTGCAGGGGTTTAGGTCTGGTTATTTGTGAAATATAATGAGGGATATATTGCAGAAGATAAGCCTTTTAATGGGCTCTTTGTCTGACCCGAAATTGCCTCTTTTTGGGCTATCATTTAACCAAGTAGGTGACCCACCTACTTGTCACCTAGCAGCTTGTGCAGTCTCGCAAAAATGTCTATATCTATCTACTCCAATTTTGTATTGATAAAAGGTTTAATGCTTTGGAAACTAGACTCATAGATCTTCAATTTGGTGGGTAGATCACCCCGTAATTCCAAGTATATTGGGAGAAAAGCTTAATAACATTTGACCTAAAGTTTAAGTAAAACTATGAACTTAAGTTGCAACAACTCTTGTCGACTTTTGTTTCGTAACTCGTTTGACTTCAAGACTTACGGATATTTTATGATTCATATACCTTAAAATACGACCTCTTAAGAGTATTAAGCACCCCTAGGTTTACCCAAAAATACAGCTGACAACATCCTTGATTCGTTTAACTTCTAATACTTGTTAACCACCCTTATACACCTTTGTATCATTTAAGACCAATAGGATTAATCTCTTATCATCTCAAAGATAATCTCTTCATGGATTTACGTCGACGACCTTATGTCATGAACTAACGTATGTGAATATGGGTTGTAACACCCTCCCCCCCTTAGGAACATTCGTCCTCGAATGTAAGGGTTTATGGGGAGTCCAAATCATTATGGATTCCAACGGAAATTCCCGGTCAATTTTCCCCTATAAAATGGTTACTAGCAAAACTTGCAAGCAGTTAAGCCCAACGTATGGCCTCACAAGGCTACACAAAGCATTATGGACATGTACATTATCTACATATCACCATTTTGTATTAAGGAAGAGTATTCTCAAGTTATTGCTTACCTCATAGAGCCGTTTCACCTTCTAATGTATCCTGCGTTCCACCAGCATCCTTGTTATCTTCATTTTGGAATAGGTAAGGATATTTAGAACTCATCTCCTCTTCCGCTTCCCATGTCATTTCTTCCATATTCTTGTTTCTCCACAATACTTTGACAGAAGCTACATCTTTTGTTCTCAGCTTGCGGACTTGTCGATCTAATATAGCCACTGGCACTTCATCATATGATAGATCCTCTGTAACTTGTACATCTTTGATAGGGACAACTCAAGAAGGGTCTCCAATACATTTCCTCAACATAGATACATGGAATACTGGATGGACAAATTCCAATTCGGATGGCAATTTTAACTCATAAGCAACCTGTCCAATTCGTCGAAGAATTTTGTACGGACCGATATACCGTGGACTCAACTTACCCTTTTTCCCAAAACGCATAACACCCTTCATCGGCGAGATCCTCAGGAAAACCCAATCACCAACCTCAAACTCCAGATCACGACGTCGGACATCAGAATAAGACTTTTGCCTGCTTTGTGCCGTCCTCAATCGCTCCTGTATCACTTTCACCTTCTCAATGGCTTGGTGAATCAAATCTGGCCCATATAATTCTGTTTCACCGACTTCGAACCATCCAACTGGTGATCTACATCTCCTCCCGTATAGTGCCTCGTATGGGGCCATTTTAATACTGGAATGGTAGCTATTATTGTAGGCAAATTCTATGAGTGGAAGATGGTCATCCCAATTTCCCTTAAAATCTAGAACACATGCTCGTAGCATATCTTCAAGTGTCTGAATGGTACGTTCAGCTTGTCCGTCAGTCTGTGGATGAAATGCAGTGCTGAGATTCACTTGTGTGCCTAAACCTTTCTGAAAAGACCTCCAAAAGTTAGCCGTAAATTGAGCTCCTCGGTCTGATATAATAGATATTGGTACACCATGAAGCCTAACAATTTCCTTGATATACAACTTCGCATAATCTTCAGCCGTGTAAGTTGTCTTAACTGGCAGAAAATGGGCACATTTTGTAAGTCGGTCAACTATCACCCAGATGGAGTCAAACTTATGATAAGAGCGAGGTAACCCAATAATGAAGTCCATATTAATCACCTCCCATTTCCAGGTCGGAATCTCTATATTCTGAAGCAATCCACCGGGTTTCTGATGTTCGATCTTTACTTGTTGACAATTAGG
>NC_031995.1:14456830-14537557 GCF_001879085.1 Nicotiana attenuata | reverse complement strand
AACAGTAGTAAAACACGCAGCCCAACAGCAACACAAAACAGTCCACAAAACAGTCCGCTACAAGTGAATAACTCGAACTCACGGCTTCCGATCACCGTCCCGTGAGTTCTTACATGTATAGAACGAATTACCATGAATACACAGCAGAATAAATGTATGAAAGATAGCAGTAAACTCACCTTACTTGTTGGATAACTCAGCCCTTATGTTGGTTCTTCAAACTCTAGGGTTTACCCCCAATTTGAACTTGAAAGAGAGGGAAAATCAATTAGGGTTTGTGGATAATTTTTGGGAGGAAGTTTGCAGGGGTTTAGGTCTGGTTATTTGTGAAATATAATGAGGGATATATTGCAGAAGATAAGACTTTTAATGGGCTCTTTGTCTGACCCGAAATTGCCTCTTTTTGGGCTATCATTTAACCAAGTAGGTGACCCACCTACTTGTCACCTAGCAGCTTGTGCAGTCTTGCAAAAATGTCTATATCTCTCTACTCCAATGCCGTATTGATAAAAGGTTTATTGCGTTGGAAACTAGACTCATAGATCTTCAATTTGGTGGGTAGATCACCCCGTAATTCCAAGTATATTGGGAGAAAAGCTTAATAACATTTGACCTAAAGTTTAAGTAAAACTATGAATTTAAGTTGCAACAACTCTTGTCGACTTTTGTTTCATAACTCGTTTGACTTCAAGACTATCATACGGATATTTTATGATTCATATACCTTAAAATACGACCTCTTGAGAGTATTAAGAACCTCTAGGTTTACCCAAAAATACGGCTGACAACATCCATGATTCGTTTAACTTCTAATACTTGTTAACCACCCTTATACACCTTTGTATCATTTAAGACCAATAGGGTTAATCTCTTATCATCTCAAAGATAATCTCTTCATGGATTTACGTCGACGACCTTATGGCATGAACTAACGTATGTGAATATGGGTTGTAACAAAATCATAATGGGATAAAACAAATTAAACTTCATAGAACATACTGAATCAACAAAATAATTAACCAACGAAAAAAATACACATACCGGAATAAGATTAATGCGAAGTATACAACCCAATATAGGCGATGGGATTGGATTTTCTTGTTGTTCTCCATGTCCGGCATTAGTACCATTTTCTCCTTGTAGTTTTCCACCATGTCCAGCATCACCATAGCCCCACATCCCATACAAAAAAAAAAGTTTTTATTTTTACTTTTATTTTTTTGTAATTTCAAATTACTATTTTTTTGTTTTTTTGCGCCCCGCCACCGCCCCTGCCCCCTCCCCCCGAAATTTTTTTTTAATATATTTTCTGTTTTAGGTTTTTCATCATTCGGTTTATATGCTCGAAATTATAAAAGTTCCGAAGTTATGAGTTCAGAGGTTTATGTGTTTGAAGTTTACGAGTTTAGAAATTATAAAGTTTTCAAATAGTCTTGGCAGTCGCAACCAAGATCTAATTGTATCTAGAAAAGTGTTTGAAATACCCAATTGGAGAATATGATGAACACCATCTGCATCATTGGGAAAGATTTGGCCTCAACAAGACTAAACCAAAATCCAAGAAAAAAGGGAAAAACCACTAAAAAGCAATATCAAGCCAAATATGAAAATAAAGACCCTTCAATTGGCTCATTAAGTCGTCAAGTTAAATATGAATTTCTTGTCAGTTAGAAACTTGAGGAATGGCAAAAATTACCAGAAAAAGTCACCCAAACCCAAACCACCATCAGCTCTGTCACGACCCTAGTTCACCAACCGTGAACATGTCATGACGGCACCTAGTCCCCACAACTAGGTAAGCCTAACATTGCGGTATAAATAATTGCGAAAAAATAAAGAAAACCCAATTAAATATCTAGAAAGAAAATATGTACTGAATGCCGCTCGGCATATACTAGGGCTGGGCATAATTTGGTAAATACCGAATTACCGTACCGAAACCGAAAATTTTGGTATTTGGTATACAATATTTTGGTATTTGGTATGGTATTTGGTTTTAAGTTTTTAAAAAAATTGGTATTAGGTATGGTATTTGGTATTTTAAGATAAAATACCGAAATACCGATACCGTACCAAAATATATATTATATTACACAAAACACATATTATCAATTATAACATAAATATAAAAAATCTAAAATCTTACTTTCCTTTATTCTCAATGTTCATCAATTAACTCTAAACAAGTAACAAGACATTTCTAATGATCAAATATTCTTTTATGTACAATTTTTCTCTATTTGGGTCGATGTTTGGTAGTTTTGGACAAATCTTTTGTCAACAAACATTTTCAGTTTTGTATTTTTGAGTACTTTAATTAAGAATATTAGAGTGTATAGCTCTATGCACTAGTTAGTATTCAAACCGAATAAACCGAAGTTACCGAACCGAATAAACCGAAACCGAAAGGGAAAAAATCGAACCATACCGAATTTAATTAGGTACGGTATTGGTATAGGATTTTAAGAAGCCGAATACCGAAAATACCGAACCGAAATGTCTAAATACCGTACCGTACCGACCGATGAACACCCCTAGCATATACAACTCAACACACAAGTCTGAAACGAATCCCAAAACCCGGAAGCTCACGGGCAACACAGGCTATAGAAATGTATAATAAAAGAGCTCTAAACTCCAGAACGTCTACATCAAGGAAAGACACGAAAACCAAACACTACAAGATAGAGTAGGAGGGAGACTCCTCGGTCTGCGGACGCGGCAGATATACCTCAAAGTCTTTGTAGCTCTCCTGGATCACTGATAATGCGCCTGAGACGAGGTACCTGGATCTGCACATGAAAAACATGCACAGAAGAGGCGTGAGTACACCACAGCGGTACTCAGTAAGTGCCAAGCCTAACCTCGGTCGGGTAGTGACGAGGAAGGTCAGGGCCCTACTGAGATAAGACATAATAGATAATATGATAAGGGAAAAACAGCATAAATATAGTCTACAGCGAGAATCTAACAGGATGATAAGGAAGGCGGTAACGGAAAGCAGAAACAAAACAATAAATGAAAATACTGCTCACAACCGGAATAATAATCGGGGATCTCTTGGTATCCCGGAGATCTCTTGGTATCCTCATCACATACACGAGGGATCTCTTGGTATCCCCGGGATCTCTTGGTATCCCGAGGATCTCTTGGTATCCTCTATATATAGCTAATATATGTGCCAGGGATGTCTTGGTATCCCGCACTCTCAGTCTAGACATAACACGTGTAGGGAATTTCCCGGGGTGCCGTCCCGTAGTCCCAAATTGTAAACACACAATAGCAACTCATTACTAGACCAATGTTAAGTCAAAACAAGTACTAGTAAATTCTAGACTAACATGCTTCACGGCAAATAAGCAAGTAAATCAACTAATCATGCTTCTCCAAATACTTTGAACTCAGAAATGTAAATCAGAAAGATTCAGTCTCCTTCATTCTTCCCTACTTCTCTCTAGACTTCAGTCAGGAAACCCTTTTAAAAAAACAAAATTTTAATGTCTTTTGCAACTTATGAGAGATCTCCGTAACCCTTTAAGAGAAAAGGGACTACTTTGAGATTAAACGTATAATAAAAAAGACACCATTTTGTTCTCTTTTCCTTCTCTTTCTATACACTTTGCTATGAAAATCATTAAAGAAAATTAATTTTTCAAAGCTTTTCTTATACTAATGGCAGATTTCCGTCAACCTTTTAACAACATAACCATAGGGAGCTCATAATAACACCATATCCTTAGAGAGCTCATAATTTGATCATATACTGTTAGAGCTCAAAGATGTAATTTGAAAAGACCTTCTTTCTTCCCTTTTGCCTACTTTTCTCTACACTTGCCTCTGAAAAAACTCTAAAGGACACAAACTTTTCAAAGGTTAAGTTCCAAGCGTAAGCTAATGGAAAAGGTTCGGTGAGGATATACAGTTTATGGAAAAGGGTGTAGAGCCTCGGATTTCAGATTCTTTTCCGTCATCACTCACCCTTCTACCCCCTCCCCCTGCAAAATAAAATATTTTTTGTAATAATTTTTAAATTTCAGTTTTTTCATTTTTCTGCACCACCCACCCCGAACAAAAAAATAGTTTATTTTTTACTTTTTTTTTGTAATTTTTAAATTTTTATTTTTTATTTTTTTTATTTTTCTGCACCACCCACCCCCTACTCCACCCCACCTTCACTGCCCCCACCACGTACAAAATAATAAGTTTTTTTTTTACTCTTTTTTGTATTTTTAAATTTCAATTTTTCCTTTTTCTGCACCCCCCGGCCCAGCCCCCTCCCCCCGGGAAATTTTTTTTATATATATTTTTTGTTTTAGTTTTTTCATTATTCGGTTTATATTCTTGAAATTTTATAAGTACAAAGTTATGAGTTCGGAGGTTTATGTGATTGGAAGTTTACGAATTTAGAAATTAAAAGGTTTACGGGTAAATACAACATGTGCCGCAATGGAACTAGTGTCTTATACTTCTCATAGTTGAACCACAACATACAAAAGAAAGCCAACCCCGAAGACACACTTGTGATTATGCAATTTATATTAGTTTCTTTCTTAGTATGAGAGAATTGAACTCTCATGGCCATCCCAACCTCCATGGCTAAATTCACCAAAAAGAAACTCTCAATGATAACATGTTTTAAATTTCTACGGAATATCCGCAACATGAATAATTTGTCAATAATTCATTAATAAAAGTGTACAGAGACACTTGTGAGCACGTGATTTTTGTCACACTTAAATTATTCCTATAAATTCCTTAGAATTAGGATTTTTTTTATTATTTGAATTAATTACATGATCTTGTGCCTTGTTTGCATTTTTTGTGTGCATTTTTAGTTGCCATAATTCATAAAAAAGATACAAAAAAAGTGCATTGGCATTTAGAATTCGACTTTATATTTTAGCTCACTAGTTAATTAATATTACTAAAATAAGAGAAAAAATAACAAAAATAGTCCTTTTACAATTTTAAATTTTTACATTTTTTGGTTTAAGAATTAGTTAATGTTGGAAATTAATTAGTATGATCTTAGATCTAATTTGGGTCTCTAGTTTTTGATCTTACATTTAATAAAATTAGAAAATGCAGAAAAAATAAATAAATAAAGTACAAAAAGAAAAGAAGAAAACAAATAAAAGAAAATGAAATAAAAAGCAAGGGTTGGCAAAATGTTTGGGCCAATTGCATGCAGCCCAAACCAAAAATCACCAAAACCCATCCAAAATGGCCCAACCCATACCCCTGATCCGGTCCAACCCTCTAAAAATCAAAATGACGTCGTTTTGGTGTAAACTAATCTTGACTGTCCATACCCCCAATCTAATGGCCCAGATTTGATCTTTCATTTTACATAAAAGTGTAATAACACTTTGCTAAAAATCAACGACCAAACCCTCCTTCCTCGTATCTCCCCTACCCTTTCCCGTCTCCGCCACCCTCCGCCCTAATGCCGCCACCGGAAATCGCCCCACGGCGGCGGCCAACCTCCAAATACACCCAAAATCTCACCACTGGTCCGTCTCCTTCCCCTCTTATCCATGCCACCATCCGTCTCCCTCAATTCTCACTGGAAAGCCCCAAATATCTAAACCCTACGGCGCCGCCCTTGATTTCCTCCGCCGTGGCCGGCGGCGCCTCATCCGATCTTAACCAAAATAACACCCCTTGACCTCCTTCATCCCCTCTTCCCCAATCTCTACTTATCTTCCTTCGAATCCCCCTGGAACTCCTCAAATATTGCATCAGAGAATCAAACCCTAATTCCACAAACTCAAACTCAATGGGCCCGCCGAGGATTTTAGACTGTACCAGACCTTAATCGCGTATTTTTCACATGAAAAGCCAAGATTAAGGCCTCGTTTGGTCCAAAATCAGAGGATCCTTCAAAGTTTTCAAGTCTGTCCATGGCCACTCTAGGTATGTCTCGAGGTTTCTTTTGCTTTCATCTTTTTTAGGTGTCATCTGCTTCCTCCTCTTTTTCTTTTCTAGTTTTTGTTTTTTTTAGAATATCCTATACTTGCATGATAGTTTTTTTTAGAAGTGACTTTTCTTTAATTAGTACAAATAGTTTATTGTTATTTTAGCTTCAACTTCAGTAAGTATTTGTTTATTAGTTGAATTTTCAAAAGTGGCTCGAATTGTAGTAATTGGTGCTTATTAGCTTAATTTTTTATTTTGTTTCTGTTTTGGTTAGTTTAATTGTTCAGTATTAGTTTAATTCCAATTAGTTTTAATTGTTGGATCAGTTTCATCTTGATTCAGTTGGTTTTAGCAATTCTGATAAGTAGTGTAGTACACGTGAGTATTAGTTTTGCAATTTGATTTTGTTTCCTGTTAAATTTTAGTTTCAAATCTGTTTTGAGTATTGTTTGAGTTTGTTTGATTGAATCAATATTTTGTTAGTTTAATTAGTTTAGTTTTGATTGTTCTTCAAATTCAGTGTTCATTTTTCAATTTAATTAGGCTTAGGGTTTGGATATAGCTGATTTAGACTCACTAGGTTCAACCATAGTTAAAGGTAACTGAGGTAAAAGGGGGTTGGGGGGTTATAGTTCATACTAAGGTTAGTAATTTTAGGGGCAAGCAAGGGTAGTTTAGGCATCTAAAAAAGGCTGGTTTGTTAAGACTTGGTATGTTTAGAACTCAAGTAAGGGTAGTATAGGCATTCCAAAGGTAGAAAACAAAGCTAGAACACCCTAGGGCCTTCTAGAAGGGGGCCTTAGTGTAAGTTTTAGGTTTCTTAGAGCAGTAATTTGGGCAGCAAGCCACAACCTTAGGATTAATATGCAATTTCTGAAAATAAAAAAGGGGGGAAAATGAGTAAAACCTTCCAGAATATTCTGCCCCCTTCCTTGCCTATAAAAGGCAGCCCTAGTACCTTGATTTACAGGTTTTGAGCTCCAAAAACTCCCCCCAAAAAAACTCTCTCTAATCTCCAGATCTGATTTTGAAATTCAAGCATTCAAAAACCCAAAAAATAATAGAAAACCTCTAGAAAACTAAAAAAAATTCAGAAAGTACTGTTCCATTGAAAATTTACAGTTAATTTTGAACTTCAGCTTCTGAATTGCATCATTTAGCCTTAGTCTGTTTGCTGATACATTCTGGTGGTGCCTGGGTGTATTTCGAGTGGGTTTGGGTCCAATTGAGGCTATTTTGGGCTGGTTTTGTTAGCTGTTGGTTTCAGAAGTTGTTCTAGGATTAGTTCTGAGTCTATTTGGGTTTCTGCAAGTGTTTTTGGTTCACTATTGGTGTTGTCCATCTCTGAAAACAATTCTGGGCTGCTCGTTCTGTTTTGAGTTGTTTTTTGATCATCAATCTGCTGCTGCTGACTCTCATTTTTCTCTTGTTGTTTTACACCTCCAGGTACACGCTTGAATCCAAATTGATGTGGTTTTTTTTTAGATCAACATGAAATGAAAATACTTATGCCTGTGATTACTGGACATTCAAATATATAAGAATAATATGTAATCCATTTGTGTAGTTTTGATTTCTATCACTTCTATGCACTAAACCTATGGACTGTATAATTGGGACTGCCTTAGGTTGATTTGGACTGTTTTGGCTATCGTTTTGTAATTGAATGTTAATTAGTTTAGGGATCTTATGTTTGGTAATTAGTTAGACTGTTAAATTTGGAATAGTATTAGTTGTAGTTAATCTAATCTGTGTGTTTAGTATAAGCTTTCGAACTGAATATAACAATTTGAGCTGGAAACTATTCATTGGTTTAGTTAGTTTAATTTTGTTCATGTGTAGTTTGATTATTGATGTGACGACCCAAAGGGTCATCACTTGTTTTCTCCCTTTTCCCGTGCTTCCGAGGCCTTGAAAACCTCATTTTTAGTCACCTCGATTTGCATGTGCAGTCCGGGCGCGTAGGCGGAAAGCTTATGTGTTAAATTCTGTGAAAAAAATTCTAAAATGTGGCTTTAAAATGGTTAAAGTTGACTTTGGTCAATATTTTGGGTAAACGGACCCGGACCCGTGATGTGACGGTCCCGGAGGGTCCGCAGAAAAATATGGGACTCGGGCGTATGCCCGGAATCGAAATCCGAGGTCCCGAGCCCGAGTAATAAATTTTTGAAAGAAATTATTTTTCTGAAAATGATTAAGGAAATTGGAAATGAAATCTGATTAGAAAGCGATGGTATTGGGCCCGTATTTTGGTTCCGGCGCCCGGTACAGGTCTTATATATGATTTAAGATGTTTCTGTAAAGTTTGGTTGAAAAAGGACGTCGTTTGACGTGTTTCGGACTCAAAATGGAAAATTTGATATTTTATGAAATTTGAAAGAATTCATGGATTTTGAGGCTTAATTCAATGTATATGATGTTATTTTGGTAATTTGACCGTACGAATAAGTCCGTAGGAAGTTTTTGAGGTTGTGTGTATATTTGGTTTAGAGCCCCGAGGACTCGGGTGAGTTCTGGATAGGCCACGAGTGCATTTTTAACTTTGAAAAAAAAAGGTTGAAAATGATATTATAGAATAAAAGAAAAAGGATAGTAATAATAAAGTATTCCATAATTAAAAGTACTAGCACTTGAATACCTTGAATAAAGTATTCCATAATTAAAAGTACTAGCACTTGAATACCTTGAATAATTAAAAGTACTAGCACTTGAATAAAGTATTCCATAATATTGGGTACGGATCCTCGTTATAGTCACTATCGGAAACTCTGCCCTTATTTTGGGTCTTTGGCCGGTGCACCTGTTCTATACATATTACTGTCTATGGAGCACAAAGAAATTAGGTCCAGCTTTAAAACTTGTGCTAAGCATATGTGTCATTGTTATTTTAATTTTGTGGCCGTTGGTTGGATTTGCAAGCAGCATCGTTGGTGGGGCAACTTATGGCTTCCTTTCTCCCGTGTTTGCCACTTTCCAAGCTGTGGGTGGAAAGAAGACGAATGCCTTCTTTCACAGTATATATCATGGGACTTGGGACACGGTGAAAGGAAGCTTTACTATTGTTAGGGATGTGAGGGATTTTTTTTATACCATTCCTACCTCTCAATCATGGATGATTTGCGACTTCAAGGACCTCCTGGTGGAAAATACTACGAGATCAGATTCGAGCGGATTGGTGGTGGAATCAAGGGGTAAAGCTATAAATGAATCGTGAATTGTGTTCGTGGCATCGAGGTAAGTGTTTGTTCTAACTTTGGCTTGAGGGAATAGGATTAGGATATAAATTGCTAATTGCTAAATGTGGAGTTTGGTGTATAAGCATGGTGACGAGTATCTATGTACCAGAGTCTAGCATGACCGTCGGTCTTAATCGTGTATACCCGGATTGTGTAATACTTCTTCCTTATTAAATTGATAAGTTTCATATAACTAGTCTTTTCTTAACTTTGATATTTGGTGAAACAATGGTTTAACAAGAGAAGAACTGATTCAATGGGTTCACTATGACATAATATATATATTTATATAATCAGTATAGCTAATAAATATGAATATAGACTAATGAATACATTAAAAAAAAAAAACAAAAAAAACAAAAAAAACCTTACATAACCAGAAAGAGAATAACTTATCCATAAGAAACAGTTCTATATTTCTACATTGACTGGAGCTGAGTTGGAGATATGTAGCCTTTAATCTTTTTGTTTAGTTTTATGAGGATTAAGATTAATTTAAGTGGTAGCTGAATTATAAGTGACACAAAGTTGTTTTACTTTTCCCTGAAAATAATACTATGATACTACACTAAACTACTAATTATAGTGCCTTTGTATTAGGAAAATTAAAGAATGGAGAAGTTAAATAAAGTTAGCTTTCTTCTGCAGTTATGTACTAGCGTTTTGGGACGTGGGATCATGAGAGTTCAGTGGGCAGGATTCCTGCCCTGAAATAACCACTTATATATGAAATGGGATCGTGTGGCACGCCGTACACTTATATATTATGATATGGGATCGTGTGGCACGCCGACCACTATATATATATATATATTATGAATTGGGATCGTGTGGCACGCCGTCCACTATATATATCATGGAAATCTGGAGTAGTTTTGCTGTTTATTTCTGATATTTCGTTTCCATCTATTATCCCCCGATAGCATGTCCCCCTCCCGGCTTTACTTTGTATTTTCTTGTTATTGTTTCTTACACTTGTATATATATATCTGCACAGGTTGTGTTTGGTAGGTCCTGTCTAGCCTCGTGACTACTTCGCCGAGGTTAGGCCAGGCACTTACTAGCACATGGGGTCGGTTGTGCTGATGCTACACTCTGTGCATCTTTTTGCACAGATCAGGGAGCAGCTCTTGGACCGCAGCAACATTATTGAGCGGGATTCGGTCTTCAGTTCAGGGACTCACGAGGTAGCCTAGCTGGCGTTCGCAGGTCGAAGTCCCTTCTATGTATTTAGTTTATTTTCTTTGTATCGAGACAAACAGTTTTATATTTCTTTCAAACGGTTGTGTTTAGTATTCTTAGAAGTTCGTGAGTATTGTGACACCAGTCCTGGGTAGAAGTTTATGTTTGAATTTTTATATCGCATCTAGTAATATTTACTTAAGTCTTCCGCTGTATTCATGTTATTGTTGATAAATGGTTAAAATAATAATTGTTAATAATAGAAAGATAAGTAAGAGTTGGCTTGCCTAGTGTATAGGGTCAAATTTGACCCTCAGCATCTCTACGCCAGTGGGATGCCCAGTGAGTGTACGCCGACTAACGTAGCGGGTACGACTCGGCCATGGGGACAAAAGCGACATCGTTTAGGACTCAGTGTCTTCACTAGGGAGACGTTACCTGTCTTTGTAACTTTTTGATTCTTTCGAGGAGGGTCTCTTATTATATAAAGGAGACCCTCACATTGTAAAAGGGGCATCGGATCTAATACAACTCTCTCATTTTCTGGCTTTCTCTCTCTATCTCTACTTCAAACGAACATATCTTATTAAGTTCATATTATCACTTTGCAATACTAGATCTACAACAATATTATCATCTTTGCATCTCTAGGATTATTATATTTGATTACGATTTACCCCTTTTCCTACTTTTAATTATTTTTAGCTTACTAAGTATATCGTTAACTTTTGAGCAAAACAAGTTGGCGCCGTCTGTGGGGATTTCGAGAATCAAAATCATAGTATCCACCTAGAGATCAACCAACCACCACTCTCTACACCACACAAAAACAGAAAATAGCTGAAAATAACACAAGATCGAAAGCGATATTGGGTGTCACTGCTAATCTCCTTGGCCCTCTCAACGAGGCCAGTGACGATGGCATCCTGAATACAACCCCTAGCATCACACCGGGTGCAAAGATCTCACCTTCCCCATCCGAAGGTCTGACGATCTTGCACGAAAAAGGAGCTTCCACATCTGCGGCTACGGAAGCACCCTCAGCGGTCAAGGAGCTACTGGAAAGATGGCTAACAAGCACTCTAAGTGGCTTGGTTGAGAGGTCACCACAAAGTAACATCGGGTGTACACCAACAATAGGTACCACTGCTGCCGTGGGTGAACCAGAAGTTGCACTAGCGAATGACAAACCCATCGAGACACAGACCAACGATAGCACGCTAACAGCCATCCTAAAGAAGATGGAAGAAATGGAAAATGAAAACAAGGCGCTCCGCAGTCAGATGAAGGAACATCAGGAGAGGGTCGACAAGATCCCCGGTGCTCCCAAGTTGCTACCAAAGCGCGACATGGGAAGGTTCGTTGAACAACCATACGCTAAAGAAGCTGCCCCTCACTCCACCCCAAAAACCTTCAAGATGCCACCATACTTGAGGGTATATGACGGAACCACAGATCCCGAGGATCATCGGATCCACTACGTCACCGCTGTGAAGGGCAACGACCTATCGAAAGAACAGGTACCGTCGGTACTGCTGAAGAAGTTTGGCGAGACGTTGACAGGAGGGGCCTTAACATGGTACTCTCAGCTACCGGCTAAGGCAATATCAACGTTCGAGGAAATGGCGGATAAGTTCGTCACAGCCCATGCAGGCGCGAAGAAAGCGGAGGCCAGGGTCAACGACATCTTTGCCGTCAGGCAAACCACAGGAGAGGGACTCAGGGACTTCCTGGCAAGGTTTAACAGGGTAAGGATGAGTCTACCAAACGTATCAGAAGGTATGGCAATCGCCGCTTTCCAGAACGGGCTGAGCAGGGATGGTTCATGGGCAACCAAGAAGCTGCTGAGCCGCCTCATGAAATATCCCCCTACCACATGGGAGGAAATCCACAACGCCTATTGCGCCGAGGTACGAGCGGACGAGGACGATCTTAATGGGCCGACCCAACGACTAACAGCGATACACTCAGAAACGAGGAGAGATCGACGGAACGAAGGACGACGAGAACAACTCCCCCGCTCCAACAGAGATCGACATCAGCCATACACCAGATCCTTCCATCCGCCACCAAGGCATACAGACGCGCTACAGCGACATGTCGCCCCACTCCGAAACGAAAGAGGTACGCCTCCTTTATTATCCGCCCATAACTTTTGTGTGTCTCCTTCAGAAATAGTGTACGCAATGGAGAAGCTGGGCACCAAAGTGCAGTGGCCGCAAAAGATGAAATCAGACCCCGCCACAAGGAAATCAAACGTCCTATGTGAGTTCTATCAGGAACGGGGGCACAAGACCGAAGACTGCATAGGCCTACGGCAAGAGGTGGTCAGGATGCTGAACCAGGGGTACCTGAGGAAATTACTCAGTGACAAAGGGAAAATCAACTTTGCACGCGGACGGGAACAACCCCGATGGGCCGCCGAAGCTGCCCTCCCCAGCACACACGATAAACATGATCGTCGAAGGCGGCGACGACTTGGCGATCAATCACGTCAAGTTCGCCACCACGCACAAACTAAAGCGGACCNTATATTATGGCTAAGGCCATCGCTGCCAACGGTCGACCTAGATTCGACTACGGTGAGTAAACGACTCGACGACAGTCGAAGTCGCCTACATGGCTAAGGCCATCAATTATATTATGGCTAAGGCCATCGCCGCCAACGGTCGACCTAGATTCGACTACGGTGAGTAAACGACTCGACGACAGTCGAAGTCGCCTACATGGCTAAGGCCATCAATTATATTATGGCTAAGGCCATCGCCGCCAACGGTCGACCTAGATTCAACTACGGTGAGTAAACGACTCGACGACAGTCGAAGTCGCCTACATGGCTAAGGCCATCAACTATATTATGGCTAAGGCCATCGCCGCCAACGGTCGACCTAGATTCGACTACGGTGAGTAAACGACTCGACGATAGTCGAAGTCGCCTACATGGCTAAGGCCATCAATTATATTATGGCTAAGGCCATCGCCGCCAACGGTCGACCTAGATTCAACTACGGTGAGTAAACGACTCGACGACAGTCGAAGTTGCGCACACGGCTAAGACCATCAACAATATTAAGGCCGAAAATAAAAGGTACAAAAAGAAAAGAATAACAGCAAAAGTATAACTTCCATTATCATCCAAAAAATACATGTACAAAAGGACCCATTTACATCTACAAATACAGCAAAACAAAATGAATACAAGTCCTAAGGGGCTTCGCCATTCTATTCACCGCCTCCCGTCGGACCGCCATCTCGTCCACCGCCATCCTCGGCCTGATAGGCCGCAGAGATCCAAGAGCCGGATTCTAGACGGTTAACGTCTTCGGAGTTATAGCCCGCCCGGTCTGGGGAATCAGAACTATACCCACAAATTTCACGGGCGACATGGGCTATGCGCCGTTGCTCTTGAACCTCCGCCTCAGTAGCTCGAACCGCAGCTAAGAACTCCTCGAATACGACCAATCTGGCCTCAGCATATACCCACATGTCATGCGCCTCGTGATGCTCATCCTCATCAGGCCTTGGTGCAGCAGTCCGCTTGAGGACTTCAATCTCAGTTGCCTTGGCGTCGAGTTCGGTGGTCATAGCGGCAACCTTGATCCGCAAATCAGCAGCTTCCGCCGCTACCCCACGGCCAACCTCCAACTCTTCTTCCTTAGACCGGAGAAGAGTCTCCAGCTGAATGTTCCGAGCCAGGGCAGTCATCAGCTGCTCGTCGATCTGCTCCGACCCGGCCACCCTCCGTTTCAGCTGGGCCTCCGACTGCTCCAAACCCTCACGGAAAACCCGAAATTCCGGGTCCTTCTTGAGTAGGTCCGCCAGCGCCTGATGCTTGACACGGCACCGCCGATATTTCTTTATCACCTTGTTAAAGGTGGCTGCCTTCCTTTGCGCTCACCGCCCCCTCTCTATCTCCACGAGAGTCTAAAAAAGAGGAAAAGGAGGAAAGGCAAGTCAATATGCATCAAAATTTACTTTACGGTACATGAAGAAAATCGAAAAATACCTGCAAGGCCGCGCCGGCAACCCTCCGGGATAGTTCCCCATCGCTAACCCCTTGTAACGTTTCACGCTCAGCGGCCGCACATAGCAGGGTCATATCCGTTGCGGCCTGCTCGCTGTGTTGCAACAGGTTATACCCTCCTGGGATCAGTATTCGGCGGGTTGGATCTACATGCCGTCATCCCCACACGGGCCGGACCCCGCGTTAACACATCTGCATCCGCCTGGGCGGCCTTAGGGCCCACCCTCTCGGTATCATCACCCGCTTCTCCAACGGCAGCCGACGAGCCACTCTCCGGAATGCGTGTTGGGCTGGCGTCGAGAACCGCTCCCCCTTGGGGAGCCGACCTCCCGAAATGGATGACATCTGCCATAAAAACTGGCCTTGACTCCCGATGGGGCTCGCTCGCCCCCTCGTCTTCTGTGGCTACCCCCTTGCCGGTTATCAACCGACGTCTTTTCCTTTCCGGCAGCTCCTTGCTCTCAGAAGTCTCCTCCACAACCCGTGGGGATGGCATTGAAGGAGTCGCTCCCCTCGTGGACGCCGCCACGGGCAGCAGTTGAGTAACCTCCGCAGCGCCCTCACTGGGCGAACCACAGGGTATGTATCCGTCTTGAGAATCAGTCCCCGCCCCAGGTGAGGTGACGACGTTCTTTTTCTTCTTCTTAGGAGCGCTCCGACCTGCCAACGCGAATAAGTTAGGAAACAAGAACGTAGGGAATTCCCAAATTGTAGCCAAAGAATTACCTGACGGGTCGTAGTGTCGAAGAAATGCAACCCAGGTACGGCATTCCTCCGCATAAGGTATTATTCTTTTCACCCATGATTTAATGTCATCAATGAATTGGGGTGGAGAAGCCCTCGCTGCGAATAAAAAAAAAGGAAAAAAGCAAAGAAATCACAATGGCCGTATGGTCAAAAGCGCAAGCAGTCCTGAATTCTACGAGTAGAAATACTTACGTTCTGGATTCCATCTTTCCGGGAACCCTTCGGGATTCGACACCAGGTGCTCCGTTCTGATGTAGAAATATTTACGCCAAAAGCGGCGGTTGGGCTTATCATCGGCTTTAACAACCAAGCCCCTTGTGCCACGACCTTTTAACTGCAGCATGGTACCCCTCAGGTAACCAGGGCTGAATAACTGTAAGAGGTGGTGGACCGAGACGCTGCACTCAACCCTGGCCGCATAAGTGGTCATAATACGGCACACCTTCAAGGTGTAAGGAGTGAGCTGGGCCGGACACACATTATAAAAACGGCAAAGCTCCTCCATCAGAGGGTAGATTGGAAGATTGTAACCGATCAAGAACGCATAGAATGTGCAATATCCAGGCCGGTGCACATTGACATAGTCCGTCTCGGCCGGAACCATTTCCACGTGGTCCGGAATATGGTGCGTCTCTCACAGATCATCTAAATGGGATTGTAATAAAACGCTGTGCTCCCAGAGAAGGTCTGGGCTTTTAGTTGGAAAATCCCTGCGGACATGCATCTCCTTCGGAAGGACGTTGTCTACGCTGAGAGGAACAAGGGCATTCTCCGCCTTGTCCCCTTCACCACCGGAAGATGGCGGAACCCTAGACGGGGCATTATCTTTGGCCTTTTTACTACTCTGTCCACGTTTTGTCATGATTATACTGCGTAAGAAACGAAGCACTGACTATAGGAAGTGTGGTTTCAACAGAAGTGGGAGAGTCCCTCACGAAATAACGGTTACAGGAAAGAAAGACAAAGGAGTGTATCAGAAAATGCTTTCCGAAGGCTTGAAAGTTGAATCGAATCGAACCTCTCTCCTACTTATAGGGATAAGTTGCGCAGAAATCGAAGAGTCATGATTCAAAGCGTGCGCGGGAAACCAAAATGTCACATCATCCTCTGAACCGCCTCGGGGGCAAATATAATAATGATACATACAGGCAATGACGTCATTCCAAAAAGGAAGCCAACAACGTCATATATTTCACCTCGTTCATATTGCCGCCCCGGGTCAAGGTCAAATTCTCCTAAGCCGAGGTTCACATTTCCGCCCATCGAAGACGCCCACCGAATGCGTCTCCAACGAGCGGAGGGACTAACTGTATAGGGTCAAATTTGACCCTCAGCATCTCTACGCCAGTGGGTACGCCCAGTGAGTGTACGCCGACTAACGTAGCGGGTACGACTCGGCCGTGGGGACAAAAGCGACATCGTTTAGGACTTAGTGTCTTCACTAGGGAGACGTTACCTGTCTTTGTAACTTTTTAATTCTTTCGAGGAGGGTCTCTTATTATATAAAGGAGACCCTCACATTGTAAAAGGGGCATCGGATCTAATACAACTCTCTCATTTTCTGGCTTTCTCTCTCTATCTCTACTTCAAACGAACATATCTTATTGAGTTCATATTATCACTTTGCAATACTAGATCTACAACAATATTATCATCTTTGCATCTCTAGGATTATTATATTTGATTACGATATGCCCTTTTCCTACTTTTGATTGTTTTTAGCTTACAAAGTATATCGTTAACTTTTGAGCCAAACACCTAGCTTCCACTATTAGGCGCCATCATGACTCCCCATGGTGGGAAATTCGGGTCGTAACAATTGAAGTCGGAAGATTAACTGAAACAGGAATCAATTTCGAGTTCTGGAGTCCTCATGCATATTGACAGTTAAAAATGAGTTGAGTATCAATCCATAAGCTTCGTTTGTAATTACAGTCGTTCATCTCTAAAATGAGTCATTTGAGTGTTGATTTAGTAGCGTTAGCTAAAACTAATTCAAAAATAGTCAGTACGATGTGTTAATAAAATTTCCAACCTGTTTTTCACCTTAGTAGTGTGTGAGAATTCAACAGAAGGTCAATAGGTAAAATAACTGGAGCATGAAATTGAAATTCAATCAATCGACGTTTTGTCCATTTGAGTAGTTGCATATTGTTTTCCTATTACCATTGTTGAAGACACTTGGACCCGTTTTGAATTAATCTCAGTAGGCGCTTGGTCTAAACTCGTCTGGTTCGGCGATCAGACCTCTCAGGCTATTTGGGCCTTGCTACTCGAATTGATGGCCCAGGTCCTGTCATAATTATTTGTTCATTTGGACCTGGGCCAAGCTTGTTCTGGTTTGCCTTTATGCATATAGGTATAACGATTTCTTTAAATAGGCTATGTTCAAGGCCCGATCTGGTTAAGGGTCAAAATTCTTGATAATTTTAAACAATGATTAATTAGGACTTTTTCTTTTATTTTTAGAGACAAATTAAAATAGAAAATTATAGATTGCTTTAGGTTTGCCTTTTAATAACAAAACGAGATGAGTCTCGCTAAGCAAAACAAATAAATTGCGGGGCCCTCGATAAATGTTCATACTAAAAATACTTAGACTTCGGGATGAGCCGTTTAGCGAATTTCACGGCCTTCCCCAAAGATAATAACGCGATAATCTCTTTAGGCACGTATTTTAATAATATTACATCCCTAAACTCGGGTGCGCATTTATGTGACCCAAATCCAAATCTCAACGAAGTCAGAACGTGTTAACAACTACGGGTGCATTGATGTGACGTGGTTTGAGACGCGTTTCCACAACGTTGTAATTTTTGTTAAAAATAATAATAAAAGCGGTTTACAGTTAAAAAGCACATAAGCTAAACATGTATTAAAATCAGGAATTTGGCCATTTATAATAATTTAAGCGACAGTGCTAGAACCACGGGATCCGGGGGTGCCTGACACCTTCCCTCGGGTCAACAGAATTCCTTATTCAGAATTTCTGGTTCGCAGACTCCAACTGGGAAGTCAAAAATTTTCCTCGATTCGGGATTCAAGATAAACCGGTGACTTGGGACACCAAAAGCCAAACCTTTCCCAAGTGGCGACTCTAATTGAATAAATAATCCCGATTCGAATAATGTCACTTAAAATGGAAAAACTCCCTTATACATTATCCTTCGGGGTAGGTGTGTAAAAAAGGAGTGAAACAATTGCAGAAAAATCGATCGGAGGGGGGGGGGGGGGGGGTCGAAGATGAGGATGCAACCAGACTCATTTTTCCTAGCGTATCTGCAACAACCAATATGAGCTAGAATGTGCAATTCAAACATCATACCATCATACCTCATTCTTACTTAACTACTTGCCAAGAAATTGACGATAACGAGAGAAATGACTATATAGTGAATTTTAGGTTTCTTCCTTTTTAAGAATAAGGGTACTTATACCAAGACCATTACATTCTGAAGTGGTTTTTGATTTTTTTTAAAAAAACTAAATAAAAAAAGCTTTTTGAGTTTTCATTACGTGTAAATTCCCGTTTCTAATATTACAAAAATATATGCATTGACAATAAGGGTGGCAAACGGTCTTCTGGGACTAAAGGGGCCGTAACCTGTTAGAATCGGGAGCGTAGGGTGGGCCGCTTCTTCAAAAAAAAGCCCACGAGGACGGGATCGCAGACCAAAGGGTCTTCTGGGCCTAAACGGGCCGTAACCTATTAGAATCGGGACCAAGAGGGTGGGCCGGTTCTCCAAAAAAAGCCCGCGAGGCCGGGATCGATCCTTGGCGGCCTAAACGGTCCCAACTGTCATGATTTAGAAAAGGAAACTGGACAATTGGGCTTGTACAAATCTGGTCGTTGGACTTTACAAAATAGCCGCTGACTATTTACAAAATAGCCATTTAACCCCTCCCCTCCCAACTTTGTTTTAACCCCAAACTTTTTATAATTATACTTTTTCTCTATTTTCAACTATAAATATCCCCTCATTCTTTTATTTTTCTCACAAAATCATCAATCTCTCTCTAATTTTCTTCTATAATTGTTACTATTGCTTACTTTGTTTTTCTGCACCACTGTCAAGATCCTAGTTCACCATTCGTGAACACGTCATGACGGCACCTAGTCTTCACGACTAGGTAAGCCTAACGGTGCGGAAATAACAATATTTACTAAAATAATAACTCAAAGCTAAATGACTTAAGGAAATGTATATAATTTGCCGCTTGGCACATAAACCTTAACACCACAATTTATGAAACAGAATCCCAAAACCCGGAATCTCACGGGCAACACAAGCTATAGAAAACACATAGTACGGCTCTAACATCCGAAAATGTCTACATCAATGAAAAACAGGATAGAAACTAGCTAACTACAGGATAGAATAGGAAGAAGACTCTTCGGTCTGCGGACGCGACAGATATACCTCAAGTCTCCGAATATCTCTCCTGGATCATTGATAGTGCGCCTGTGCGGAGGTACCTAGATCTGCACATGAAAAACATGCGCAGAAGAGGCGTGAGTACACCACAGCGGTACTCAGTAAGTGCCAAGCCTAACCTCGGTCGGATAGTGACGAGGAAGGTCAGGGCCCTACTGAGAATAAACATGACAATGTAAATGTACAGTATATGAACAGGTAAAGATAATAATGACAACGGCAAATTAAGACAGAAGCTACAAGCCAACAACAATTAATCGAAGTAAATAAATGACACAACAAGGTACAACTCAATATCAAAGATGCCATGAGGATCTCCCAAGATACCGTCATGTAGTCCTTTTCTCAACTGTCCAGTGGATCTCCCGGGATACCATCCCGTAGTCCAACTTTTAATGTGCAGGGGGATCCATCGGGAATCGAACTCGCAGTCCCAAAATAAACAAAGAAGGGGGAGCTACCGGAATCCCACATCCGTAGTCCCAATGTAAATAAGCAATCACAACCAAAGATATCCAGAAATTCAAGTATAAAACACTAACAGATAGGTAGTACTAGTCTAGCATGCTTCACGTAGTACAATTTAGGCAAATTGAGCAAATAAGCAGTTAAATCTAACTAATCATGCTTTTCTAACTAACACAGGTCAAACTTGCATTTAGAATAGTCAAGTAAGCTAGAAAACATAGTTTAAATATTTCAAGTAAAGCGGATTTTCAACAATTAGCTCAGGTACACGCTCGTCACCTCGCATACAAGGCATTTAAAACAACAATTAATGTATCCTAAGGGGAGAGGTCCCCCACACAAAGTTAGACAAGCCACTTACCTCGAACCGGTACAAAATCAACTACGAACCATGCCTTTGCCACGAGTATCCAACTCCGAATAGCCCCAATCTATTCAATCCAATTACATAACATAAATAACATCGCAAGTAACTAATTCCACTATTAAAATTAAAGCTAATGCGCGAAAATAGAAAAAATGACCAAAATGCCCCTCAGGCCAACATCTCTGAATCGAATAATTTTAACATTTTCAAAACCCTCATACTCTCACGAGTCTAACCATATAAAATTTTCCCAAATCGAAGGTCAAATGCCCACTCAAAACTCAATAGTTAGGTCTAATAAGTTTTTTCTAATTGTCCCCAATTTTAACCTTGAATTCGAATTCTAATGGTGGGTTTAACTAGATATTGATGGAATACAACTAAATAGGGTCAAGAAAACATTACCCAATGATCTTCTCTTCAAAATCCACTAAGAATCGCCTTCTCCCGAGCTCAAATTTGATTTCTCTAACTTTGAAAACTAACCCTCAAAATTTTCTATATCTGAATAGTGATAACCGCTTTTGCGGTCAAGGGACCGCTTCTGCGGTCAAGGGACCGCATATGCGGTCCCGCATATGCGGACCAAGTGCCGCTTCTGCGGCTTCCACTAAAATGGCCATTTTCCGCTTCTGCGGTCCTTCCATCGCAGGAGCGATGCCACTTCTGCGGAAATCCTCACCGTTTCTGCGGTTCCTGCCCAAAGGTCCAGACTTCGCTCCTGCGGTTTCCAAGCCGCTTCTGCGGCCCCGCTTCTGCGGTTCCCAAGCCACAGAAGCGAAAATACCAAAAGACTGAAAACCAGCTACTGCACACTTAAGAATTTCTTCCTGTCGACCATCCGAAATCATCTCGAGGCCCCCGGGACCTCAACCAAAGGCACCAATACCACCTAATACCTTATTCAAACTTGTACCAATCCTTAAAATACCTAAAACAACACCGGAACTTGATTAAATCCAAGATTCAAGCCTAAGAACTTCGAATTCATCCAAAATACGCTTTCGATCAAAAACCTAACCAAAACATGTCCGATCGACCTGAAGTTTTGCACACACGTTCCAGATGACATGACGGTGCAATAGCAACTTTCGGAATTCCATTCCGACCCTCGGATCAAAAATTCACTATCGGACCGGAAACTTCCAAATTCTAACCTTCGGCATTTCTAGCCTAAATGAGCTACGGACCTCCAAAACACATTCCGGACACGCTCCCAACCCCGAAATCACCTAATGGAGCTAACGGAACCATCAGATTTCCATTCCGAGGCCGTCTTCACACTATTCCGATTACGGACCACTTTCCAACACATAAGCTCCCAAAACACTCCAAATCCTAACACCGAACGTCCCGGCAACCCAAAATAGCAGAAATGAACTCAGGGGAAGTAGTTAATAGGGGATCGGGGCGTAATATCTAAAAACGAACGGCCGGGTCGTTACATCCTCCCACACTTAAACATTCGTTCGTCCTCGAACGAGCATAGAGAACATACCTGAAGTAGTGAAAAGATGAGGGTATGGGCTGCGTATATCCAGCTCGGTCTCCCAAGTCGCCTCCTCGACCGGCTGACCCCGCCATTGAACCTTTACTGATGCTATATCCTTTGACCTGAGCTTTCGGACCTGCCTGGCCAATATTGCCACTGGCTCCTCAACATAGGATAGATCCTTGTCCAACGAACTGAACTGAACTCCAAAACATGCGACGGATCAACGTGATACCTCCGAAGCATCGAAACATGAAATACCGGATGAACCCCGGCCAAACTGGGAGGCAAAGCAAGCTCATAAGCAACCTCCCCAACTCGCTTCAAAATCTCAAAAGGGCCAATGAACTTCGGACTCAACTTCCCTTTCTTCCCAAACCTCATGACGCCTTTCATAGGCGAGACCCGAAGCAGAACCCACCCACCAACCATAAAGGAAACATCACGAACCTTCCGGTCCGTGTAACTCTTCTGTCTGGACTGGGCTGTACGGAGTCGATCCTGAATCACCTTAACCTTTTCCAACGCATCCTGAACCAAATCTGTGCCTAATAGCCTCGCCTCACCCGGCTCAAACCAACCCACCGGAGATCTGCATCTCCTACCATATAAGGCCTCATATGGTGCCATCTGAATGCTGGACTGATAACTATTATTGTAAGCAAACTCCAACAATGGCAAAAACTGATCCCAAGACCCTCTAAACTCAATCACGCATGCACAGAGCATCTTCTCAAGAATCTGAATGGTGCTCTCGGACTGTCCGTCCGTCTGGGGATGAAATGTTGTACTCATAGTCACTACCCAACTCCTGCTGAACGGCTCTCCAGAACCGTGATGTAAACTAAGTACCCCTATTCGAGATGATAGAAACTGGAATACCGTGCAGACGGACAATCTCTCTGATGTAAATCCCTCCTAACCGCTCTGTTGAGTAAGTAGTACACACCGGTATGAAATGAGCGGACTTGGTCAGTCGATCCACAACAACCCAAATGGAATCGAATTTCTTCGCAGTTAGAGGGAGACCAACTACAAAATCCATGGTGATCTTCTCCCATTTCCACTCCGAAATCTCAATCTGCTGAAGTAACCCACCCGGTCTCTGGTGCTCAGCCTTTACCTGCTGACAGTTGAGGCATCTAGCTACAAACCCCTCTATATCTTTCTTCATCCGCCTCCACCAGTAGTGCTGTCTCAAATCCTGATACATCTTCGTGGCACCCAGATGGATGGAATACCGCGAACTATGAGCCTCTGCCAATATCAACTCCCGAATATCATCAACGTTGGGTACACAGACCCGACCCTGCATCCTCAATACCCCATCCTTACCGATAGTCACATCCCTGGCATCGCCATGCTCAACCCTGTCCTTGAGGACAAGTAAATGGGGGTCATCATACTGCCGCTCCCTAATATGATCAAACAATGAAGGCCGAGAAACCACACAAGCTAGAACCCGACTGGGCTCCGAAAGGTCCAATCTCACAAACTGACTGGCTATGGCATGAATATCCATCGCCATAGGCCTGTTTGATGCTGGTAGATACGCCAAACTCCCCAAACTCTCTGCCCGGTGACTCAAGGCGTCGCCACCACATTGGCCTTGCCCGAGTGATACAGAATAGTGATGTCATAATCTTTCAACAACTCCCACCACATTTTGCTTGAACAAATGCTGCAAACTCCGATGATCCGTATAAATCTCACATGGCTCGCCATACAAATAGTGACGCCAGATCTTTAAGGCATGAACAATAGCAGTTAACTCAAGATCGTGGACAGGATAATTCTTCTCATGTACCTTCAACTGTCTGGACGCGTAGGCAATCACCCTACCGTCCTGCATCAACACCACTCCAAGACCAATCCTCGAGGCATCACAAGAGACAGTATAAGAACCCGAACCTGTAGGCAATATAAGAATTGGAGCTGTAGTCAAAGCTGTCTTGAGCTTCTGAAAGCTCGCCTCGCACACTTCCGTCCACTGGAATGGAGCACCCTTCTAGGTCAGTCTAGTCATAGGTGTTGCGATAGAAGAAAACCCCTCAACAAATCGACGGTAATAACCCGCCAAACCAAGGAAACTGCGAATCTCCATTGCGGAGGAAGGTCTAGGCCAACTCTGCACTGCCTCTACCTTCTTCGGATCTACCCGATTACCCTCGCTCGACACTACGTGACCCAAGAAAGCCACAGAATCCAACCAAAACTCACATTTCGAAAACTTTGCATACAATTTCTTTTCCCTCAAAGCCTGAAGCACTGTCCTCAAGTGTTACTCGTGCTCTTCCCGACTCCGAGAGTAAACAAGAATATCATCTATGAAAACAATGACGAACGAGTCGAGATATGGCCTGAACACACTGTGCATCAAATGCATAAAGGCTGCTGGGGCATTGGTCAGCCCAAATGACATAACTAAAAACTTGTAATGGCCATACCGAGTTCTGAAGGCAGTCTTCGGGATGTCCGGCTCCCGAATCTTCAACTGATGCTAACCTGAGCGCAAATCAATATTAGAAAACACCCGTGCACCTTGAAGCTGTTCGAATAGATCATCAATACGAGGCAAAGGATAGCGGTTCTTCCCTGTAACCTTAATCAACTGACGATAATCGATGCACATACGCATAGAACCATCCTTTTTCTTCACAAACAAGACAGGAGCACCCCACGGTGAAATACTGGGCCGAATTAAACCCTTATCAAGCAATTCCTGTAACGATCCTTCAACTCCTTTAACTCTGGAGGAGCCATATGGTAAGGACGAATGGATATGGGTTGAGTGCCCGGCAACAAATCAATACCAAAATCAATGTCCCGATCGGGCGGCATGCCCGGAAATTAGCTGAAAACACATCGGGATAGTCCCGTACTATTGGGACAGAATCAACAGAAGGGGTATCAACACTAACATTTCTCACATAAGCCAAATACGCGGCACACCCCTTTTCAACCATACACTGAGCTTTAAGAAAAGAGATAACTCTACTGGGAGTGTGATCTAAAGTACCACTCCACTCAATACGTGGAATACCTGGCATAGCCAGCGTCACGGTCTTAGCGTGACAATCAAGAATAGCATAATGGGGCGACAACCAGTCCATGCCCAAGATAATATCGAAATCAACCATGTTGAGTAATAATAGATCCGTTCTGGTCTCAAAACCACGAATAGTAACCAAACACGACCGATAAACGTCGTCCACAATAAGAAAGTCTCTCACAGGAGTAGAAACATAAATAGGAGAACTCAAAGAATCTTGGGCTACGCCCAAATATGGAGCAAAATAAGAAGACACATAAGAGTAAGTGGAGCCTGGATCGAATAGAACCGATGCATCTCGGTGACAGACCAGTATAATACCTGTGATGACTGAATCGGAGGCAACAACCTCGATACGAGTAGGAATGGCATAATATCTGGCCTGGCCTCCCCCTTGAGGGCGACCTCTACCTCCCCGACCTCCGCCCCTTTCTGGCTAGGCAGATGGGGTGGCAGCTGGAGCTGGAACAATAGCCTGAGAACTCTGCTGAGCACGCTGCGGCTGAGAAGTCTGAGAAGGCGCACCCCTCCCAAGTCTGGGGCAATCCCTAACCATGTGGCATGTGTCACCACACTCAAAACAAGCTCTGGGAGGGTGCGGTGGCTGTGACTGATTGGGACCAGGTCTGCTGGACTGACCTCTGAAAGCACCCCGCGCAGGAGGCGCGCTAGAAACCGGAGGTGCGTAGTAAGGCTCCTGAGATCTGGGAGGAGCTGGAGTACTGCTGGATGAAGGAAGAGCTGAATGAACTGGGCGACCCATATAACCCCTACCATGACGCCCTATTGCTGGGGTACGGGTACCAGAGTAGTGACACGACTCTCGAGACCTCTTGGCCTCTCTCCTCTCGCTCTCTGGCGTGCAAACCCTCGATCCTCCTAGCAATGCTCACTGCCTGCTAATAAGGAATGTCCACCTCCAACTCTCGACCCATGCTAGATCTGATGGGTGGAATAAGACTCTCAACAAACCGGCGAACCCTCTCGCGGATGGTAGCAACCAAAGCCGGTGCATGTCTGGCCAACCTGGTATAACGGATGGCATACTCTAAAATGGTCATAGCACGCTGGCGCAAATGCTCAAACTCTGCGCGCCATGCGTCCCTGAGGCTCTGGGGAACAAACTCTCTCTAAAACATATCTGAAAATCGTGCCCAGGTCAGAGAGGCAGCCTCGTCCGGACTGTCTAACTCAAAAGTGCGCCACCAATCATAGGCAGCTCCTCGAAGCTGGAAGGCTGTGAAAGAAACCCCACTCGATCCGGTAATACCCATAGTGCGAAGAATATGGTGATAATCCTCCTGAAATCCCAAGGCATCATCTGTAGCTAATCCGCTGAAAACCGGAGGGTCATACTTCTTGAACCTCTCCAGTCTCCGCTGCTCATCCTCAGAAGCAGGTGCCCCATCCTCGGGCTGAACTGGTGCTGCAGGCTGGACAGGGATGATCTCCGGGACCTGCTCAACCTGTATTCGCTGCTCAGGAGTGTGGGCGGCGGGAGTCTGTGCTTCTCCCCCGGCCTGGGATGTGGCTGCAGCAAGGGGAAGCAACCCTGCCTGCGACAGCGTAGTGTACATGCTCATGAACTGTGCCAATGCCTCCTGAACGGCTGGATTAGTGGTGGCTGTAGGCGTGTTAGGTGCCTGAGCCCCGATTGGATCTGCTGGCGGTACCTCAGTGGCAGCTCGCGCAGGTGCTCTGGCCGCACCACGTGCACGTCCATGGCCTCTGCCCCGGCCCCTGCCTCTAGCGGCTGCAAGAGGGGGTGCGGGTGCCTGATCGTCCTGAGTAGCGCGGGTCCTCACCATCTGTGAGAGAATAGAAAACAGAAGTTTAGAATTGGTGTCAAAATATCGCACAACAAGGAAATCAAATGAAGTGAAGATTTTTCCTAAACAGTTACATAGCCCCTCGTAGATAAGTACAAACGTCTCCGTACCGATCAGCGAGACTCTAATAAACCGGCCTGTGATCCGTGACTCCTATGAACCTAGAGCTCTGATACCAACTTGTCACGACCCTAGTTCACCATTCGTGAACACGTCATGACGGCACCTAGTCTTCACGACTAGGTAAGCCTAACAGTGCAGAAATAACAATATTTACGAAAATAATAACTCAAAGCTAAATGACTTAGGGAAATGTATATAATTTGCCGCTTGGCACATACATCTTAACACCACAATTTATGAAATAGAATCCCAAAACCCGAAATCTCACGGGCAACGCAGGCTATAGAAAACACATAGTACGGCTCTAACATCCGAAAATGTCTACATCAATGAAAAACAGGATAGAAACTAGCTAACTACAGGATAGAATAGGAAGGAGACTCTTCGGTCTGCGGACGCGGCAGACATACCTCAAGTCTCCGAATATCTCTCCTGGATCACTGATAGTGCGCCTGTGCGGAGGTACCTGGATCTGCACATGAAAAACATGCCCTGAAGAGGCGTGAGTACACCACAGTAGTACTCAGTAAGTGCCAAGCCTAACCTCGGTAGGGTAGTGACGAGGAAGGTCAGGGCCCTACTGAGAATAAACATGATAATGTAAATGTACAGTATATGAACAGGTAAAGATAATAGAGACAACAGCAAATTAAGACAGAAACTACAAGCCAACAACAATTAATCGAAGTAAAGAAATGACACAACAAGGTACAACTCAATATAAAAGATGTCATGAGGATCTCCCAGGATACCGTCCTGTAGTCCTTTTCTCAACTGTCTAGTGGATCTTCCGGGATACCGTCCCGTAGTCCATCATATCTGTTTATCCGAAGGATCTCCCGGGATACCGTCCCGTAGTCTAACTTTCAATGTGCAGGGGGATCTATCGAGAATCGAACCCGCAGTCCCAAAATAAACAAACACGGGGGAGCTACTGGAATCCCACATCCGTAGTCCCAATCTAAATGCGCAATCACAACCAAAGATATCCAGAAATTCAAGTATAAAACACTAACAGATAGGTAGTACTAGTCTAGCATGCTTCATGTAGTACAATTTAGGCAAATTGAGCAAATAAGCAGTTAAATCCAACTAATCATGCTTTTCTAACTAACACAGGTCAAACTTGCATTTAGAATAGTCAAGTAAGCAAGAAAACACAGTTTAAATATTTCAAGTAAAGCGGATCTTCAACAATTAGCTCAGGTACACGCTCGTCACCTCGCATACAAGGCATTTAAAACAACAATTAATGTATCTTAAGGAGAGAGGTCCCTCACACAAAGTTAGACAAGCCACTTACCTCGAACCGGTACAAAATCAACTACGAACCACGCCTTTGCCACGAGTATCCGACTCCGAATGGCCCCAATCTATTCAATCCAATTACATAACGTAAATAACATCGCAAGTAACTAATTCCACTATTAAAATTAAAGCTAATGCACGAAAATAAGAAAAATGACCAAAACGCCCCTCAGGCCAACGTCTTGGAATCGAATAATTTTCATATTTTCAGAACCCTCGTACTCTCACGAGTCTAACCATATAAAATTTTCCTAAATCGGAGGTCAAATGCCCACTCAAAACTCAATAGTTAGGTCTAAGAAGTTTCTTCCAATTTCCCCCAATTTTGACCTTGAATTCGAATTCTAATGGTGAATTTAACTAGATATTGATGGAATACAACTAAATAGGGTCAAGAAAACATTACCCAATGATCTTCTCTTCAAAATTCACTAAGAATCGCCTTCTCCCGAGCTCAAATTTGATTTCTCTAACTTTGAAAGCTAACCCTCGAAATTTTCTATATTTGAACAGTGATAACCGCTTTTGCGGTCAAGGGACCGCTTCTGCGGTCCCGCGTATGCGGACCAAGTGCCGTTTCTGCGGCTTCCACTAAAATGGCCATTTTCCGCTTCTGCGGTCCTTCCATCGCAAGAGCGATGCCGCTTTTGCGGAAATCCTCACCGCTTCTGCGGTTCCTGCCCAAAGGCCCGGACTTCGCTCCTGCGGTTGCCAAGCCGCTTCTACGGCCCTGCTTCTGCGGTTCCCAAGCCGCAGAAGCAAAAATACCAGAAGACTGAAAATCAGCTGCTGCACACTTTAGAATTTCTTCCCGTCGACCATCCGAAATCATCCCGAGGCCCCCGGGACTCAACCAAAGGCAATACCACCTAATACCTTATTCAAACTTGTACCAATCCTTAAAACACCTAAAACAACACCGGAACTTGATTAAATCCAAGATTCAAGCCTAAGAACTTCGAAGTCATCCAAAATATGCTTTCGATCAAAAACCTAACCAAAACACGTCCGATTGACCTGAAATTTTTCACACACGTCCTAAATGACATGAAGGTGATGCAGCAACTTCCAGAATTCCATTCCGACCCTCGGATCAAAAATTCACTATCGGGCCGGAAACTTCTAAATTCTAACCTTCTGCATTTCTAGCCTAAATGAGCTACGGACCTCCAAAACACATTCCGGACACGCTCCCAACCCCGAAATCACCTAACGGAGCTCACGGAACCATCGAATTTCCATTCCGAGGCTGTCTTCACACTGTTCCGATTACTGACCACTTTCCAACACTTAAGCTCTCGTTTCGGGACTAAGTGTCCCAAAACACTCCGAATCTTAACACCGAACGTCCCGGCAACCCAAAATAGCAGAAATGAACTTAGGGGAAGTAGTTAATAGGGGATCGGGGCGTAATTTCAAATTGCTATTCTTTTATTTTTCTGCTCCCCCGCCCCTGCCCCCTCCCTCCTCCCCCCGAAAAAAATATTTTTTTATATATTTTCTGTTTTAGATTTTTCATCATTCGGTTTATATGCTCAAAACTTTAAAAGTTCCAAAGTTATGAGTCCGGAGGTTTATGTGTTTGAAGTTTATGGGTTTAGAAATTATAAAGTTTCCAAACAGTCTTGGCAGTCGCAACCAAGATCCAATTGTATCTAGAAGAGTGTATAGAAGACACCATTGGAGAATATGATGAACACCATCTGCGTCATTGGGAAAGATTTGGCCTCAACTAGACCAAACCAAAATCCAAGAAAAAAGGGAAAACCACTAAAAAGCAATTTCGAGCCAAATATGAAAATAAAGATCCTTCAATTGGCTCATTAAGCTGTCCAGGTAAATATGAATTTCTTGTCAGTTACAAACCCCAGGAATGGAAAAAATTACCAGAAAAAGTCACCCAACCACCATCAACTCATACCCCAAAATCCAAAAAGCCAGCTGAACCTAAAATTTAACTAACTCAAAAAACCACAAATCTCACACAACCACAGATATTTTCCTTCACTTCAGCCTTTTGAAAAAGAGGGCATAAGACATGCCCAAAAATTCCCAAAAAAAAAATATAGTGCTACCTACTGGAGAAAACCCCTCCACAAGTAACATCGAAGCAACAATGAACTGGCAATCAGAAAACTCCATCTGTCAAAACAAAGTGCTGAACAACATCGGCAACATCATAAAGAACGTGGCCCATACACAAAATAAAATGATGAGCAAAGTGGAAACAATTGAGAAAAAGGTGGAGCAGACATCGTCTCACCATGCAGGACTAATCAAAGCCTTGGAACTAAGGTTGGCAAATTTATAATATGAGATTTGTCCGCGAGGAACTTCAGTTTTCCAATTCCTCCAACAATAACAAAAGGAGACGATTTCCATTAGAGAACAAATTCAAAATTTGAGAATGACCACTTTGAGATACAAAGACCCCAGTTTTCCCCTCAAATCATACCTTCTTCCCTATGTCTCCACAAGCTTATTCCCCACTAAAATTGGACTAAACCTTTTCTAATTTTCCAGCTACCTCACAAAATCCAAATTTTTCACCCAGCCCTTAAAAGAAGAACATGATTTTGATATTGTAAAAATGATTTGGCAAAGGAATGATGCTCTTGCGGCGCAAAAACAAACCAAGAAAAGCCGAGATCATGGTGAATGTTCAAAAGGGTCCAACCTCAAAAATTTGATGATTTCTAATAGAAGGCTCCAGACCTCTATGTCTCGCAACCAAGAAACATATCAGAAGAAGATACCCCATGGTCAGAATCTCTAAATTCATTAGACGATGAAACAATGGAAGATAGCTCTCAGTCAAGCAATGAGTCCACAATAAACTCTTCCGAAGACGACGATCCCCCAATATTTGTAAACCAGCCAAGAGACCCAGAAATATCTGAAGTAGATGAGGAATAAGAAGGCATGACAAATGAACCAATCCCAGAAAGAAGATATGATCACATGGCATCAAAACCAGTTGGAAATGGTTTCCACACTTTCACCTTAGATGACGTCAATATTTCAAAATGGCCTCAAAGGATCCAAGACATCTATACTTGGATGGTGACCAAAAATTTGGTGGAGCGAAAAAAGTATATCATCCTGTCAGAACTCACTTAACGGTTCTCAGGAATTCTCAGAGATTGGCGGAACTGACTTGAAATTCAAGACAAAAACACTTCTCTTGCCTCCCAAGATTTTGCCTTCAACATAAGAATCCTATATGAAGTTTTCTGTGGAGATACAGGCCAAAGATAACAAAATATGCGAAGGCAACTCTTCCAGATGAAGTGTGTGTCATTCGACAGAAATGCCATTGACAAGCAATTTCAAAAAATGGCGAAGATATACTTCGAGATCGGTGAAGACATCAATTTAAAGAAAGCCTTTGTCTCTTCCTTTCCAAAGTTGTTGGCAAGACAAACCTTGACTATCATTGAGGAAAAGTTTCAGTCCATAATAATCCCGCAAGTTGGTTACATCAGGCAAGCTATTTTTGTCGCATTGGATGATATTTGTACGAAGTGCTCTGCCCTAAAATAAATTATCCAACACAATCCAGCGCTTGACAAAGCATATTGTAAATCTGATCTAATCACCGGATCAGGATGTTCCGGCCACACATCTAGGCGACGGAGAGGATTCAGGAGGTTCAGAGGACCAAGAACTCCATATGGGAAATCAAGGTCCAAGAGGCGCACAAAATATTTTCGACGAAGGAGACTAGGAAATTTTCATAAAAAGAACAAATGCTTTATTTGCCACAAAATTGGAATTTCGTTAGAAATTGTCCCCAATCGAGGAAATCTGTCAAGCTCTTGAAAGAAATTGAAGATTACACTAGCATACATATCGGAAAAGAAGAAGAACTCGAGTCCATATTCTCTATGGATGATGAACCCACTGAAGAAACCTTATTCTCTCGTGATATATACGAAGATCATAGTGATGACCACTATCAAATATTCGAATCAGGCTAAAGCCTATGAAGGGATTAATGCTCTCACAATCATCCCTCAAGTGGAACTCAAGGTTTATTCATCCAAATGGAATAAACTAACCAGAGTCATTGCTTTCATTGACACTGGAGCTACTTGTTCACTCATGAATCTTGTTGTTCTCCCTGAAGATCAATGGGTGCCACACTTTAAGGATTTCAACACTACATCAAATGGAATCTTAACTACGACTGTCATCACAAAGCACCCGGTCACAATTGAGTTCTTTCAAAAATATGCATATTAATCTATTTATTTTCTAACTTTAAGAACAATGTTCTTGTTGTTCCAGCATTATTCTATCCGATTATGGCAGTTCGTATGTTGGTAGTATTTAGGAGTTGCAAAATTAGATCAAACTATGTAGTTTGCCCAACTCATTCAAATTTGAATGGGTTTGGAGTAAAATACTTTTAATGATAGAAACATTTGAGTAGTGCTCAAGCTAGTTAATTCATCACAAAATATGCGACACAAATGGACCCAGTTGATGTCCAATTTTAACCTATGAATATGTTCAATCTTAGCCCCTAAAGTTGCCCGAGGCTTTTACCAAAACCTTTTCTATAAATTTTTTCTATATCCCATGGTTTTAATTTTTAGCCTCAATGACTATTTATTTTTCATTTTTATGAATTCGTTATAACTTATAATGGCCCTATTCTCTTTCTTATTTCAATATTATGCAAGAGCTATATTTGGTTCCCCGAAATAATCTCCTCGACCCATGCTTGAATAGAGATGATTGCCCATAAGCATATAAATGTGACACCCTAGGCATACCTCATATGATAAAGTACGGAAGATATGCTGGATAAATAAGCTAAGGAATCAAACCTTAGACCCAAAATGACGCATTTTAAAGCCGTGCAAGTTTAAACCCAAAACGAACAATATCACTAGCGGAGTAGACTGTTACAAGGCAACATAAAAAGGTCAGGCTTGGCGCTGGCTTAGGCAATAAAACTTTGGACGGGCGTGTCTGCGCTAAGCCATGTTGTATATTGTGGTGCTTGAGTATAGTAAACTCTTGTGCTATACCTTACAAATGAGTTGTATCCTTTTAGTAAAGAGTTATATATGAAAAGGTTTGAGCTTTTATTCGTAAAGATGTGTGTCTTTACTTTATTTGTTACCTAAAGTGTGAGTAAGATTTATCTATGTTTGGAAGAAGGCAAGACTCAAGTGCAGAACATCATTGTCGTAGAGTGGAAAACCTCGGTTGAGTGAAGTTTTCACCTGTAACTGTTGATACCCCATTTTTTCCTATATATTTTTAATATGCAAAATACTTTCGAAATAGCATGTGTATGCATATATAAGTATGTCCAATTATTTTATTATTTTTCCTTAAATTTTTTAAAGATTTTAAAACCAATTTATTCCCCTAGTTTATTCATAAAAATCCAATAATATTTTCTAAAATTATTATTTTTTGGTAATTCACTTATTGGATTTTTATATTTATGCTAAAATATAGCTAGGATAAATGTTGTACATTTTTACAAATTTATTTAGTATTTTTAAAGTTAAATTGTATATAATTGCAATATTAGCCTCTTTTAAGATTTAATTGCGTTTGTACTTATAAAATTAAGTCCAATATTTTTAATTTGATAAATATATGTTCTAAATCATTTTAGTGCTTTCAATTTATTTCCAGGATTTAATTTACTATTTCTATAAAATAAAATAGAAAAATGGCTATTTAAAATATAGCCAGATTTCATCTCAATTGTAGCCTAATTCTACCCCAATTCAAACCCAATTGAACCCCGACCCAATTTCAATTTGAATCGACCTAAACCCTGTTCCATTAAACCGCCCCAATTACCCGCTTTAATCCAAGCCGTTGATCATTCAGATCAACGGCCAATAATCACCCTTTCCTACTTAAACCCAAAGACCCCCAAACCCTTTTTATTATTCACAGTCCGCCACCCTTGAACTCTTCTTCTCTCCCAAATCCTCTCTACGACACCCTCAAACCCTAGCTGCCTCACCTTAATCTGCCCTAATCCATGGCTCTCCGGGATCATCTAAGACTTGTATCAGCCTCTCATGGCTTCTACGTGTTTGTTTCTGTGGTCTCATGACCAGATTCTGAAGGGTCTTGGTCCAGCCTTTGCTCGATGACTGTTCTCCGATCGTCTTTGACCTTTCTTCGGCCATCCATGGCCATTCGAGTCAGACCTTTGACTCTCCTGTTTAGATCGATGGCTTTCAAGGCCTTTCTCGTCACTTGGGGTTCTTCTGAAACCCCTAATCTCTAAGAGCTTTTCGACTTCTTTCAGGTCACTTTAGATCCATGCTTGCTATGAGTTTTTAAACGCCTTCTCGAAGCTTCTTCAATTTTACTTTAAAAAAAAAGACTCTTCATCTTTTTCCAATTAGAGTTTTCCTTCAAGTTCTTCTTTTCAAAATCTTTTCTGAGTTTAGCATGATAAAAATCCTAATTTCTTTTGGGGTTTCTGGGACTATTTGTAACGATCTGACCGGTCGTTTTGAGCTCTAGCACGCCATTCAATAGTTTGAGGCCATGAGCAGCTTCACTTCAAGTATTATCACTTGTACACATGGTTGGAATTAAATTCCGGGAAATTCGGAATTGATTTGGAGAAAGAATTCTCATTTCGAAAGCTTTAAGTTAAAAGAATTGACTAAGATTGAATTTTTGAGTGAACGACCTCGCAATCGGGATTCAAAGGTTCCAGCAGGTTTGTATGATGATTTCGGACTTGGGCATATGTCCGGATCGGGTTTTGAAAGACCCGGGAACGTTTCGGCACCTATTGTGGAAGTTGGCATTTTTGAAAGAATTTCATAAGTTTGGGTTGAAGTGCATATCAGTGTTATCGATGTCCATTTGGGATTCCGAATCTGGGAATAGCTTCGTGTGGTGATTCTGGTGTTGGGAGCATGAACAGAAGTGAATTCGGAGGTCCGTGGGTCATTTTGGAGTCATTTGGCTAAAGTTAGAAATTTGAAGGTTTTTGAGAAGTTTGACCGAGAGTTAACTTTTTGATATCGGGGTCGGATTCCGATTCCGGAAGTTGGAGTAGGTCCGTAATATCGAATGTGACTTGTGTGCAAAATTTGAAGTCATTCCGGAATGATTTTGGTAAGGTTTGAGACACTTAGTCTCTCTTAAGGAAGCTTAAGTTGGAAAAGTCAACCGGATGTTGACTTATATGTTAGAGGGCTCGGATGTGAGTTCCGATGGTTCGTTTAGCTTCGGGAGCTGATTTATGACTTAAGAGCTTGATCAGAAGGAGTTTTGGAGGTTCGTAGTAGATTTAGGCCTGAATTGGTGAAGTTGATATTTTTGGCGTTTTCCGGTTGATAGGTGAGATTTTGATATAGGGGTCGGAATAGAATTCCGAGAGTTGCAGTAGTTCCGTTGTGTCATTCGGGATGTGTGAGAAAAATTTCATGTCATTTAGATGTGGTTTGGTTGGGTTTTTTATCAAAAGAATAATTTAGAAGATTTTGAAATTCTTAGGATTGAAACCGATACGAATTTGGTGTTGTGATGTTGTTTTGAGCGTTCCGAAGGTTGGAACAAGTTTGAATGATGAATATGGGAAATGTTGGCATATTTGGTTGAGGTCCAAGTGGCCTCGGATGAGTTTTGGGTGGTTAAACGGGCTATTTCATCTTTGGAAAAAGTTGCAGATTTTTTTAGCTTCAGCTGTGCACCAGAAAATTTCTGGTGCGAGAAGTCCAGTTTGGAAGCTCATATCTTGCAATATATAAGGAATCAGAAAAATTGCAAAACATACAAGTTGTAGCCCTTGTATTCTAGTTTCCAGAAAGTTAAACCATTCATGATTTGAATATTCTATCAGAAAGTTATAATGGATCGAAGATGGCTGGTGGAGCAATTTCGGCAGAATTTTCTGATGCACTTTAGAAGCTCATATCTCGGAATATATAAAGAGTTATATGGTGTACAATCTATCAAATGAAAGATCTTCGAGTCTAGTTTCTATATTTTCAAACCGTTTGTCATTTGGATATTTCCACGAGGGGTTATGGACGTTTTAACAGAAGGTGTACAACAAGGGAAAATGGTAAGAGGATGTACAACCTGCACAATGTAAGGTACAACTCGATGAAGCCTGGGTAGATTGTTTTAAACACGAGTTTTAGCCCATTTCTTTCATTCCTTTCATTTTGCTTGGACGATTTTGGAGAGCTCAAGGAGGGATTTTCACCAAGCAACACTAGGTAAGTGATTTCTTCCTATTTTTGATTTAAATATGTGATCTTACATGGATTTAGACATGAAAATCAGTAGAAAAATGTGGAGTTAGGGCTTGAGATTATAAGACCTTATAGGGATGATTTGAGGGGTCAAACAAACTCTGATTTTTGAGTTCTTTATATGTACGGACTCGTGAGATGATGAAGAACATTTTGGTATAATGGTTGTCCAGTTCCGGGATACGGGCCCGGGGGTCGGGTTTTGACTGATTTCAGGTTTTGTGTTTAAAATCGATATTTTTCAATAGGAATTCATTCATTTAGAATAATTTGATGATAAAAATCTGAACTTGGTAGATTTGGAGCCCTCGGAAGTTGGGTCGAGAGGCAAACATGTTGCAGAGTAGCTTTTCGGTCTAGTTCAAGGTGAGTAATGATTGCAAATGATGTTCTGAGGGTTTGAAACCCCGAATTGCACATCGTAGTGCTATATTGAGGTGAGACACGCGCTTGATGAAGAGCGTGGGATCGTTCACTATTTGGGATCGTGACTTGGTCCGTCCCGATTGATGATTTTACCGTGTATTTGACAGAAGCTTATTTGTTATCATCATAATTTGGATTAATTGTCATATTTGGGCTTCGTGCCAATTATTTGAATCCTTCGGGGATTTTTATCACTATTTCCTCACTGCATTGACTTATTACTTGAACTCACTCATGTTGTTTTCCACTGTTTTACAACTCAGCCACTTTTACTCAGTTTTGAGACTTAAATGATATTTTAAATGATGTTTTGGGCTGAGAACTACTGTTTTACTAATGCCCGAGGGGATTATGATGATTTTTTGACTGAGTGCAGCCGAGGTCCAGATGTGAGGATACACTTAGTGATATGAGGCCGAGGGCCTGAGATACATATATATACCACGAAGTGGCATGAGTGATGTGAGGCCGAGAGCCGAGAGCCGAGATTTGATGCCACGAGATGGCTTGATATTGCGCTTGGGCCGTAAGGGCCCCTCCGGAGTCTGCACACCCCCAGTGAGTGCGGGTACCCATTCTGATCTGAGAGTGAGACCCGAGGGGCTGATATGTTCTGAGAGTGAGCCTGAGGGGCTGATATTATACTGAGAGTGAGCCTGAGGGGCTGATATTGCTCTGAGAGTGAGCCCCAATGGCTGGTACTGTTCTGAGATATTGCCCGAGGGGCGAACCTTTATGTGTTCATCTTTCATATTTACTTGTCATTTTACCTGTTATACTATGATATTTGTGCCCGAGGGGCGGATTTTCTTTGCTTATCGGCACTAACTGTTTTGCATTCATTTGCGTAACTGTTGAAAAAAAAAGGTTCATTTTTAAAGGAGGTTTAAACTGAGCTAAGATGTTTCTAAAGATTTCACAATTTTACTGCTTTTTCTCAAAAGGTTTTACACTGCTTCTATACAGCATGTTGATTTGCTTTACGTGATTTCTTACTGCTCAGTTGTTATTTACCTTTATTACTCACTGAGTTGGAGTACTCACTTTACTCCCTGCACCTTGTGTGCAGATGCAGGTATTTATACACCCGGTAGCGGGTTTTGGTTGATCGGAGGCAGAGATATCGGAGTTTAGTGAGGTGGCTGCCAGCGTTCGCAGCACCACTTTTCTCCCTTTTTGTTCTTCAGTCCTGCTTTGTATATTTCAGACCTTATAGTTGTATTTATACTCTAATAGATGCTCATGACTTGTGACACCCCGGTATCGGGCTGTGTTTGGGTTGTATTCCGCACATTATAAAAATCTTTTGCTTAGTTTGTGGTTATCTACTCATACTTAGACTGTTTATTAATATTTAACTATTTTGAAAAGGCGAAACGGGTTAGTTGGCTGGCCTTGTCTTCACGAGAGGCGCCATCACGAGCGGTTTGAGGTTTGGGTTGTAACAAATTGGCATCAGAGCCTAGGTTACATAGGTCTCACGAGTCATGATCAGGTCTAGTAGAGTCTCGCGAATCGGTACGGAGACGTCTGTATTTATCCTCGAGAGGCTGCACAACCTTTAGGAAAACTTCCACATTCTTAAATTCTTATCGTGCATCATTGATTCAGCTTGAAATGTAACTCTTGAAATTCCTTCCACGTGTTCGTATGCGCACATGAGCGCTCAGTATCAGTTGTGCATTGATGGCTTGTTATTCCCTGATCGAGGGACAAGATGTGATTTTCTGTGAGTTGAGGGTGGGCCAGTCTGGAGGACTTGAGGCCGAATTTTGCATGTAGCTTGAGCATCGAGGTGCTGATTGTGTGAGCATGTGTATCTAGATTTATATGTTCGATAGTGTCCCTATCAAGGGAAGTGATGACTGGATAGCTACGTGATGAGTATGATGTGACTGCGAGATGTGTTCAGATTGTTCGAATGTGGAAAAAAGAGGTTACTTAAGGGTAGAAAGAACTATTAGGTGCTTTATTTCTATCTTGATTTGATGTATATCCCCAAGTTATGGGAGTGTGAAGAATCTTTTCCTATTGTCTGGTTGGGAAGTGAAGTAGACTTCATGTCATGATATGGGTTCAGACCCAGGAAGACTAAGTGATTGTGTAATAGTAATGATTATGGAAGGGTAAAGAGAGATACCAGTTTGAGGCGAAGTATGTGGGTTATCTCTTGTGGATTATTCTGAAGTTTGTGTGATCCTTATGTTATTTATTTGGGAGATCTCATTTACCAGTGGAAGATATGTGTTACAATTGAGTCTGAGTTGCTTAAGAGAGTAGACCTGTCTGTTTCGTGGATGACTGCGAGATTTGCAGAAGATTTAAAGTACTAAATGGTCTGTGTTTCACGAGCGTATGAAGGACTGAGTTTAATTTCACTATGGAATTATGGCGGTAATATAGTATATGCATTATGAGTTATGGTGTGTTTTGGTCTATGGCCTTGAGCCAAATGGGGGAGTCTACTATTGCTTAGTTGATTGCACGGTTATGTGCTATGTTGGTTCCAGTTTGAGGCATACGGGAGAATCAGTTATGGCCTACGGAGATTGAGACCGAGGGTGGCTCGAGTAAAGGAATTTTTTTTGACAAAGGTTATAGTATGCTTCATAGGTGTGAGAATCACGAAATGTCTTGAGATGTTGTTGGTAAAGGATGCTCGGTGCATAGGACATGAGGTTGCTTGATTGCACTAAGGTGAGGCTACACTCTGCGGTGTAGGAGTGCTAATGAGGCTGGTTGTTCGGTTCGATTGATCAGGCTAATTGCAGTTTGAGTAGAGTGAATGACTCTCGAGAATGGTTTGAATGTGTTTGAGATTGTACATGTAAAAATTGGAAATTTTCAAGTGTATGATTTGGCTATAAACTAAGGGTTGCATTGGAGGGTGTCAAGGCTTGTGTCATTTCTATATCAATTATGGGATTCTATATATATCAGGGTTAGGAAGGTAATGTTTCCGGATTCGCAGGAAGTCTCATCGGGGTAGGTATTTTGAACGTGGTGCTTTTGGGAATATTTAAGGAAGTATTCAACGACATATGAGCCTTAGACGGTGTGGCTTTATGCTTGGGTCTCGTGTGGCGAGTCCGGGTCGAGGATTGTGATGTGATAGTAGGAACAAGTATCAAGTCTAAGGTAAATTCAGAGGAACTTGTATAGATGGGATAGCTTGGTAGTAGGTCGGCTCGGCATGGGAAATGATGTGATGATTTCTTTGGGTGCTTATGAGGTAAAGAGTTTCTACAGGTGTTTCACGACAATGCTCTTGAGTTTTAGTGACCTGCGTAGCTTGGTTGAGTTAGAAGGATTCAGTCCTGACAGTTTAGTTTGTGCAAATGGAGTTCGGAGAGTCCTTAATGGTCTCTGCCACTGTTAGAGATGCGTGTTTTCTACGAGCGTGAAGAGCACGGGATGTGTAGTGATTTTCTTCTATATGGGATCAACGGAAAGTTCTTGGTTAGTTGAGTACATAGTTTCTTGTGGCTTGGAATGGATATAAAGTTCTTATGTATTAGTCCCGGCTAGGATGATTGTCCTTGTGTGTTATAAGAGGAAGTGTGTTATTATGGACCCAGGTAAAGCTATTAGACTAGTTCAGTGTGAGCGGAATCGGCTTGAAGTGTGTGACAGGATTTAAACATACTTATGGGCCCCATGTGAGTCAGATGTGTTCATTTTAGTATAGGGCTCCTCAAGGAGAGGTGTTGGAATATCAGATGTTGTTCCGTCGTCGTCAAATTGATGTATATTATGATTGTGCCATGTGAGTTGTGAAACGACTCTATAGATCCCTATGTGTTGAGTCTTTGTGTAGTGATGATGTTATGTGAGAAGGAGAACTCTTGAGATTCAAAGTATATATATCGCACCTCAGTTGTGCTAGAGTTTTGTAGCGTATGGCTCTATCGGTCTCCCCAGGATGATATTATGCGCTTAGCGTGCTTGTGACCGATATTCGGTAATTGTAATGGTGAGAAATAGCTCCGTGTATATCTCCTTATGTGAATTTATGATGGGATCGGGTGGCACGCCACCACGGGTATGTTATTTGTATTGGGTTGCACGCCACAACAGGGTGATGTTGAGTAAGCTCCTATATTTATTTTTCTTGTGTTTTGCTTCCTATTTTCTAAGTAAATCCATGTTAGTTGCGTGAGTTGAGTAGTTCCTTCCTGAGTCATTTCCTTATGCATCATGCTCGAGTTGAGGCCTATTGGCGCGTTGTGGCATCATGTGAGATTGTTGGTCATGCCTGGGGTGACTTATTGCCTGAGCAGTTCATACTGGGCGAGACAAAATTATGGTATCAGGGATCGGTGCGATAAGACTATGTAGANCAGGATTTGGGGCTTGGTATGAATGAATCCAACCAAGAAAGGTGAAGAGGAACTTAATTTAAAGAAAATCATCAACAATCAATCAGACCCTTTTGAAAAGGGACTCGGAATCAATCACAGGCTGGCCAAGGGCCTTTTGAAAGAGGAGAATGTCATATAAAAAGCATACAGAGACAAGAGAGAGTTGTTGTCAAACTAGCAAGAAATCAGAGTAACCAAGAAGGTCAGGTTCATAGACTCAAAGTGAGTCTGAAAGAGAGTCAGGGTTCTGAACGGAACCCTAGTTAAAACACGAGGTCAAGCTTGCCAAAAACCCCAAATACTAGGGTTTCTGACTCGAATCAGACACACAGACGAGAAAACAACAAATAGAATAGGCTCAATAGTCTCTTTCAGAGACTTATGAGAGAACAAACAAAAGAAAAAGCAAGTTTGAAATACAGGGAATACATTTAGGTAAAGCTTGTCACTCAAACAAGTTCAGAAGAGAGAAAGTGATACGGGCTTAGGAAAACAATAGACGAAGCATGTTTAGGATTCAAACAAAGTCCGGTAAAGGCAGGCAAGGAGTAAAAGCTCAGTAAAAGTACAGTAGAGGGATATGCGAGATAGACAGGCAAAGCAGGCTCATAGAACCCAGTAAAAAAAAGAACAGAGCAAAAATAGGAGAACATGCATAAGATGGCAAAACATAAGAACAAAGGAGTAAACATGCGAGGAAAGAACATAAGAACACGGCATAGACATATTCACACAAAGAAAAGAAAAGAAGAGACAGAAATCATTTTTCCAGAAACCCTAAATTGAAAACAAATTAATTTTGAAAGGGAAAAATGGGAAAAAAGCTTAAAACATTGAATACATCATAGATTCATCACAGATGTAAGTAAATAAAGGAAAAGGAACCTCGAATAGCTTTAGGGTTTCTCAGAAACCGTAGAAATGAGAAGGCTTGGAAAGAGTCTGGTCTTGAGTCGATCTGAGCCATAGCTAGGCTCTTAAGGCTCGAATACATCGGAACGGGGCCGGAGAGGCCATAGAACCTCAGATCTGTGGAGGATCTGCTCGAACTCCATCGAGGTAGGACCTCGAAGTCTCGAACAAACATGGCTTAGGAGTGAAGGAGGGTGAGCACAGGCCGTCCATGGCTTCTCAGGCCATGGACTCCGGTGAGATTGGTCGGAGAAGACGAAGGAGACGATTAGGCTTTCGAGTGTTTGAGAGCGTTTGAGAGAGTGAGAGAGTTTGAGGGCGGCGGTCGAAGAGAAATGAAAGTTAGGGTTAGGTCGTTCGAAATTAAAAAGGCAAGGATCGTTTGTGGCCGTTGATCAAAGATCAACGGCCTGGATTAAAAAGAAATCCGGGCGGGTTTGGCAATTCGGTCAGGGGTCGGGTTAAATAAGGAATTGGGTCTGATTTGGGGCTAAGATTGGGGTCAATTGGGGGTCAAAATTGAGACGAAATTGGGCTACAATTGAAAGGAATTGAGGCTACAATTGAAATAGCCAGTTTTTCCCTTTTATTTTATAAAAATAGTAAAAATATTTTAAAAAGCAAATTATAGGCACTGAGTCAATAAATAGTATATAAATATTAACTTAAAAATATTGGGATCAATTTGTATTTATAAAAATACTATTAAATCTTAAAGAGGCTAGTATTGCAATTACACGTAATTTAGTTTTAAAAATACCAAACGAATTTGCAAAAATATGCAAAAATCATGTTAACTATATTTTGATGCAAATATGAGGATAAAATAAATTATTCACCAAAAAGATAATTTTGGGAATAATTATTTGATTTTATGGTGTAAAAATAGGCCATAAATTGGTTTAAAAATCCTTAAAAATGTCAAAACCTTTTGATGTGCTCATATATGCACACATATGTTACTTTGAAAGTATTTTGGATATAAAAAAACATAGGAAAAAATTGGGTATCAACAACAATCTGAAAAAGTTGATTTCGCCTTTGTTAATTAAGGACTGATACAACCAGCAGGCAAGCCTGATTCGGACTTCCTATATAAGTCATGTATCAAACTAGTCTGCCTCAGCAATTGGAATTCCCTTACCTTAGTATTTTTCAAATTCAGACCCTAAATGTATGTGCAAGTTATGCTATTTATGTGTTTTTGTTTGAGGAGGTACACATGAGCCTTTATTTGTTTACATGTTTCCCCTACCTTTATTTGTTTACATGCTTCCCCTAACGTGCAGTATTATATGTTTTGTATGTCGCCTTAGATTTTTTACCTTTTGAAACCAAAATCAGCCTAACATCCTTTCCCTTAAAAATAGTAGTCCTAAATTCCTCCGGGACTAATAGGAATGGGACTGGTAATAGCATGCAATAGTGATCGAGACCAATCCGCGCTTTAATACCTTAATGGGGTGGGAAGGGTAGATATGGATATGATGACTGGTGCACTAATACCACGTGTATCCCCTCTTCTGAGGAGTGTCATACCGGGTATCGCATTGATGTGATCCATATTAAACATAAACCTAGGACCCTCTTTCCCTTTATTTGCAAACTTCTTTCTTTTAAAACCTTTCTTTTAATTTCTCTTTCTCTTATGTGTTTAAATTTAAATCCTCTCCTATTTGATCTATTTGCTAAATTGCACAAATTCATAATCAACTGTCTGGCCGAGAACCACACTAGTGGATCCTGAGGGGTGCCTAACACCTTCCCCTTAGGATAATTTCAAGTCCTTACCCTATCTCTGGTTATTCAAACAAACTTAGAATTAAATCCTATAGGTGTCCTAATGCACCTTAAATTATTAGGTGGCGACTCTTCAAATGTAAAACTGTGACGACCCAAAGGATCATCACCTGTATTCCCACTCACTCTGTATCTCTGAGGCCGTGAAAACCTCACTTGGGGGTTGCCTCGAATTTGTGTGCGTAGTCCGGGCGCGTGGCCGGAACGTTTAAATATGAATTTGTGAGAAAGATAATAAACTTTGATGTTTTAATTGATTAAGTTTGACTTCGGTCAACGTTTTGGGCAAACGGACCCAGACTCGTGATTCAACAGTCCCGAAGGGTCCGTAGGAAAATATGAGACTTGGGGGTGTGCCCGGAATCAAATTCCGAGGTCCCACGTCCGAGGAATGAATTTTTACGTGAAATTGTTTTCTAAAAATAATTAAAGAATTGGAAAGTGTTATTTGTTTAGTAGACTGTGCTGTTGGGCTCGTATTTTGTTTTCGACGCCCGTCACAAGTCTTATATATGAGTTAAGCAATTGCTGTGAAGTTTGGTTAGATTTGGACGTCATTTGACGTGTTTTGAGCTAGAAGCAGTAAAATTTGATGTTTCATGGAAATTGGAAGGAAATCATGGGTCTTGAGGCCTAATTCGATATTGTTTTGGCAATTTGATCGCACGAATGAGTCCGTAGGATGTTGTTGGAGTTATGTGCATGTTTGGTTTGGAGCCCCGAGGGCTCGGGTGAGTTTTGAGTGGGTCCCAGGAGGGTCTTAGACTTAAAAGTATCAGAAATTTGCAGGTCCAGGTGTTGCAGGCCCCAGTGCAGCCGCGGTCATTTCCGCGCGGTCCGCGCTGGAAGTCGCGCGGCCGCGGTGCATTTCTGCGCGGTCCGTGTGGCTAGGTTCAGAGGGCTAGTAGTCCTAGGTTGCCCAGCGCGGCCGCGTGCCATATCAGCGCGGTCCGCGCTGGGAGATTCAGAGAGTGGGAATTTTGGTCCATTCCTCCAGCGCGGCCGCGCACCAAATCAGTGCGATCCGCGCTGGGTAGGTTCAGAGAGTCATTTTCTTCCCTTCCTCGGCGCGGCCGCGGGGCATTTTTGTGCGGTCTACTCCGGGTCTCCAGTTAGTATATAATGTCGGGATTTTCAGTCATTTGTCACTTTTTCAAAACCCAAAACATAAGAGGCGATTTTCCAAACGATTTTACTTCTTCAAAACGATTGATTCGAGCGGTTTGGTGGTGGATTCGAGGGGTAAAGCTATATTAGAGGATTGAGTTGAGTTTGGAGCATTCGAGGTAAGTGTTTGTTCTAACTTTGGCTTGAGGGAATAGGATTAGGATGTATTTGCTACTTGCTAAATGTGGAGTACGGTGTATAGGCATGGTGACGGTTGTCTATGCACCGGAGTCTAGCATGACTGTGAGTCTTAATTACTTTTAATTCGAATGGTGTGACACAACTTCCTTGTTTAATTGATAAATTTCATATAATGTGAACGGTTGAGGAGGAATTGTGATTGGTATATTTTGGAGCGTTGGCTCGAACAAGAATGTGATAGTTGAGAAAGAAGTGATTTAAAAGAGGATGTGTTGTGATTATTCCCTTGCCGGGACGTGTAGACTATTATTATGTACTCTCCCTTGCCGGGATATTTGGGTTGTTAGCTGTACCCTTGCCGGGTTAAAGTGTTATGTTGCCGAATTCCCCTAATGGGGCCTTCTTTACAAAGCCAAATATTTTGAACTATAATATGGGATCATGTGACACGCCGTCCACTTATATATATATATATATATATATATATATATATATATATATATATATATATATATATATATATATATATATATATTATGAAATGGGATCGTGTGGCGCGCCGTCCACTTATATTCTATAATATGGGATCGTGTGGCACGCCGTCCACTTATATTCTATAATATGGGATCGTGTGGCACGCCGTCCACTTATATATATATATATATTATGAAATGGGATCGTGTGGCACGCCAACCACTTATATATTATAAAATGGGATCGTGTGGCACGCCGTCCACTTATGAATTAAGAAATGGGATCGTGTGGCGTGCCGACCACTTATATATGAGCTATGGTATTGAGATAGTCTCGTCGTTATATCCGTTGATCTGTATTCGCTGTATTTTTCCCCGAGCATGCCCCCTTTACCTTTCTTTTAGTTGATATTCTCTGTTGTTATTTCTATTGCCTTTGTATATATATATCTGCACAGGTTGTTTTTGGTAGGTCCTGTCTAGCCTCGTCACTACTTCGCCGGGGTTAGGCCAGGCACTTACCAACACATGGGGTCGGTTGTGCTGATGCTACACTTCTGTGCTTTTGCACAGATCATAGTACCGGAGCAGGAGCCTTTGGTCAGCAATAGGAGCGTTGGGAGCTTACTTCAGTCCGGAGATTTCCGAGGTAGCTTGCTGGCGTCCGCATGGCCCGGAGTCTCTCTTATCTCTGTCTTTCGTTTGATTTCCCTTGTATCGGATCAGACAGTACTGTATTCTTATTCAGACTTTGTATTTAGCATTCAGTAGAAGTTCGTGAGTTAGTGACACCAGATCTGGGTAGAGGTGTACTTGAATTTCCGCACTTGGTTTCAGTTATTTATGTTTCGAAACTTCCGTCTTTATATTAATTGCCTCGTTCTTCTATACTGTTAATGATGTTGAGAGAAGTGTTAAATTAATTGGCTTGCCTAGCTCCTATTAGTAGGCGCCATCACAACTCTCGGGGGTGGGAAATTCGGGTCGTGACAAAAACCCAATTCCCAAAAGGAACGAGTTGTCCCATACCAAATATTATAAACTCGATTTCATGAGAAAAAGGGGGCGCGACAGTAACAACTGTCAAGTTATAGAGAATAAATGTTGAAGACCACTGCCAATATTTGCTTGCATCAAAAGTAAAATAAGGTCTTTAACTAATTAAAGTCATTGTGATAAAATTACTTAACAAAGAACAAAGAGCAAGCAAACAAAGAGGAACACCAAAGGAGGTTTTTATTTAATTAATTTCACTTTTTTTTGGTCCAAAAGATAACATATATTAATAACTATGCAATACGTACATATGTTTGGGGCGTAACTGACTCCCTATCACAAACCATTGTTGTATTACAAAGACGTAGGTTACTTCTAGTATTTTCAGTTGTCATGGTCATCCTATTGGAATTATCATCATGACAACTAATTACAAAGGAGGGTATTTGATCCATATTGCCACTTTGATTTTGCCGTGCAATGTCTTGGCTTGATTGAGGTCCTCTCAAACTTTCCTTGTCTTTTTTAAAGCTTAGTGCAACAAAAGTGGGAACAACTTCAAAAACACTTGGCGAATATTCAGTACCAAAATTATGGCCCGCCTTTGCTAGTTGATCTGCTACCATATTTTGCTCTCTGTACGCATGTCGGACTACAGGATTACCTAGTTGGCCACAATAGTACATGCAATCGTTAATCATATTAGGGAATGCAATATTGTCAGTATGTAATAGTATGGTAATTTCCTTTGCATCCACCTCCACTTCCAGTGGTCTTATATTATTTTCATAAACCATTTTCAAACCCTGTGTCAATTCATAAAGTTCTGCAAAGGTGGATGATTCGTGTGGTGCCGAACCTGTGAATCCCAATATCCATTCCGCTTTTGAATTCCTGATTAGTCCTCTTATCCCTGCAGTGTTGTCTGAATATGCACCATCTGTATTAAGCTTATAGAAGTGTGTATTTGGTGGATTCCATTTAATATTTTTGGCCAATGTTGTTTTGTGGCTAATCTTAGGTACAGAAGCAGCCAAGTATGCGTATTTCGCTGCTTGATGAGTTGTAGATTTAAGAAGAATGTTATCCCTAAGTATTCCTATTTCGAGTAGTCCAAATATTCCATAAACTAATAGGTAAGTATGTGTTAGGGTTTATGTTGAAAGGTACTTTGATATTTGTCGACGCCCCCTTTTTCTCGCGAAATCATTCGAAATCGGGTATACGACATTTAGGAGGACAACTCTATTCCCTTTCGAGAATTGGGTTTTTGGAGTTTGGAGAGTCGCCACCTAATGATTATAGTGCAAGGACACTTTTAAGAAGAATTTGAGATGTAGAAACCAAAGTTTGGGTAAGGGCTAGAAATTATCTCGAGGAGAAGGTGTTAGGCATCCCCCAAGATCCACTAGTGTGGTTCCCGGCCATACTACAATTGTGACTTTAAACAACAAGGGAACAAATAGAAGTCTCAATTAGAGGGGCTTTTCACATAGTATTGCAAGCAAGTTTAAGAATTTGAAAATAAAAGAGTAGAAAGTTTAGAAAGATGGTTTTGAACAATTTAAAAAAAAAGAATAACAAGTAAAAGAGAAAGGGGGTCCTAGGTTTGCAAATAATATGGATCACATCAATGCAATACCCGGCGTACACTCCTCAAAAGAGGGGTCGCACGTGATATTAGCGCACTGGTCATCATATCCATATTCTACCCTTCCCACCTCGTTAAGGTATTAAAGCGCGGAATGTATTGTTACTTATTGCATGCTAGTACCCGTCCCAATCCTATCAGTCCCGGAGGCATTTGGGACTACTAATCCTAAAGGGAAAGGGAGTTTGGGGTCTTTTGAGAGTTTTCAAAAGGACAAAACACTAAGGCGACATTCAAAACACGTAATGCAAGTATGGGGAAAGCAAGTAAATAAATAGGTCTCAAGTAAGCCTCCTTAAATAAAATAAAGGCATATAATTTAGCATGTCTTGCATGTACTGGTTTGGTCTGGATTAAATTAGAGCGATAAGCGGACTGGTTCAACACATATTTTTAGACAAAGAGTCCGCATTAGGTCCGCTCAAATGTAGTTGTCTAAGACTGACCTAATGATTAATTAGCCAACCTTTTGTCTATGTGTTGAATAAAACTAGGCAGGGGATCTACTGATTTCAGGAAAAAGATACAAACCAATTATAGAAAAAGAGTTACCAGTTTTAACAGAATAAAATGAGTTTCAGAAAAGATGCAGACTGATTATAGAAAAGGTTTACCAATTTTATCAGAAAGAAATGAGTTTCAGAAAAATACAGACTGATTATAGAAAAGGTTTACCAATTTTATCATAAAGAAACGAGTTTCGAAAAAATGCAGACTGATTATAGAGAAGGTTTACTAGTTTAAACGAGTTTCGAAAAAGATGCAGAAGATTACCAGTTTTAGCAAAATAGATACGAGTTTCAGCAGTTGATACTGTTTTAAACGAATGAAACAGTTCAGATTCGAGATCTCCCATAGGCATGCTTTCTATACGTTACTGATTTTAACACCTTTTCAGACGCTAACAGAAGTCTTATGAACATGGTATCTATATGCAACTTTATTATTAGACCCACAAGCGGTTTGCCTAATGACATTTATATATGCAGAAATGCAAGAGCCTATAGACATGATATCTATATGTGTATTTGCAGAAAATTCAGAAATTAACCCCTATAGGAATGATATCTACCCTTGTGCATAAAGTAAACCCCCTCCCTTTCTTTACTAAATCCTCAGGAGTTTATCACAAATTATTACAACCCAATGAATCAAACTAGAAATTAAAAGTACATCAGAAGCTACAGCTACATCAGAGCAGCCTAATTCAGACTTAATATCTAACAATATGAGATGAACCACTTCCGAGATCAAGATTTCCAAAGCCTTCTCTTATCTAGGGTGTTTCAAAGTTCCAAGGAGTTTCAGGAACTCCAGGCAGTGCTTACACCCCGGATATTAACTAGAACTGAATTAAAGTGCAGTGTGGAAGAGCCAGCCCTCAAGCGTCCAAGTTTAGAGGGAGCTCATGGGTCCCAAGGCAAGGCTCACAAGAGGGGGGGCAGAACTTAGATTCTAGGAACAAGTGCAAGTGCAATAGAGGGGGTTAGGGAGTGCCAAGGTAGGATGGTGGTCATGCCCAGCCATATGGTAGGCTAGCACACCCCTGACCAGCCTGTCAGCCAAACAATTAAGAGTAAGGACCTATTGAAGGTCAGACCATGGCATGGGCAGTGATTAGGATACTGCCAGACCAAAGTCTCAAACTCAACATTACATAGAAAGGGAAATGGAATGGGAATTGAAAGAGCTTAGGACTTAGAGGGTCCAGTTCATGTCCATGGACAATAATTTCAGGTATTGCCATGTTTTTGAACCATAGCTCAGCCACACAAAGGGAATTAGGGGTAGGGATTCATATAAGAGCAGAAACAAGGAAAGAAACAAAGTTTGCAGGAAGTTATGTCATATAAACAGTAAACCAAACAAAAGATGAACTATAGAAAAACACGTAGGGGGAGAGGCAGAAGTTAAACAAAGAACATACCAGTTTCAGAAAGATAAGCAAAGAAAGCAGGATTCTTGCCAACAAGCCACAATCAGAGAGAACACTTTATGTGTGAGTGAGTTCAGAGAAAGAACTCGAGTGTTTGTGTGAGAAATTAAAAGTATTCAGTTGGAAGTAATGTGAAAGTATTCAAAATTGATCGTCTGTTAAAAATGCAGAAGAGCAGCCCCTTTTATAGTGCAGAGAAACAAATAAAGAAGGCAAGAAGATATCATTGAAATCAGACTCCCTTGTTTAAGGGATTCTGATTTTAACGAGTGAAAACAAGTTAAGGAAAGAAAATTTGATAAAAACCTTTCAAAGTAGCACAAAAGGGGTAAGTACATAAAAGTTATTTAAGGAAAACAATCAATGATACACGGCTTATGCCAAATATGGTAAAGGAATCAATTAAACAATAATGAAACAAAGATTACAAGTTCAATTTGAATGAACCCAGTCAAGAAAGGCGGAGGAGGTTCAATCGAAGGAAAATCAGTGGCAATCAGTCAAAACCCCATCAAAGGAATTCAGAATCAATCAATTAGTTGTCAAAACCTTTTGAAAGAAGAGTTCTCATATATAAAACACACAAATAAGAGAAAGTCAAATTATTTAGAACAGAGTTTAATCGAAGAGAAGTTCAGAATCATAAGCAAAGAGATACAGGTTCAATTTGCAGACCCATAGTGAGTCTGAGAGTCCGGGGTCCCAAAGTGGAGCCCTAACTCGAACACAAATCAACATCGTCAAAGAAAACCCCCAAATCTTAGGGTTTTGAAATTGAATCAGACATGGAAGTGGGAAAGCAAACCATTTGTTTTAGAGTCTCAACAAAACAGATATGATAGCATATTTGAACGACAAAGGAAGAAAAATCATGAAGAACATATTTGAGAAAACTTGGAAGCTAAACAAGTTCAGAAGAAGGAGATAATACAAACGTGAACACAAGTAGATGAAGCATGTAAGAACATGAACAGAATCCAGTGAACAAAAATCAAATAACTTAACGGTAAACACACATAGTAAAAGAGTAAAGAATACTAAGCGAGGATTAACAAGAGTGACATACATAGTAGAAAAGAAAAGGTAGAAGGCAGTACATGCGTAATAAAAAGAAATCACACGAGCAGGGTATGGGCAAACACGCATAAGGCAAAGAAGAAGAAGAACCAGAAAGATTTTTTCCAAAAAAAATCCTTTCAGAAACCCTAAAATCGAAGAGAAACGATTTTGAAAAGAAACTTTTTGGGGAAAACACTTCAAAATGTCAAGTAGAGCGTAGATACAGCATAGATCTAGGCAAACAAACAAAGAAAGAACCTCGAATAGCTTAGGGTTCAGAGAAACCCTAGAAACAAGAAAGGCTTGGAAGACATCGGATCCTGAGTCGAGAAGGTCAGGAATCAGGTCTCTAATGCTTGAATATGCCGGAGCGTGGCCGGAAAAGCCATAGATCTACAAATCTGAGAAAGATCTGAAGGATATCCATCGAGGTCAGGTCTCCAACTTCGAGTAGCTTAGGTTTAGTGGTGAGAAAGAGTGATTACATATCATCCATGGCCGGAGATGCCATGGATTCCGGTGGAAACGAGGTAGGAACAGGTGTGCGGCGATTAGGGTTTCGGAGAGGCTAGAGAGAGTTTTGAGAGACGAAGGGTTTCAAAGGCGGCGTCTTTGTGCAAATGACATACGGTTAGAGGGGTTAGGGAATTAAAAAGGAAAGAAAGAATATCGGCCGTTGATCAAAATGATCAACGGCCTGGATTTAAAGGGAAACCGGGCGGGTTTTAAGATTGGGTCGTGGGTTGGTATTTTAGGAATTGGGTCGTTTAATTTGGGGGTGGAATTGGGCCAATTAAGGGTTAAAATAGAAAGGAGAAAAGGGGTTGTAATTGAAACACAAATGGGCTAAGTGTTAATAGCCAATTTTCCCCTATTTATTTTATAAAAATAGTAATAAATATTTTGAAAGTAAATTAAAAACACTGAGCAAACAAATACTATATAAATGTTAATTTAAAAATACTGGAAATAATTTTATAATTATTAAATGCTATTAGTCATAAAATAGGCTATAATTGCAATTACATGCAATTTAGCTTTTAAAAATACCAAATAAATTTGTAAAAAATATGCAAAAATACCTTAATTATATTTTGGTGTAAATTTGATAATGAGATAAGTTATTCACCAAAATGATAATTTTGGGAACAATTATTGGATTTTGTGGTATTAAAATAGGCAATAAATTGGCTTAAAAATTATTAAAAATTTGGAAAAGTACCAAAACTCTTGGGTGTGCTTACATATGCACATATATGTTATTTTGGAAGTATTTTGGGTACAAAAATACCTAGGAAAAAATTAGGTATCAACAATATTCTTATAATTAATTAGCTTACGTACCCAAGTTTGTGTGGATGAAAAGTTGGTAATATGGTTAATAAGGTGTATAAGTCCAAGTTCTTGCCAATATTTCATAGCATTTACACATTGAAGGAAAATGTGTTTAATTGATTCATCCTCCCTTTGACAGTAGAAGCAAGTTGCATCCGGTATGATTTTAATGTTTTTTAAGTAAAGTCTCCTTGGTAACCTATTATGGCATAGAAGCCAAATAAAACTTTTAATTTTTGGAATATAATATAAATTCTTAAGTTCCTTACAGTCAAGAGTTTTTTGAATCTACCTAATAAAATACCTACCTCATCAAAAGGTAATTTCCCCAATGATTTTTTTTAATATTCCTTTATTTTTTTAGAAGCTACAAGATTCGCGCTTAATTAACTTATGATTAAAAAAAATCTGCTTTGGCGGATCCTTTGATTCTGATGGATTTATAATTATCTATTGTGCCTTTATTTATTTATTTTGGTTAAACTGTAAAATTTTATTTAACTTAGTAAAATATTTACATCCATTCGCTCATTTGACTCTAGAGTCGGGTCCTACAAAAATAGCCTTTTTGTGACACTTAAGTTCCACATCCGGAACTTATTATCTATGTTAACATGGATACCTATTTATCTTTGCTAAGATTCCTCTCCATTTACAATAGTTCTCCCCTCTAATGTGTAAATGTAGTACAATTTCTCTAACTATATCCCTACATTCTCTTTTTGATTGTTGAAATCTTCGTAGGTTTCTTTCCATCCATGTTTGATATACTGCTGCTGCAAATGCATTTCCCAGGATCTTCCATAGTTCCTTCCTGCTCTTTGTTCTTGTTGTCATCCATGCAGTTTCCTCTTGCCAACTTCCTACTTGTCGATTTATTCCAAAAAGTTTCAGCAGCTGCTCCCATATAAATCTTGAATATGAACATTCAAAGAACAGATGTTCATGTGTTTCCTCTGTATCTGTCATACACAACACACATTCCTTAGGTACTGTTATTCTCCATCTGCTTAGCCTATCCACCGTTGCTAATCTCTGATGCAATGACATCCACAAGACAAACTGATGTCTAGGTAATATTCCTTGTGTCAAGGGCAATGTTTTGCAGTTGACCTTTGGATATTGTGGCATAATTGAAGTATACGCTTTGCTGATTAGATACTTCCCCTTTACTGCATATAACTCCAGCTCCTTCATGCCAGTAGTTAGCCATCTCCTTGCTTCGAAAACTTTTCTTATCACCCAGCTAGCTTGCTTAGGTGTTTTCATATTTTCCAAGTCCTTCTTCTTCATATAGTGATGATGAATCCACATAACCCATAACTTGTCCTTCTTTTGTGCAATTGACCATAGTAGCTTGCCTATTGCTGCCTTTATTTCGTTCTTCAGAATAATTTAGCTTTCTTTGTACCGGGCCAGGTCCAATTATATTGATCCATTTTGAAGAATTAATATAAATAGCTGCCTATCTAATCTCTTAAACTAAAATAACTGACGTGTGTGTGTATATATATATATATATCATTTTTAAAATGTGTTTTTAGCTGAATAAATTTTGTTTAAAATAAATATCATTTTAGGAAACTAAGAAGATGTCAATAAGTTATTTCCAAATTAACCTTCAATAAATAATTTATATAACTTTTACAAACATCTATAACCAGTTATTATTTATTTTGAGGAAAAATAATGTGTAATTTAATTGACAAAATAAGTCTTCAGATTAATACTATTAAATAATTTCTTAATAAGTGTATCAAAATATTAAATGACACTTAGAAAAGATTGGATGTAGTAATAAGATTCGTCTTGTTAATTAGGACTATTATTAAAAAGCTTCGGCTTAGTTCTTCATAAGTCCCTTTTGAAGTCATTAGTCAACTTCTTGAAGAGCGAAATAATTAAGGATATGACTTAGTCCTATTGAATTGAATTGATGTTACCCTCAAAAGTTATAGTGAGATCAATAAAATTCTCTACTATTAATAAAAGGTTTCAAGTTCGAGCTTCTAAACTAGAAAATATCTTAATAAACAATAAATATTGAATGCTAATGACTATACAAACAAAATTCATATTGATATCACCTTGCAACTGTATTACGATAATGAAAATTTGGTGAAAACTTATATTTCCTTTTGGCTTTGTTTAAATATTAAAAAATTTAAAAAATACTTTTAGAAAAGAATTTTGGAGTCGGGACTAGTTTATGAGAAATTATATTTAAAGAATATTTATAATAGATGTTTTAATTAATATATCTGTTTTAAGTTTTGAAAATTTCTTTTTCAATAATCGACTTTGATTTATATGTTTGAAAAAATATTTGAAAAACTTTTCTACACCACATAAATGCCGACATCTCATGAGTGATAAGTCATCTTCCTCCATATTCTATTACCCACTATTATATTTAATTTCGTATAAAAGTTGGCGAAAAATCTAGCTCAATCTTTGCACGAAAAAGTGTTAATTTGTCTTCTTCTGTGAGCTGTCCACCTTTTGCTTTTACTTTATTTATTATAATAATAAAATCGAAGCTTTCTCGCATTATCTCCTTCTTAATTAATTAATTTACTACTTGTGCCAATTGGCCAATTATTTCTGAGCCTTTTGAATTTCTTGCAATTAAAGAAATTTCTTAGCATCTGTGCCTTTAAAAAAAAATCTGCCGACTGCATAATATCTTTGACGTTATAATTTTTTATTCTTTAGTCGTATCATTCTTCTATGCATATTGAATTTTTTTTTTTTGTTTCTTTTCAATGTGGTTCTCTCTTTTTGGCATAGACAAATTAAAGATTTAGAGTTGATAAATTTGAAGGGCTACTAGGTTTCACAAAGCATAATTAAGTTGATGAAAATAGTGAGATAAATTGTCAAAAATAAGTTATTTTGTTAAACAAATGAATAAGGAAATAGAAAAAGGAACAGTGAGATTGGAATCCAAATCCTATATGGATTAGCTTTGTTCTAATTTTGGATTTTGGATAATAATTAGTGTGCAGAGTTACATTTAGTCCTGAAAGAACTAGCTTTATATGTTGGAAATGTTGTTTGTGAAAACATTTCTTTGATATTTTCTTTTTTTTGGAAAATAAAAACAAATATTGGTTGTTCTGAAAGTAAAACAGTACTCATAATTTAGGTTATTTGGAATAAACAGTTCTTTTATCCCCCAACTAATTTTGAAACTCTACACAAAAATTACGACAATTACCATTTAGCTAACAGGTATCAGCACTTGATTTTTATGAGAGTAAGGTCCTCAATAATTGCTGACAACTATCTTACTCGCATCGAATACTTACACCAAATTCATAAGTGTATGGCATGTATTTGTGAAAGACTATCTTACTTGATCATGATTAATAGTACTTGTTTTCACGTAATAAAATCATATAATCATGTTAAATTAGTATAGTTTGATGTTCATTCCAAATCCAAATGTATCAACAAAGCTTTATCCGACTTAGCCGATATTTTTTAACAAGTAGTGCTACATGGTCTAATTTACTCCTTAAGATCTTTTGCTGATCATATGCATGGCCAAGATTAAACCCACCAACCCTACTAACTTATATCTGAAAAGAAAGACTGAAATACGGTATAAGCATAATGAAAAAAGAGTAACTTTTCATAGTATGCTTGATACAGTAACTTAGGGTAATAACATGTCATAACGAATTAAATTAATTACTACATAATATTTTTTTTTTACAAATATAATATACGCACGTCAAAATATATCAATCACCTTAATTTCTCTTCCTGAAGTTAAGATAAAAATTTGATTCACATTTGCAAATGTAATTGTCACTTTGACACGAAGTAAACGATAATTACTTAGGGGTAATATTTTTTGTGTAGCTAATTTTCCGTAAAAAAGGTTAATTTAATAGTAATTTTTAAAAAATTTAATGGGACAATTAATTAACCTTCGGTGACAAAGAGCTACTAGTAAAGATTAAAGATTAATAGGGGGACTGCTGAACTGTACGTGTACTGAAGGAGAGGAACATCGTTGTACCCTACCAGGTGGTAAAACCAACAAGCCAAATAGAATACTAATAACAATAATATTCTACTTAGTACTAGTGCATACTAAATATAAATAATTGAAAGATGTACAACGAAAGGATCCTACTAATATTTGTCGTTGGAAATGTCATGCATGACGTAATCATCTCATTTATAGATTTTTTTTTTTATTTCACCTCATTTATGTAGGAGCAATGAGCAAGGATTCACATGGTGATACATGTTACTATAAGTTAATATTATTTTGAGGAATATATAGCAAGGTGGGGAAGATAAAATTAAATAAAGTTTTCAGAGATTATTTTATTTCAATATCTAAATCTATTAGACTATTACTAACTCATATCTTTAGACTTTATATTTGAGATTAATTCCTCTTTTTTTTTTTAATCTTAATAATTACCGAGAAAAATAAACTAAAACTTTCTCCATGATCCCTTTAAGATCTTGAAATAATATTTTAGTAGAAACATTAAAAAACGTCTGAATTTTTTTAATGTTGATATATTATGTGTCGAATTTTCTTGGCTTCCTTTGTGTACTGTTTACTTCTTTATATCTTGAGTGTCTAGGTGAAAATCTTACCTTTTCACTATATGTGTAGGTGACATGGACAACTAAACTATAAATTAATTAAAAGGAATTTTTCCTATACAAGGAGAAGGCATGTTGATAAAATCTTGCCAGTTAATTGCAAAAGAGGTATGTGTTAATATAAGTGAAAGAAAGGTTAATGCAATGGCAAATTAGCGTGACTGTTGGAGTTGTAAAATTTTATAATGATAGAAAGAAAGAATGAGGGGAGATGTTATGAATGGTAAAAACATATTTGCACCGAATGTTTATATCAAATCAATAAATACATGACATTTGTCATATATATTGACTTCAATCATTTAACCATGGTAAATTATATGTATTATCATCTAATTAAACTAATTAATCATGGTGAGTCAATATAGTTTGGTGTAAACACTCGGTGTGGGTAAGTATTTAGTGTTGTATTCTCATTTAGTTGTCAAATATATGATCCGCATTTAGTGTATGCATCAAAATTTAAATACATGTTATGTAATATTTCTTACCTATATTTCTAGCTATCATTTAAACTCTAGCTAAGTAACATATGTTTTGACACATATGATGTTTGATGGATTATTATATGCAGCGGAAGCAATCCCAGTATCAAAACCACATGTAATCTAGATAACTAGCATAAACGGAATTTTACGGGTTACCTTTTGAAGCGTGAATGTATCTCTTCTACTACGTGAGCCTTCAGTTCCATAACTTCTCAATGGAATCTCCATCACCCGCACAATCGTGATCCTCGAACGTTCCACGATCTTCTACTGTGTTACCCAAATAATACCCGGAAATAGCAATTTCGTGTGGGCGAAATTTCTAGGAAAACTTGGCTGAAAATTTCAGCCACCACGTACTACTCCCTCTAGGTGGAAAACCTTATGTATTTATAGCACAAGTTTTAAGGGTTAAGACCCTTTTTCCAAAACCTGATGGGTTTTCTTTTCCACGAGAAAAAGGATTCCTTTATTTTCTATTATTTAGGCACAGTAGGGAGCACATAATTTAATTAACAAGGCTCCAATTATGGAATTAATTTCTAATTTTTGAAATTAATATCTACCATAATTAATTACGAATTATTCCACTAAAAATCCGTAATTGCACTCCTTATCCAATTTCGAAATTCATCCATTAAATCTTATTTAACTCCCCATGTTAAGAGTCAGATACTAATCAATTAAATTAAATTACTGACAATTTAATTTATTAATTATTTCCTTTAGACTTTCGCTTAACTTATTTCATGTGTCGGATACAAAATCCACCGGCCGGGTTTACACATGAAAACTTATAAGCTTTCATAAAGGTGTATCATCAATCTCTAAACCGAGACATGGATTCCACCAACTAACTATTACTTCGCCAATGTACATTATTATAATCCAATTTACCAGGCACATTGACCCACAAAAGAATCTCGCCTTTTAATAAATCAAAACAATAATAATATACACAGCTAATAATAACTATATCAAGATTAAGAGTATAAGTACATTTAATGGCTAGAGAGTTTATTTTATTAAGTCGGTATAAAATACTTATCTCTACCTGGCTCGTTCAATACATACAAAATGTACTAGCACAAGAAGTTGGAATTAAACCATTCCCATAATCAAGATAAGTTATATTTAATCTTGTGCTACAATCATTCCTGGTGGTTTGTCCAATTCCATCATTAGATTATGAACTCAGACTTTATACTTATAAGAACCGATGATTTAATCTTCCGTGTGTAAGCTAAACTCTATACACTAAATCAACAACTATATAAGCAAAGGACACAGACTAATATATGATCTATTTAAAACTTTATTAAAACTGAATAAATAATTATTTCATAATAAATACTATATCTAAACCAAACCCATGGTTAATAGTATATATCCCAACAATCTCCCACTTAGACTTTTAACCATGATAATTATTAGAATATACTATATCCAAATGCATGGTTAATAGTATATGCCCCAACAATCTCCCATTTAGACTCATAACCATGCATCTACAACTTTCTCGGGCATTCTTTTACATGACTATTAAAAGTCTTCACCAAATAAGGTTTTGTTAAAGAACCTTGCCAAGTTATATCTGATGCAATATTTGTCCAGTAGTACTTTGTCGTAACTATCTAGTTTGGTATTAAACTCTTCAGGGATCCTGTTACCGAAACTATCTCAAGAATGTACATCTAACTATGATTTTCTTTAGCTTTCTCCCACTACGACGAAGTACTACTAATATTACCTTCGTTACCTCACGATATTGAAATATTAGTGACTTCTTACTATAATGTTCAATGTTCAAACATTACTCCCACTCGATAAAGGCATATCATGTCTATTAACGTTCTCCCACTACTTAAATGCAATGGAACGTCAATTCTGATGTGTGGGTTTTGATGTTCTTGAACATCTAGTTATTTCTTTGCCCAGTTCCTGTAAAAATAGTTTACTTCTAGGAACATGTTTTATTAACAGTCCTTATCTAGAAATATGCATTTGTTTTAACAATTGCCTTATTTTCTTTAGGGCAATAAAATAAAGCTCCATTCGTTTTCTTGGATATTCGATAAACATGCACCTATCCATTCTTAGTTCCAACTTACATATCTGCTTTCCCTTTCAGCACATATACGGGACAATCCTATATCTGAACATGCCACAGACCGAGCTTACATTCAGTCCACGGTTCTATAGATGTCCCAGGTACTAACTTAGAAGGAACTAAATTCAGAATGTAATCTGCAGTTTCCAGAAAATATTCCAAAAACAAATAAGGCAAATCTGAATAATACGTCATTAGTCTATCCATATCCAAAAGAGACTTATTTCTTCTTTCTACTACACCACTCTATTATAGAGTTTACTGTGTAGTCAATTGAGATGTAATCCCTTATTCTGATATGTAACTAAAGAACTCTTTGGAGATGTGCTCACCACTACAATCAAATTGTAGTAACTTAATGTATTTCTTTGGTGCTTCTTCGTTTCAAGTCTTAAAAACCTTGAATTACTTAATTCATTAAGACTTACAGTGCATCAAATAAATATATTAATATTTTGAGTAATCATTTATGAACGTCACAAAATACTCAAAATCTATCTCTTACGAGTATGTTCATTTAACCATACAAATCAAAAAGGATTCATTCTAGCTTATCACTAGTTTTATTTCCTTTTAAAGGGAAACATCTTTTAGTCAAATTTCCTTCCAAACAGGATCCACAAGTTGGTAGTGCCTCTACTTTCAATGAACCTTAAGGTCCATCATTGACCAACTTGAAATCCTATCCAGATTAATATGACTTAGACAAAAGTGCACAAATAAGTTTTACTCAATTTTGAAGAACATATTCTCTTATGAGGTAGACTAATATTGTTCTGTTCAGGAGTGACATCAATATACAATAACAAGGTCATGCATTCATGTACCACAAGAGATAAAATGTTTATTAAGCTCAATAACTCAAGAGTTATTCGAAAAATAAAACAAATATCCATCTCTTATTTTGCCAAGAAACCGGAATTAAATTCCTTCTAACAAAAATACATATATTGCATCCTTAAAATTAATGCCTTATCACTAAAAGAAAATTTTAACAAGTAACACGACAAATTGCATAAAACCATTGTGGAGTTGAGATAAAAACATTAAATAGATCATAATAAGTCAAAATACTGAATAGTAAAATTCAGACTGCATTCAATATTTATATACATACATGCATCCGGAATAATAAATTTCGATGGGAAAAGAATCATTCATGCAAAGTATATTATATAATGTAAGAATTATACAATCCAAAAATAAATAGAACCAACTCAGATGGAGAGCATACTATTATTTTCAGTCAATTGTATATAACTTTTTAATACAAAAATTTAAACACACTACACATATATGTCATGCATCTTGAATAGCAATTCGGATGAGAAAAGAACTACTCATGCAACATACATATGCAATGCCAGATTATTCACTCCAATAATTAAAACAGATCCAACTCAGATGGAGAATATACTGTTAATTTAAGTCAAGTGAACATCATTTTTAATAGCTCTAGTTCCATTGATCCAACATGTAAACTCAGATGGAGAGTAAGTACACGATATCAATTACTAGTATTTCACCTAGTGAGCTTACAATAAATTTATCCGATATGGAGGAAGACCTAAAGTCAACGTCTAAATTTATTACTCACTTGAAATTAATAGTGAAAGACCATAGAAATATAACTCTATCACCATTTAATCATGATTGTATTTTAGTTACAAAATTGATTCAACCCTTAAACTCAGATAGAGAGCTAATACAGGTTATCAATAACTAGTAACTATATCCAGTGAGTTCATAATAAATCTATCCGATATGCAGGAAGACCTAATGTCAACGCGTAAATTTACTATCTCACTATAAATAAAAAAAATGGAGACCATAGGGGTTAATTCCTATCACCACTTTATCACAACCATGAACATTTCTCTGAAGATTAAGTTCCATAATTTAAAAAAAAATGCTCAATACCCCATTTAAACAGTCTTAAAATACTAAAATTAACATTTTACATTGCATAGCAGTGATTATTGTTCACTGGACTGTTTCTGATAAATCTACCAAATTTCATATCAATCGGAGATCGTTAAAATCACAATCTCCAAAAATTGCGACCAGATTTGGAAAATTATCATTTTAAGCATTTTTTAAGAATTTAAAATATGACCTACATTTTTTATCATATACCAATTCATGTCAAATCAACATGTGTTATCATGTTCCAGATTAGACATAAATAAAATGATAGAAAGAATGACTTTTCGTATGTAAATCACATTTTAATCCGTCAAACCTCCGAAAAAACTCATCTAAACGATCCCGAATCGTCAAAATACGATGTGATTCACTGCATAGCAGTGAGTTATTCTTGAATGATCGTTTCCGATGATCCTACCGAATTTCATGTCATTCGGAGATCGTGAAATTCATGATCGCCAAAACTAGACCAAATTCGAATAAATTATTTTTGGCGTAGTCCGGATTAAATCCATGTGATTTGCATTCTTTCTATATATCATATTAAGTTAAATCATCATGTTTCAGATTTAACACAAATATAGCCGATATATAAAGAATAATTTTTCATATTTATAACAAATTCAATTTAATAAACTGCTTGAAAACCCATGTAAACGACCTCAAAATGCCAAAAAACAACATGATTCACTGCATAGCAATGAGGTTTTCTCACTGGATCGTTTTCGATGAACCCACCAAGTTTCAGGTCAATCGGAGTCCGTTAAATTCATGACCACAGCCTGTAACCAAACTTGGAGAATAACCGTTTTAAGTAGTTTCATGAATTAAAATAAATATGATATTGATTTCCATTCTCCTTATAATTACACTATGAGCTCAAGGCATATATTATGTTCTTCCTATTTCTAGGATATATAATATCTCCTTTTGCAAAAATTATCCTTTTATTAAATACATAAGAACCTGAGATATTATATTTTCTCCCGTTCGGTGAAAATTCCAATATCTCTTCTCATGGGTGGAGTTAGTTTCACTAGTACCCAAAGATAAAACTCTTTTTCTAGTTAAGAACCTCCACCATTAATGTAGATTTCTCAAGGATAATTTTCACATGGTATATAAAACATATTTCAATGACTCAAATAAATAGACCATTTTATGGATCCTACTTATTAATCATAATGCTCAATCCGTGAATAGATATAATTTCACATGTACAAATTTACTAAGAATTTTTCATGAGTTCAAATAAACAAACCACTTCAGTGGTAAATATTTATTTTTCTCATAAAATTCTCAATTTATAAGTGAATATATATTTAGCTCATAAAATTATTTTATGATAGACCATAGCTTAAAAGCCATACCAACAATATAAAACTCATACAAAATACCGTCATATTTCACTTAATTAGAACCTCCAATCAGAGAACAAAATTCTTCATCGAAAATCCAAGCTAGTAATCACGTAGGGCATGAAACACATAAACTTAAATTTGAGAAAATTTTTATGCACAAATATGCCAAACGCTCTAATTATTAGTCATCCAGGATATCAAAACAGAGAATTTTACTTTCTTACAAAATAATTATATCATCACACAATATCAATTATACCTTGTAAGACCTAGTCAATAAAATCATACACCTCTATTATTTAATTTAATACAACAACACGTCTATTTGCTAATAGCCAATGTGTAAACCTATTATATGACTAGTATTTAATCATGGGGACTATGGGGAATCACCCCCACCACCATTGAATTAAAAAGGAATTAAAATTATTAAGAAATAATTTCCAAAAAAGATAAAAACGTCCAAAACACAGTACAAACGACCTCAAAACGCCGAAAAAAACCACGATTCACTGCTAATGCAATGAGTTTTTCTCACTACGTCGTTTTCGATGGACCCACCAAATTTCAGCTCAATCGGAGTCCGTCAAGTTCGCTGACCTCCGAAAATACCGGCTATTCGGTCAAAAACAGGTTTTGCGTTTTTCTAGGGTTTACCCAAAAAAATTCAAATAATCTCAATCAAATATCAATAAGAAAATAGATATCTCATGATTACAAGAATAATTCAAAAATTTTGCACAGTTAATTCACAAAACAACAGTGCAGTTTTTCAGAAAACCACATATACATGTAATTCAAAAAACGCACATAAACACCATATTCTTGTTTCATGAAAAACTTAGTTATCAATTAGATGTGAGTGGGCTCTGATACCAATTGATGGATTATTATATGCAGCGAAAGCAATCCTAGTATCAAAATCACATGTAATCTAGACAACTAGCATAAACGGAATTTCACGGGTTACCTCTTGAAGCATGAACGTATCTCTTCTACTACGTGAGCCTTTAGTTCCATAACTTCTCAATGGAATCTCCATCACTCGCACAATCGTGATCCTCGAACGTTCCACGGTCTTCTACTGTGTTACCCAAATAATACCCGAAAATAGCAATTTCGTGTGGGCGAAATTTCTAGGAAAACTTGGCTGAAAATTTCAGCCACCACATACTACTCCCTCTAGGTGGAAAACCTTATGTATTTATAGCACAAGTTTTAAGGGTTAAGACCCTTTTCCAAAACCTGTTGGGTTTTCTTTTCCACGAGAAAAAGGATTCCTTTATTTCCTATTATTTAGGCACAGTAGGGACCACAGAATTTAATTAACAAGGCTCCAATTATGGAATTAATTTCTAATTTTCGAAATTAATATCTACCATAATTAATTACGAATTATTCCAGTAAAAATCCGTAATTGCACTCCTTATCCAATTTCAAAATTCATCCATTAAATCTTATTTAACTCCCCATGTTAAGATTCAGATACTAATCAATTAAATTAAATTACTGACAATTTAATTTATTGATTATTTCCTTTAGACTTTCGCTTAACTTATTTCATGTGTCGGATACAAAATTCACCGGCCGGGTTTACACATGAAAACTTATAAGCTTTCATAAAGGTGTATCATCAATCTCTAAACCGAGACATGGATTCCATCAACTAACTATTACTTCGCCAATGTACATTATTATTATTATCCAATTTACCAGGCACATTGACCCACAAAAGAATCTCGCCTTTTAATAAATCAAAACAATAATAATATACACAGCTAATAATAATTATATCAAGATTAAGAGTATAAGTACATTTAATGGCTAGAGAGTTTATTTTATTAAGTCAGTATAAAATACTTATCTCTACCCGGTCCGTTAAATACATACAAAATGTACTAGCACAAGAAGTTGGAATTAAACTATTCCCATAATCAAGATAAATTATATTTAATCTTGTGCTACAATCATTCCTGATGGTTTGTCCAATTTCATCATTAGATTGTGAACTCAAACTTTATACTTATAAGAACCGATGATTTAATCTTCCGTGTGTAAGCTAAACTCTATACACTAAATCATCTACTATATAAGCAAAGGACACAGACTAATATATGATCTATTTAAAACTTTATTAAAACTGAATAAACAATTGTTTCATAATAAATACTATATCTAAACCAAACTCATGGTTAATAGTATATATCCCAACAATTTACTAAAAATAAAAATAAAAAAATGCTTTTCGAATACTTATTCATATTTGCTTTTTTGTCATAATGCTAAACTACAAAGTTTCAAAAGTACCAATAGTACCAGAAGTGATGGCAAATGCATCTGAAAAAGGTGTTAACAGGGGCGGAGCTAGAATCCGATGTACGAGTTCGACCAATCCAATAATTTTAGTTTAACGCTGTGTTTATATTAAAAAATTCACTTAATATGTATCAAAATTAAATTTAGAATTCAATCACTAAAACTTGATGCCATTATTCTAAAATTTAGAATCCTTAAAGTTCAAATTTTGTCTTCGCTTCTGGGTATAAATTGTATCAAATACTTGGACATTTACTTTTGTAGGACGACTCGTAATGGCAGTAAATTGAGCGAAAATAACACGGGCTAGTCAATTTTCGGATTGATAATTGAAAAATAGCAGCGTTTGCAAAGTCATTAAAAAATAGCCACTATTTTGCTGCAATACGGAAAGTTCCAGCATAATATACTGGAGATTTGTGTACCTGTGTATGAACTTCCAGCATATTATGCTGGAATCCAGCACACGAAAAGTTCCAACATAAGATACTGGAGATTGGAGCATTTATATGAATTTCCAACATATTATACTGGACCAGTATACTATGTTGGAACTCTAGTATATTATGATGGAGTTCCAGTATATTTATACTGGAACTCCATCATAATATACTAGAGCTCCAGCATAATATCCTGGAACTCCACTATATTATGTTGGAGTTCACATGTAAAAAATTCGAACTCTAGTATATTATGCTGGAATATTTTCCGGATTTTGAACAGTATTTTCGTTCAGATTTATCTTTACATGAAAAGTGACTAAATTTCGATTACTCTTGAAACTTTGGCTATTTTCAATTACCACTTGTAAATCTGGCTATTTTTGAATTTCACCCGTAAATTGATTAGCTCAGTGGCCTCTTTGCTAGGTTAAGCAACATTTAGCGACAGAATCTAGCTAATTAATTAAAGTAATTACTTCACTTTACTAAGAGGACAACATTAGTTGTCATGATTATTGATGATTATTACTCTGCTGCAAATATCTCTCATATCTCATACCTTTTTGATTTGCTTAATCATAGTGGAACTGCCACTAGTATAATTTTAACAAAAAATTTGTTTCAAGGGAATATTCCTCATCTTATCTTAGACTGATTAAAAGAAAAAACTAAAATGCAATGTATTTAGTGGTGCAATAAAAAAATGTAGTAGCAAAAATAAATAAAAGATACCGAGACGGAAAAAAAGAGTTCACACTTAGGGACGTTTGGACATAAGATTTGTAATAAAAATGGTATTTGAAAATTAGAGTTGTGTTATAAATACAATTATATTTATGGTGAATATCTATATTTAGAGAGATTCTAGGGTTCATTGCTTAGTGGCTAAGCCACCATCTCCCTATAAATGGAGAGGTTCTATTCCATTGTAATTCATCCCAAAATTCAATAAGAATTTTCTCTCTCTCTTTCTCTGCAATATTGTTCTTGTTCTTTTATTGTTTCATAACACGTTATCAGCACGAGACTCTAACCAATTGAGTAGAAGCTTTGGGATTGATCATAATGATTGTCAATTGATCTATGAACTTCCTTCATGCTTAAATTTTGGATTTAAGGTAAGTATTTTACTTTGTTTTTCTCTTTTAAATTCTTGAAATTCTATAATTTGATTTTATATACAAGCAAAGACAACAAAGTTTGATTATAACTCTAATGGAGTTTGTAAGAAATTATAACCACCTGAAGTGGTAAAATTTCTATGCATTGCCATGATCAAATTCATGTATGATTGTGGGCAAAGAAGTGGAAACCCGTCCCATTGAATTTGCTTCATTCTCATTCCCTTAAGAGAATGTGGTAGCAATATGTAATAAGTCTGAAAGAAGATAAAATTATTACCGTGAAGGTATCAATGAATGCGGACGTGGCAATAGACGAAATTATAATTGTTATCATTGTGATAATGAGAATAATAAGGATTCTCAAAATAATCCTTCACTCTGTGAAAGTAATATTTGTCATCGATTTGACATGAGATTTTATAAAGCACATACAGATGACTATGGTCAATTCATGATGTGAATGTGACAACATCTGATTTATGAATACATATTCATTCTTGGAAGAATATGAACGTGCTAGTGGTAGTGAATATACCACATTCACCTCTACAAGGAGGTTTGAGATGATATAAGAAATCAATGTCACTATTATGGCATGAATGGTCATTGGTCACGTACCTATTGTACGCAAAATATTTTGGCAATGTGATTATTAAAGGACAACAATAATGCAAGAAACATATCTCGCATATAATTTTGACCATGACCATAATGGTATAACTTTCTCCTTAAAAGAGATATTCACCATATCGGTGTTGATGAATATGTGGTACTACAAAATTAATTGAGAACTCTGCAAGAGCCAATTATACTATTTTGGAGAAACACAATTAATTACTAATAAGGTATTGTGTTGTAGTAAGTCTCAAAGAAACTTATTCAGTTTCCAAAGTATACGCGAAAGCGATTGATTATATTGAGACTATAAATAAAGGAAAGATTTAATATCTTCTATTACTACACTTGTAGCGGGGTAATATGTATGTGAAAAGCTACCCGCTTTATTCTCCAGTTTGTACTACACAAACAAAAAAATGCCACAATAAAAGGAAGTTTATTGATATAAAAACCCATATCATAATAAACTTGGAGTTTATTGATAATTGCACACGTCATGGTGTAAATCTGAAGTTTATCAATACTGATAATTTATTCAGTTGGCATAATTGGTTTACCCATATCAACTTAAGTATGATGTGCAAAAATAAAAGAGAATTCACATGGGTAAATATTAAAGAACTAGAAAGTTCTTTACGAATTCTCTTACATTGTTTGTTCTCATTAATTAATAGACCAATTAAAATTGGGATTGAATCCCATGAATGCTGGAAATATCAAAGGTGAATATGGGCCCATTCACCTGCCATGTATACCACATAAGATGCATCTATGAGATGGTTACATGTGCGATTATTATTAACCCGCAACATGGTGTTTGCGAGGTAACTTGCTCAATAATTTAATTTAGAGCATAATTTCCACATTTTCTATTCAAGACAGTTCATCTTGATAAGTTGGTTTATATCACAGTTGGTTTAGTGAAATGAATTATTGAGTGCCTCCACTTAATAGCTAAATAATTGCTTATGAGAATAAAGTTATCTATATCAGTTTGATATAGGTTATATACCAAAGTATATTATTTTCTCCCCTCACAAGTGGTTCAGGGTCAGGAACCAAATAATTCCATCTTATTATTATTGATGTGCGGTGTATATTTTGATTAACACCATAACACACAAAGGTGGATTCTCAAAGTTGAGGTACCAAGTTAGTTTTTCTAACATGAGGGGGAGACATGATAAACAGTTGAGAAAAAGTTACATGGAATGAATTATCATTTATACATCTAGATCCCCGAATAAAATAATATGAACTTGAAGTTCATAAAAGGATAATTCATGTGCAATTTATTGCAAAGCATGCCAGACGCATTTGCTGACCAAAGAAAGTAACTATATTCTCATTGCAAATGCTCCTATTAGAATAAGTCCTAGAAGGACAAAGTCTATGGTACGCTTAAAACGTATAGACAAATCGGTTTCAAATAAACTTCTTGATAAAGAAGATGAGCAAATGATCATAATAAATGAGGCAAGTGATCTAGAAGATCACATGACATAACACTTCATAAAATCTCATGAGAGATTCAGGTACCTGAATATATGAATGAAGAGATCTCTATGTTATGTCTTTATGAGAAATAAGGAGGTTGGAACTGATATAAAATGTTTGTCGACGACATCGATAATAGCGCTAAATATATATGAGGATCTTAAGTCTGAAGAAATAATTCAAGTAGAATTTGGTTTCATATGAAGACATGTAGTTTTGAACATGTAGTTCAAACACTTGAAAGTATAAAGTCAATGGTATGTGCAATCAGTTTTCGATATCTTATATGTCTAGCATGACATGAAAACTTGATATGCATCTAATTAAAGTCTTTTATATGGCATATATGACTTAATTTATATGATAATCCTTGAAGGATTTAAATCGCTTGAAGCATATACAACTCTTGATCATGAAGTACCACTTCCTTAGTGCAATTTGTGCACAAATATATCTTGCTATAACTATATGCATGATAATATGATAGCAAGAGTTTTCACCTCTATGTGAAGATATTGAAATGATGATTTCAACAAGATCATATGAAGACAATTCATCTCTATCAAGAATGATGATTTCAAGGTGCAGTATATTCATTCAAGTTAATATGACTGATTTGTTCATCAAATCTCTACCAAAGATCTTTTGAAGATGGTGCACAAGACTGGAACGCAAATGCTTAAGGATGTGAATTGATGCTCTCATCAGGGGGAGTTAATACGCGTTGTACTCTTTTTCCCTTACAAGGTTTTGTCCCACTGGGTTTTCCTTGCAAGGTTTTTAACGAGGCAACCAAAAGGCGTATTGTTAGATATGTGTACTCTTTTTCCTTCTCTAAAATTTTTTTCCCACTGGGTCTTATTTTAGTTAAGGTTTTAACGAGGCACATTATCTGTTGAATAGACATTCAAGGGGGAGTGTTATAAATACAATTATATTTATGGTGAATGTCTATATTTAGATAGATTCTAGGGTTCATTGCTTGGTGGCTAAGCCACCATCTCCCTATAAATAGAGAGGTTCTATTCCATTGTAATTCATCCCAAATTCAATAAGAATTTCCTCTCTCTCTTTCTCTGCAATATTGTTCTTGTTCTTTTATTGTTTCATAACAAGTTGTGTTTTGACATGAATATAATTGTGGGTTGTTTTTGAAGTTTTGTGAGTGGTCTGAGTGAATATTTTGAAAAACAGCTTTTGGAGTTTTTTAAAAATTCCAAACACTGATTTAGAAAAAAAGTAAAAAAAATTCAAAAAAAAAAGTAAAAAAATTCTTATGTCCAAATGGGCTCTTATAGATAAAACAAAATCAACCTTTCTACTTTTGACGCACCTGAGCCCTTTTTCCTACAGTATACAGTTTCACAGTCAAGATTTCGAGATTCAATATTTCTAATTATAGTACTACCACTATATAATAAAATAATCCCATCCATTCTTCTCTATCTCTTTACCAAATTTCAACGCACCCCTTTCCCCACAACCCTCATCTTTCCTTCTTAAAAACTCTCCTCCATTTCTGATCTTTTCTATCTAATCTCATTTCTTCTAAAAACTTCTTCTTCAATTCTACAATCTTGATATATAGGAACAAGAATAATATATCTGAAAAATCAAATGAAGATGCAGTGTGATGTTTGTAACAAAAATGAAGCCTCAATTTTTTGTGTTGCAGATGAAGCTGCCCTTTGTGATTCTTGTGACCATCGTGTTCATCATGCCAATAAACTTGCTGGAAAACACCAACGTTTTTCTCTTCTCCAACCTTCTCCTAAACAAGTCCCTCTTTGTGATATTTGTCAGGTATGACTAAATTCAGAGACCGATTTAGAATTTAAACTTTATAAGAAATTATGAGTTTGACGATCTTTCACATATATATCATGTCGAAAATAGTGAGTTCAGTTGTATTCAATACTCTTGCTTTATTTTTTACTTTCTTGATCACGAGATTTTCATACTTTCTTTAGCCGAGACGGTCTCTCTATCCTTCTAGGTAGTGATGGATCTAGGATTTTAAAGTCGTGGGTACTCACCGATAAAAATTTTGAAAGAAAGGAAAAAGGATTTTAGTTATGGGTGCTCACTCAATATTTATCTAAATATTTTTATAATTGCCTATGTAAATTTGCTAAATCTTGTCAAAGATAATGGGTGCTTGAGCACCTACAAATAACCAAGTAGATCGGTCACTGCTTCCAGGATAAGGATAAAACTGCATATATATTACCTTCCTCAAAACCCACTCGGGGGAATTCATTGGGTTTTTTGTTGTTGTTGTTGTTGATCATGGGATTGATTTTGTTGTTGTTTAATTAATGACAGGAAAGAAGGGCCTTTTTATTTTGTCAACAAGACAGGGCAATTCTATGCAGAGAGTGTGATACTTCAATACACAAAGCTAATGAACATACACAGAAGCATAATAGATTTCTTCTTACTGGTGTCAAACTTTCAGCAAACTCTGCCCTTTACTCTTCAACAGAATCTCAATCAACAACTTCCTCTACCAATTCTTTGAATACAAATCAAGATTCTGCTCAAAATCTCAAGTCTCAAACTTCCATAAAAAAGCCTTTGCCTTTACCTGTGCCTGTTTCTGTTTCTGTTTCCTCCAATATTTCCCAAGAAATGACAGTGGCAGCTAATGACAAAGGAATCAGTTGCTGTAATAGTCAATTGGTGAATGTGGAGGCAAATAGTTTAACAAGTAGTATATCAGAGTACCTAGAGATGTTACCTGGATGGCATGTTGAAGAATTTCTTAATTCCTCTAATATTCCTAATGGTTTCTGTAAGGTTTGCATTTTATTCTCATTTTCATCTTTTTAATTTCTATTGCTCAATTGGGCGTGAAAGTGTTGCCATGTGACCAGGAAGTCATGAGTTCGAGCTGTGAAAACAGCCTATTGCAGAAATGCAGGATAAGGCTGCGTGCAATAGACCTTTGTGGTCCGATCCTTTCTTGGACCCCGCGCATAGCGGAGCTTACTGCACCGGACTGTCCTTGAATTGGGTGTGAAGGTGCCTCCATGTGACCAGGAGGTCACGTGTTCGACCTGTGAAAACAGTCTATTGCAGAAATGCAGGATAAGCGTGCGTATAATAGACCCTTGTAGTCCGGGCCCTTTCCCGAACCCTGTGCATAGCGAGAGCTTAGTACATTTAGTTGTCCTTTAATTGGGTGTGAAAGTGGAATTATCTGACTTTTTTTTTTGTTGGTTATTTTGTAGATTGGTGATAGTGATATGTTCCCAGTTTGGGATACTGAAATTGAGAGCAATCAAAATTCTTTCTCCCCAGAAAGTATAGGTATTTGGGTCCCTCAAGCCCCTGCTGTTGCAACTCCTCATCAAAATCAGACCCAAATGTTTCCTCCTCAAAATTTAAACTTTGGTGGGCAAATTGAATTCAAGAACACAAAGGAAGTCACAAGTGTCAAGTCTAGCAGAAAATGGAGAGATGACAATTCTTTTGTTGTTCCACAAATCAGCCCAACTTCTACATCTTTTAAGAGATCAAGAACTCTTTGGTAGAGGAATCTAATCATTTTTTTTTCAGTTTATTTCCTAGTTTAATTTCTCTCTTTTTCTTTTGGTTTGTATTTTCACCTTTTCTTGATGTAGTTTGAGTCCTCGAAAACAAAGACAATAAAAAAAGGAAAGAAAAAAGAACATTATTTCTCCTCTTTTGTGCTCTATACAACTTAGTTTGTTGTGTTCTTGAAATTACTGTGCTAGTGCAAGAGTCTCTTTTGCGTTGTAAATATCTTTAATGTTTTGTTGAGTCCCATGAAATGGAACCATAAAACTCACAGGTTTATGAATTAACGTTTGATTGGACCTACGACACAATCACATGCATGTTATGTCATTTTTGACAGAGAAAATAATCTTTTGTGACCAATTGTAATTTACTTAAAAAAAATAACTCTACAAAGATCCTGATCTCCTATGTGATATTTTGTCGACCTCACTTAAAAAGAATTATAGTCAGAGACATCGTTATAACATCATTTTTATATAACAATCATTCGCTATAAAAATTAAGTTTTTCCCAGAATCATCTTTTATGTTCTTCTATAACATCACTTTCTATAGCATCTCAAAAATATCGGAACAAACACAGTTATTATAGAGAGATTTGACTGTATATAGCTAAAAAAAAACATTTATAATATATTAAACCTTTCACAGTACATTCATGAAATTGTCATGTTTATATAAAATCACAAAGAAGTGACACTTAAGAAAAGTACTTAACAACTTTTAGTTATCCTTTTTGGTCTGGGAATAAGATCAATAACGAGGGTGACAGTGCACTGCACGACGGAAGAAGATGATTGTTATCAGATAAGATGGCCAGGCTAGCAAAATTCGGATGGATGTAGCAGCCATATTGTAGGGTCTGACTGATATCTTGGTATTTAGTAAAAGTAGCAACTTTGGTACCAATATTTAGATCCTTTTTTCACTCTGATTCACAACTTTGGACCCATATACATCCTCCATATTGGACTTTATCGCTAGTCCAATTAATGGCTACATCTTAGGTGTATGTCCGTGTAAGGGGCGGATGCAGGATTTCCGCTAAGAGGCTCAAAAAGGAAAAAAATTAAAAAAAAATTGTGGCTAGTGGAATTTGAACTAACAAACTATCAAATGTTCTGATTTTCCCTTGACCACTAAGCTATGTTTTTAGGCAACATCAAGGAGATTCAAAATATAATATATAGAGGTATAAACCAAATTTTGCCTTACATTTACAATATAATATTTCAACGAAGGGGATTTGGGTGAACCTCCTTCCACCCCCTAAATCCGCCCCTGGTTTTTGTGTGAATCTTTTGCATATATGCATATAGTCAGGTAGAGGCGGAGCCCGAATTTGGACCTGATGGTTTCGGGCTTGTTGTCATTTTTAAGTTATTGGGTTTCTTAAGACAAGTACATGGTTTGAACAAAAGTCACTGAATTCGCCGAACCTGTATGCTGCACTCTGGCTCCGTCCCTGAGTTAGGGGGCGGATCTTAATTGAATTATCGATGGGATTGATGAACTTCTAGAGCAACTTCAAAAGCTTGAGAAAGCAATTGTCAAATGTTAAAATTTATAAACCAATAAATTTCATTTCCAAAACTTGTTATAAGATCCACATATACTGATATATCTACTACTGCGAAACCTTAAGCAGCTTTGAGGGTTCTTAATTCTCTAAATCACAACTTGCATGTCAACATTATGTTGAGAAGTCTCAAAATTACAACTTGCAAGTCAACATAGGAACAAATAACAGTTATGATGTAGAAAAGTGGAGGCCAAACTGGGGCCAGAAATAAACTTTTCAATCAATTTTCAAGAACTAAAAAACTGGGTGAAAGTAATGGACCAAAATAAATAGTAATAAACCACTCTGAGGACCCCGACCAGACATTTGAAGTAGGGGAAAAGGTGGAGCCCAAAGCATAATTGGCAAAATGAGGACATACATATAAATGAAGCACCATATAGTATACTACTCCTTCCGGTCCACTTTAAGTGAATTTTTTTAGTTCTTTTCACACATGATAAAGAATTCACATTTTAGCATTAATCAATATTGAAATTGACAATATTAACCTTAAGTTGCTCATTGAAAATATAACAAACTACTCTTAGGATCTTTACTTCAAGGACAATTTTGAAAACAAGAAATTAATTTCTTATTAATATCTGAAAAAATCAAATATTGTTGAGTACAAAAAATACCAAAAAATCACTTAAAATTGACGGGAGGGAGTAGTAAAGAGCAGAGAGAGAGGGACCAAAAGGCAGCAAAAGTGCATCAAATGTTAAGCCAACATGGCAACCTTTTTGGATAAACAAGAACATTTAAGACCACTAGTAACGCCAGCTCTGAATCAAAAACAAAAATAAGTCTACACAGCAATGGCAAATACTAGTGCATGCTAGGACCATTTCAACTTGCAATTTCATTCCCAATTATCATTACCACGTCTCTATCCTTCCTATTTGTCGACTATGGCATCGCTCTCGTGTTATTAATTAGTAAGATCCAAAAATGAAAAAAATTATTTCTTGGAAAAGGTCCAAAATTTTCCTATACCATCCAAAATTGCTCAATTCTATATTCCATATTTATTCTATGAGTCTTGCTCACCTTTATCATTAACAAATTGTCTTGTATTGCCCTTTCCATAGCAGAGTTCCAACGTGAAATGGGTAGAACTGCAGGGGTGGATCTATATAGGGGTGACAGGATGGTACGCTATCCGGTCGGTCGGGTAGTATTTCATGTACGGATTGATATTTTACTGGGAAAAGGTATATAAATAATTAGTGGCACCCCCAATCACAAAATGATTGTAGGTGCCGTGGCCGAAGTAGTCCTGCCCAAGCCCAATACCCAAGCACAATCCTCCTCTCACTCATATTGACCCAATTTTACTTTTCTATGTTCCTTCTTTCCGGATTGTTTTCTTTGCTCCTCTTTTTCTTAATTTCTTTTATCTTCATTTTATATTTTTTTCTCTATATACAATCTTATTTTTATTAGTTCTTTAGATTATAAAAGTATATTTGCCTATGTTTTTTTTTTGGTAATTATATTTTTCATTAATCACCAAAGAAGCATTTACAAGCAGTTGAGTCTTCCTCGACTCACTTAGTCTTTACATAAAATCTAATACTATCCTATTTCAGAAGCAGTACACATATCATTACAAATAAGCTGGTCAATATATAAACTGCTGCATCTTCTTCCTCATTTCACCTTTGACTCTAATGTTGCAAACACATGCTATCTCTCGTGCAATTTGTTCTGTTGTTCTCCTTGTATTTTCAAATATTCTGCTATTCTTCTCCCTCCATATCCCATGAATGTGTTCTGCATAGATCATTTTCAGAATTTTGGCTTTACACGATCTTCCTTTGTTTTCTTGTTCTAGATCTCAATTTTTTTAAAAATATGTTTTTAATCATTTTTCTTTTTTATCTAGTTAATATTATTTTTTCCTTAAAGGGACCAAATATATCCAGTTTCGTTATCATGTGTTTATTTATGCACCAAAAGATCTTGTAAAGCAAACCAAATTAACTCAAAATGGATCGAACTGAACCGATTTAATTTAAAATATAGCGAACATGCCAAATGCATGTATACCCAAATTCAACCTCTTTGATTACTGGTAAGTTTATATTAAATACAATAGCATTCGCAACTATCAAATCCTGAATCCGCCTCCGAGTGGAAGCTACATGTCAAAATACTTCGAGAAAAGTAAGTCCATTTTTTCCACATCTACTTCTGATTGTGGTTTAACTTTTAATATAATTTTCCCATTTCAGTAACCTCCCCAAGCTCGAAACTTCAACTTTTTAAAGAGTATAAACATACTAGTGACGTCGAGTATATATACCAATAAATCTTTGGATTTTTTCCTAACTATACCATATATGAAACCTTATTACCCTAAATGTGCATATTTTGTTAATTACCCGCCCAGTCCATACTTTAACTACAATTTATATACCATTCGACTATTAGGCATTAAAAGGGCAGAATATTCCATAAAAAACGCGCTAAAATTAAGGAGAGAATCTGTGACGACCCAAAGGGTCATCACCGTAATTCTTCCTTTTTCCATGCTTTCGAGGCCTTGAAAACCTCGCGTTTAGTTGTCTCGATTTGCATGCGCAGTCCGAGCGCGAAGCCGGAAAGTTTTTATGTTAAAATATGTGAATTCTGTAAAAAATTTGAAGAATTTTGATATTAATATTGTTAAAGTTGACTTCGGTCAACATTTTGGGAAAACGGACCCGGACCCGTGATGTGACGGTCCCGGAGGGTCCGTAGAAAAATATGGGACTCGGGCGTGTCCCCGGAATCGAAATCCGAGGTCCCGAGCCCGAGTAAAGAATTTTTGAAAGAAATTATTTTTCTGAAAATGATATGAAAAATTTGAAATGAAAATGAGTTAGAAAATATAGGTGTCGGGCCCGTATTTTGGTTCCGGCGCCCGGTACAGGTCTTAAATATGTGTTAAGCACTATCTGTAAAGTTTGGTTGAAAACGGACGTCGTTTGACGTGTTTCGGACTAAAAATGGGAAATTTGAAGTTTATGAAAGTTGAAAGAAGAATTTTGTGTTTTGAGGCTTGATTCATATATTTTGATGTTATTTTGGCGATTTGATCGCGCGAGTAAGTCCATAGGATATTTTTAAGGTTGTGTGCATGTTTGGTTTGGAGCCTCGAGGGCTCGGGTGAGTTTTGGATAGGCGTTGGGTTGCATTTTGAACCTTAGAAAAATCTGGTGTGTGGGCTTCTGCAGTGTTCGCAATTGCGAAGGGGAGGCTCGCAAATGCGAGTTTTTAGTCGCAAAAGCAAAGTCTGAGTGGCCTGGGCAGGGATCGCAAATGCGATCTCTGGTCTCGCAAATGCGGACAGGACCTGATCGCAAATGCGAACAATGGGGTCGCAAATGCGAAGGTCCCTGGGCTGTGCTGTGTTCGCAAATGCGAACGTTTCTTCGCAATTCCCAACCTAGCAGGGTCGGGGTTCGCAATTGCGAACCTCAGTTCGCAAATCCCATGTCTGCACCTGTGCATTTCCATACTTAGACGAATTTAAACCCATTTTCTTCATTCTTTCAAGACACAAACTCCATTGGCGATTTTTCACGAACTCTCTCTTCTCCAAATCAATTGTAAGTTAACTTTTAACTAATTTCTTCAATCTTTAACATCATCTATCATGTTTTCATCTTAAAATCAAGGAATTTCATGGGTGAAATTGGGGATTTTGGGTAGAACCCAGGTTTTCACTAAATTGGGGATTTGGACCTCAATTTGAGGTCCGATTTCAAAACAAATCATAGATATGAACTCGTGGGGGAATGGGTAACCCGGTTTTGGTTCGAACCTCGGGTTTTGACCACGTGGGCCCGGGGGCGTTTTGGGAATTTTTGGGCAAAACTTTGGGAAATTCATTCTTATGCATTCAAATTGGTTTAACTAGCATTTGTTGATACATTTGAGTAATTTGTGACTAGATTCGAACGGTTTTGAGGTGAATTCGAAGGGTAAAGCTATACTAGAGGCTTGAGTTGAGTTTGGAGCTTTCGAGGTAAGTGTTTGTTCTAACTTTGGTTTGAGGGAATAGGATTAGGATGTTGTTTGCTATTTGCTAATTATTGAGTACGGTGTATAGGCATGGTGACGAGTATCTATACACCGGAGTCTAGCATGACCGTGAGTCTTAATTGTGTTTATTCGGATTTTGTGATACCTCTTCCTTGATTAATTAATAAGTTTCATATAATGTGAAAGGTTTGAGGAAGAATTATGATTTGTACATTATTGGAGTGTTGGCTCGAATGAGAATATGATAATTGAGAAAGAAGTGATCGAAAGAGAAAGTGTTGTAATTATTCCCTTGTCGTGACTTATTTGTTGATTTGTTCTCCCTTGCCGGGATGTTTAATATTGTTGTTTATCCCCTCACCCCGATTGGTTGTGACTGTTGATTGGGTGAGGAAGAGCGATTATGCACGAAGGGTCATTCCGTGCCATGTTTTGATAATTATGCACGAAGGGTCATTCCGTGCCATGTTTTGATAATTATGCACGAAGGGTCATTCCGTGCCATGTTTTGAATAATTGAGCACGAAGGGTCATTCCGTGCCTTGATATGAGAGTTATGTGAGGAAAAGCACGAAGGGTAATGCCGTGCACTTTATTTGACTGTTTTGGTGAGAATGAGAGTAAAAGCACGAAGGTTGGTGCCGTGCAGTTGTTGATTTACCTGTTCTCTTTAATTGATGTTATTGTACAGTTCCATCTCTTTGTTCGTTGATCCTATATCTGAATTGTTACACCCCATAGCATGCTCCCCTCCCTATTAGCTGTTTAAATTTTGTATATTTTTCCCGCTATTGCATATATATCTGCACAGTTGTTCTCGGTAGGTCCTGTCTAGCCTCGTCACTACTTCGCCGGGGTTAGGCCAGGCACTTACCAGCACATGGGGTCGGTTGTGCTGATGCTACACTCTGTGCATCTTTTTGCACAGATCCAGGAGCAGCTTTTGGACCACAACAGCAGTATTGATCGGGAGCTGTCTTCAGTCCAGGGACTTGCGAGGTAGCCTAGCTGACGTCCGCAGGCCGGAGTCCCTTTCTCTGTTATTAGTTTGTTTTTCTTTGTATCGAGACAAACACTGATGTATTTCATTCAGACTTTTGTTTTTAGTACTCTATAGTAGTTCGTGAGTTAGTGATACCAGACTCTGGGTAGAGATGTATTTCGAAACTTCCGCATTTATTTTCTGTTATCTAAGTTTTAAAGACTTTCGCTTATTTAATTGTTTCCGTTTTATTTCTATTGTTGTGAATGTTCTCAAGGAATGTTTAATTGTTGGCTTGCCTAGCTTCGATAGTAGGCGCCATCACGACTCCCGATGGTGGGAAATCCGGGTCGTGACAGAATCTTGGTGTTACTTGATTCTACATTAAATTCAATTTTTAAAAAGGGAAAGGAGATTTCTCATCTGCATATTTTTCTCCAGAACTACAATTCAAATTCTCGAAAAAAAAAAAGAACGAACAATTCAAATTTTCAAGTTTCAACAACTCAAAGTTGAAAAAATCTGTTCTTCCATATATTTTCCACCATTGATAGCCATTAAAAAGCTTGAAAGCTTTGAATTCAAATTTGGGTTTTCAAAAATCATTATTTATTTGGATTGGGTGTTGTTGTAAATAATTCGGAATATGTTTAGGAGTTTATATCTCAATTTTGAGGGGTTTTGGTGAAGATTAGACTTGGTTTTGACTGAATTTCAGATTGAAACTCGAAGAAAAAGACATATTTCCAGAAATTGTAGATAAATTATAGATAAATTGTAGATAAATTGTAGAATTGTAGATAAATTGTAGATTGGGAAGACTAAAACTTCTACAAATCTTCTACAATTATGTCGAAAATGCCAATTATGCTACAATTAAAATGAGAATTGGGATATTAAAATTCAATGTATCCACTTTGTAGATATCTTGTAGATAAATTGTAGATTATTTGTATTCTGATTGTAGATGCATTGTTTTCTGTTTTCACAAATCCAAAACGACTAAAGCTTCTACAAAATCTTATGCAAAAAACAGTCTACAATTTATCTACAATTTTTCTAATTTGACTACAATTTATCTACAATGTATCTACAAATTCTGGAAATATGTCTTCTTCTTCTTCTTCTTCTTCTTCTTCTTCTTCTTCTTCTTCTTCTTCTTCTTCTTCTTCTTCTTCGAGTTTCAATCTGAAATTCAGCCAAAACCAAGTCTAAATCTTCACCAAAACCCCTCAAAATTGAGATATAAACTCCTAAACATATTCCGAATTATTTACAACAACACCCAATCAAAACAAATAATGATTTTTAAAAACTCAAATTTGAATTCAAAGCTTCAAAGCTTTTTAATTGGGGTCAATGGTGGAATTCAAAACAGAAAC
>NC_031995.1:14451657-14456810 GCF_001879085.1 Nicotiana attenuata | reverse complement strand
TTAAAACAGAAACGTGGGGGGGGGGGGGGTACTCATTTTCCCTCAATATAACAGAGTGCTTGTAAAGATTAATTAAGGTCCCAAAACGCACAATGAGTAGCTTATAATTTTTGCAAATAAACGTAATCTCAGTCTGTACACCAAACTTCATTGTAGAAAGTGCTGGAGTTATCGAATCCAGTTTGTAAAAAATGGCATTACTGAGAATACGATGATTGAAGGCACTGCCGATGACTGCGAAAAAATAAGGAAAGAGAAGATACGGTCCTATAATTATGCCTAATATAAATGCACCCTTAATTATATCCCTAATTTGAATTATGGTTTATAAATGGTAATTTGGTATACTGAAATGTAATTAACTCAAACCTTAAACATTGAGGGTAATAAGGTTTCATATGTGGTATAGGAAGGTAAAAATCCTATGTTTCCATTGAGATGGCCCAGCCCAACTCGAGGCCCTATTAGGACTGTGTTAGCTGACCATTTTAAGGTCCATCTAAATGGTGGGCTGCGCTGCTCAGACCCGACAAATTTCAAGACCCGCACGGATTGGACCGGACGGGGCCTTATTGAAAGCCATATATAATATTTAATTTAATGACCGAAAGGGGAAAAGTTCACGAAAAAATATCGTTTTACAATTTGAAATAACAACGAAAAAGGACCAAATACCTCCTTGGACTTTACGATAAGGTCTATATATAACCCTCGTTAAAAGTTTGGCTCATTACCAACCTTGCCGTTACACTATTGGCATGGATACCCCCTTTGTTTTAAACGGGGCCAAATACCCCTTGGACTTTACGATAAGGTCTATATATAACCCTCGTTAAAAGTTTGGCCCATCACCAAATTTTATTGAGAAATTTTCATAAAGCACTATCTTTTGATAGTAATTAGCCATCTATAGATACCATTTGCTATATTACGGATTATAGATACATTTTGTGTGGTTATAAGATGTATTTGATGTATTTAAGCTATTGTATTCATGAATACAGTAGCAAAAATATGCGTGAATCAGGGATGTGCAGCGAATCAGTTGTTGTATTCGAGTGTATTTGACTGTATTCATGGAGTGAAACATGGGATTACAGCTTGACAGATTATTGTATTCAACTGTATTCACGGCGTAAAATGGGGGATTACAGTGTTTTTAAAAAGGAAAGTGAATCAATTAACACAATAGACTCCTAATATAACTCAACAAACTCAATTATACACACACAAATTTTGTATTTTCAATTATAAAAAGATTCTCAACAGAAAAAATACCCCAAAAACATAGCAATCTTCAAAAAAGTTATATAATACATCTGAATACATAAATAATATTAATTAAAAAAACATATGAATACATTCATAGCATATACCGAGACAGTGAATATAATAAAATACATATAATATAACGGGATACATTGAAATAAAATGAAAAAAAGACAGTGAATACAATGAAATACATGTAATACAACGAGATACATTGAATTACAATGAAAAACCCTAAAACCCTAATGGATCTATTCAAGCAACCTGCAGCAAAGCGGCTAAAACGAGATACATTGAACTACCAAAAGATAGTGCTTTATAAAAATTTCTCAGTAAAATTTGGTGATGGGCCAAACTTTTAACGAGGGTTATATATAGTCCTTATCGTAAAGTCCAGGGGGTATTTGGACCCGTTTAAAACAAAGGGAGTATCCGGACCAATAGTGTAACGGCAAGGTTGGTGATGGGCCAAACTTTTAACGAGGGTTATATATAAACCTTATTGTAAAGTCCAGGGGGATATTTGGCCCTTTTCCGAAATAACAATGAGACAACCAATAGGATAAGAAATATATGCTACCGTCTCGGCACGGTAGGCAAGTTGGACTCTCTAGCAAAAAAAAAAAAAAGGAAAAAAAACTCAAACAAACAACTTTGCAAAATCAGTCTAAAAATTAAAGACTTAGAGCCCATTTGGCTTAGCTGATTTAGAGTGGCTGATAAGAATTAGGTGCTGAAAAGCACTTTTAAGTGCTGAAGCTTATTTAAAAAATAAGCAGTTATGTGTTTGGATAAAAGTGCTAAAATTAATAATAAGCAACTGAAGAACTGGGTATATGAAGAGTTTTGTTTTAAAAAAGAAGTATTTTAGGGATATAATAGTAAATATCTTGGTCAAACCTAAAGTGCTTATAAGCTGAAATTTGATAAGTTGGGGGAAATTTGGGGGAGACCAACTTATGACTTTTGGCTTATTTTTAGCTTATAAGCACTTTTAATTTTACCAAACGCGTAGATAAGTCAAAAAGTGTTTATAAGCCAGTTTGACCAGCTTATAAGCTTAGCCAAACACTCTCTTAAGGTAAGGATAAGGTTGAGTACTCACAATCTTTGTCAGATTTTACTTGCAGAATTACACTGAATATATTATTGTTATTGTCTAAAAATTAAAGAGTAGATAGAACTAATTGAAAGAAAATAGTGATTACTTGGGCCATAACAATAAAAAAATATCGCATTCTAATTCAACGTTAACATGGTATTCTTTATTTCTACATTTGAGAAGAAATTTTTACATCAAAATTTATACGTAACAAAAGAGCACATTCCTACCTTTGCAGAATTAAATATGATAATGGATATGTATCGGGCTTCGGAATTAAAATACGGACTCGGTACAAACAAGATCAAATATCAACCACATTCTTAAAACCTTTAAAATTTCAGTCTTACAATTTTCATTAAAAATTCATTTCTCGGGCTTGGGACCTCGGAATTCAATTTCGGGCATACACTCAGGTCCCATATTTTACTACGGACCTATCGGGACCGTCAAAATACGGGTCCGTTTACCCAAAACGTTGACCGAAGTCAACTAAAATCAATTTTTAGGCCAAAAAATGTTATTCCATAAATTTTTCACGTAAAAGCTTTCCGGAAGCACGCCCGAACTGCGCACGCAAATTGAGAAGAGATAAAATGAAGTTTTTAAGGCCTCGGAACACGGAATCGAGTTCTAAAACATAAGATGACCCTTTGGGTCATCACATGTGTATAGTATTATTACTTTAAATATGATGTTTGTTTTGATCGTTTCTAAATTTCATTGTATCATATTGTTAAATTCATCTTTACGTAACGTCAAAAAATGTCACTTTATGTAGTAACCGATTTGGTGTGGTCACGTCGTTGTATTATTATTATTTTTCTTTTATCTTGCCATTCCTTATAATTAAGTAATCCTATTTTATCCTTTACACTACCTTTTTGTATAATAATTTTACCTTTTACCGTATTTTTCTTTGTAATATTGCTAGTTTATTCTTCATATTGCTGGTGACTAACATCATGAAAACGACGACAAATAATACAATCTATCCAAATATTGTATGCATCAAAACGATACAGTAACAATACGATACAATATATTATGGAACGATACATAATAACCATCCAAACAAGGTGCTAATGAGGAAATAAAAACAATTAGTAATATGCATATTTTTAAAATAGAAAAACTGTATTGCATATATCACTTTTTTTTGGATTCAGTTATTGATCACGCCCAACTATGCCTTATGAAAAAGACAATGCGGTCGCTGCAAATATCATCCGGTTTACAAGTCCGGAGTCGAATCCCACAGAGAGTTAACCTATCAACTGCTACCTTCAGACCCACCAAGTCTTCAGAACCAGCTTCCCAAATATTCAAATTCTCAGTTGATTGTTCTTTAATAACTAACTTGCAAGTAAATAAAAGGCTATAACTAAATTAGAAGGGTTGTAAACAATTATGAAAAAAAAAGCTAAGGCAATGATTTCCCCTATTGATGAAATCCCTTCTGTTTATGCTCATACAAATTTACCCACACATCTCTAGCAATCATGAACGCTAATCTTACCGCAAATCTCTCCCAAGTAATCACAGTAATCTACTATTGCACTCTCCCGAGATACACTAGCTTGCTTAAATTCGCACAATTCAATTTAAATTGCACCCAAGGCTTCGTTATTCCTAATCCCGCCTTTAAACCCGCAATTATAGATTCCTCTAATAATCTAGGAGTGGTGTTGTTCAACAATACCCTAAATATGCACTCTTTTCCAAGTTATGCACACTAAATAGGCACAGCTAATTGAGGATCCTGTCAATTAACTACAACGAACACGAAGTTGAACAAATAAAGATTTAACTAGCAATTTGTATTCACATAAACAAGAAGTTCATCACTCAATAGGGTCCATCAAAGCCTTAGACAAGGAATTTAGCTACTCATGACTATGGGAGAATAAACTAAGATTGAATTCATCATAAAAATCAAAAGAAAAGAAGAAAGATGTTTAGAGTACTTTCTCACAATTATTTTTCTTGCTAAGAACCCTTAGAATTCAATATCTCCCCCTTTTGGGCGAAGTCTAGCGTTTTAAATAGGGTTTAGGTCTAAAAATCCCGTGTTTTACACTTAAGTCCCCGAAGTTTACTGTACCCACCGCGGTTCTACCGCGGTCGCGGTAGAACCGCGGTCAAACGCCTTCGCGGAATCTTCAACCTTCAGAGACTGCCTTCCACCGCGGTTTCACCGCGGTCGCGGTAGAACCGCGGTGGAACTTGTACCCGGGCATTTTGGCCTGTTTTGAATGGGTTACTTTGGAAATTCAACAATTAGCCTCTTTTCATCAATAATTGACTCCAAAACCGCTCCTTAGCCTTCCTTACACCTATTTCACCTGCAAATCATGTAAAGCACTAATAAGAGCATTTTGTTGTCATTTTCCACATTAAAAGTTCACAAGAAGGTGATTATTTGGTGCGTGATTATAGTCAAATTCACCTATTATCAACACCCCACACTTAAACCTCTGCTCGTCCTCGAGCAAACTAAACCACACTTCTAGGCCTAACTGCTCAATGCATTGCCCCAATTTATGTCACACCTGCTATTATCAAAGATTGACCTAAGCGATGCACAATCATATCTCAAATGCAGACTCTCATACCAAGACACACTTGTGCTCACTCTAATTACTCTAACAGAAGTGAAGACTCACTTTTTCTTCCAGAGTCACATGCCCTCACATAAACAAAATTTGAGAGAAGTTCCACACACACATAAAATTCAACAATAAGGAACCATATATAGAAAGAAATCAACTCACTCTCAGCA
>NC_031995.1:14406789-14449394 GCF_001879085.1 Nicotiana attenuata | reverse complement strand
AGTAGGGGTACGGGGGGGGGTGTTTTAAAAAGATTAGGAAAAGAAAGAAAAGAAAGAAAAAAAAATTTTTTTTTTTTTAAAATAACATAATACCTGACCGCGTCTGGGCCTGCCGCGGTTCTGCCGCTTTCGCGGTGGAACCGCGGCAGTGAGGTTCCGCGGGTGTAATCTACCGCGGTTTCACCGCGATCGCGGTAGAACCGCGGTGGAACGCCTGTTCTGATTCTAACCCTTTTTTTTTTTTTTTAACTAGATTACAAAGGTTACAATTACAACAATGTCATGGGTTGCCTCCCATGTAGCGCCTGATTTAACGTCGCGGCACGACTCAAGTGAGCGAAATTAAGGTTCGCTCGACCTCAGGGGTTCATTCAAATGCAGCTCGGTCATCTCCTTAGGCTCGTTCATGCCCACATACAATTTCAACCGCTGACCATTGACTCTAAATGTACGAGAGTCATCTTCAGTAGAAACTTCCACAGCTCCGGAAGGAAACACTCAACCACGCGAAATGGTCCAGACCACCTTGACTTTAGCTTTCCTGGGAATAACCGCAGTCTTGAGTTATAAAGTAGTACCTTGTCTCCCGGTTTGAAATTTCGTTCAATGATGTTCTGATCGTGAAGCCTCTTCATTCTCTCTTTATATAGCCTTGTGCTCTCAAAAGCAAGATACCGGAACTCCTCTAGCTCATGTAATTCCGTGACTCTTGACGTGCCCGCAGCTTCCAAGTCTAAATTCAGCTGTTTCAGTGCCCACCACGCTTTATGTTCCAGTTCTACAGGTAGGTGACAAGCCTTCCCAAACACCAACTTATATAGTGACATCCCAATTGGTGTCTTGAATGCTGTCCTGTAAGCCCATAGCGCATCATCCAGCTTCCTTGACCAGTCAGTTCTTGTAGCATTTACAGTTTTTGTCAATACGCTCTTGATCTCTCTGTTGGACACCTCAACCTGTCCACTAGTCTGTGGGTGGTACGGAGTAGCCACCTTGTGGCGCACATCATATTTAGCCAACAACTTCTCGAAGGCCCGGTTACAGAAATGAGTTCCTCCATCGCTGATAATTGCACGTGGTGTCCCAAAGCGGTTGAATATGTTCTTCTTTAGAAACCCGACTACCACCTTAGCATCATTGGTTGGTAATGCAGCAGCTTCCACCCACTTGGACACGTAATCTAGAGCAACAAGAATGTATTTATTGCCATAGGAGCTGACGAAGGGACCCATGAAATCTATCCCCCAAACATCAAACACTTCCACTTCTTGAACTGGGTTCATAGGCATCTCGTGACGCCGGGAAATGTTCCCGGTGCGTTGACATTCATTGCAACTCTTGACCCATAAGTGAGAATCCTTAAATACCGTTGGCCAGAAAAATCCGGCCTCTAGCACCTTAGCTGCCGTCCTGATGCCTCCAAAGTGACCGCCATACGCTGAAGCGTGACAGGCCTGCAAAACAGAAGATTGTTCGATCTCGGGGACGCATCTCCGGATCATGTTATCAAGGCATATTCTAAACAAGTAGGGCTCAACCCAGTAATACCATTGGCTTTCGCGAAAGAATCTCTTCCTCTGGACCGATGACAGGTCGTGAGGAACAATACCACTGGCCAGGTAATTAGCATAGTCTGCATACCAAGGCGCTTCCTGATGAGTGGTAACGAGCAGCTGTTCATCTGGAAAGGTTTCCAGAATTTCCTCCACTTCTACTACATTCTCAGCTCCTTCAAGTCGTGATAGGTGATCAGCGACTTGATTTTCAGTGCCCTTGCGGTCACGAATTTCAAGATCGAACTCTTGCAGTAGCAACACCCAACGAATCAGGCGTGGCTTAGAGTCCTTCTTTTCTATTAAGTATCTAAGAGCTGCATGGTCAGAGTATACGATTACCTTGGATCCTATTAGATAGGACCGAAACTTGTCAAAAGCAAATACCACAGCTAGCATCTCCTTCTCTGTCACTGTGTAGTTCAACTGGGCTCCACTCAGCGTCCTACTAGCATAGTAGATTGGGTGCATCAGTTTGTCCTTCCGCTGGCCCAGCACTGCCCCCACCGCGTAGTCACTGGCATCACACATCAATTCAAACGGTTGCTCCCAGTCAGGGGCAACGATTATGGGTGCTGTGACCAGCCTTTGCTTCAACTCCTCAAAAGCTACCCTGCAATCATCAGAAAATACAAAAGGGTGATCTTTCTCTAACAACTTACAGAGAGGGTTGGCAATTTTGGAGAAGTCCTTAATGAACCTCCGGTAGAATCCGGCATGTCCAAGAAAGCTCCTTATGGCTTTGACTGAAGTTGGCGGCGGCAGCTTTGCTATGACATCAACCTTTGCTCTATCAACCTCTATTCCTTTGCTTGACACCCGGTGCCCCAAGACTATGCCTTCTTGTACCATGAAATGGCACTTTTCCCAATTCAGAACCAAGTTAGTCTCGATGCACCGTTTCAGCACACGCGTCAAATTCACTAGGCAGTCCTCAAATGAGTTCCCCACCACTGAGAAGTCATCCATGAACACCTCCATTATATCTTCTACCATGTCAGTAAATATGGCCATCATGCACCGTTGGAATGTGGCGGGTGCATTGCATAGACCAAAGGGCATCCTCCTGAAGGCATAAATTCCGTACGGGCATGTGAATGAGGTCTTTTCTCTATCCTCAGGGGCAATGGAGATCTGATTGTACCCTGAGTACCCATCCAAGAAGCAAAAGTGTGACCTCCCTGCCAATCTATCCAGCATTTGATCAATGAAGGGAAGTGGGAAGTGGTCTTTTCTGGTGGCTAGATTCAACTTTCTATAATCCATGCAGATTCTCCAGCCTGTGACGGTTCTTGTTGATATAAGTTCATTGTTGTCATTCTTTACCACCGTCATGCCACCCTTTTTAGGCACACATTGAACTGGGCTAACCCAGCTACTGTCAGAGATTGGGAAAATGATTCCCGCATCCAACCATTTTATCACTTCCTTCTTCACCACTTCCTTCATATTCGGGTTTAGCCGTCTCTGATGTTCCCTGGAAGGTTTGTGCCCCTCTTCCAGCAGAATCTTGTGCATGCAGTAGGCGGGGCTGATCCCCTTGATGTCTGCCATGGTCCACCCAATGGCAGTTTTGCACTCCCTTAGTACCTGTAAAAGCTGTTGAACCTGCACATCTAACAAACCAGATGAGATAATAACAGGTAATGTGGAGTCAGGACCCAGAAATTCATACCTGAGGTGGGTTGGCAATGGCTTCAGTTCCAGCTTAGGGGGTTCCTCGATGGATGGTTTAGCTGGAGGGGTCTCTCTCTTTTCTAAGTGCAAGGGCTCAAACTCCAGATTTCTCTCCCAGAACCCTTTACCTTCCAGTGCCAACACCCATTCCGCCAAATCCTCACCATTCACTTCATCCAAATTTGTCAAGCATGCAGCAAGGGGATCCTCAACCGTCAACGCCTCATCATCAGCCTCTACAATTACATCCACTGCATCAATAAGGGAACAATTTGCGAACTCACTTGGTCGCCTCATCGATTTCTGCACATTGAATATAATTTCTTCATCATTGAGCCTCATCTTAAGCTCCCCAGTCTCGCAATCAATCAAAGCTCTCCCCGTGGCCAAGAAGGGTCGTCCTAGAATTATAGGAATTTCTTCATCCACTTTGCAATCCAAGATTACAAAATCTGCAGGGAACACGAATTTCCCCACCTGAATAAGCACATCATCAAGAATCCCAAATGGACGCTTAACAGTCCTGTCGGCCAGCTGCAATAACATAGAAGTAGGTCGAGCTCTCCCAATGCCTAACCTCTTATAAATGACCAGGGGCATGAGATTAATGCTGGCCCCTAAATCACAGAGTGCCTTAGCAAAGGCATAGTTCCCAATAGTGCATGGAATTGTAAAACTACCTGGATCAGATAGCTTTTCAGCAACAGGTCTAGATACCACTGCACTACATGTCTGAGTAAGGGTCACAGTCGACAAGTCTTGAAAGTCAAACTTCCGAGACATCAAGTCCTTCATCATTTTAGCGTATCCTGGCATCTCCTTTAGCGCTTCAATCAATGGAATGTTTATCTGGATTTGTTTGAGCATCTCTAGGAACTTTTTATACTGCTCCTCCTTTTGATGCTTGGCCAACCTTTGCGGAAATGGTGCAGGAGGTCTTTTCTTCCCAATCACTTGAGATTTTTCTTTCTCAGCTACTGTCTCAACTATTGGCTCCGCTACTGTCTCAATTACTGGCTCAACTACTGTCTCAGTTTCTTGCTGCATATTCTTTTCTTCAGGAGCAGGGTGAACTGTTACCTCTGTCAATCCCGTAGAGTCATCCAGCTCTATGGGCACTGGAATTAGTGTCTCAGCCTGTATGTTTTCTCGAGCTCTCTCTTGCTCAACATCTAGATCCCTACCATTTCGTAGACTCACCGCCATCAGCTGCTTTGGGCCTTGATCTTTTGGATTGATTTGGGTATCTGCAGGTAATGTCCCTTGAGGACGATTGTTAAGTGACATTGAAATCTGGCCCACTTGTACCTCAATATTCTTGATAGCTGCATCATGTGCATCCACCCTTTCATTTATTTTAGCATTGGACCCAATAACCTGCTGCATCATTGCTTCAAGCCTTGCAAACCCGTCTTCCTGTCTTCCACCCTGCTGTTGCTGAGGTGGGTGGTACCCTTGCTGCTGATTGTTGTACCCTTGTGGTCTAGGATACGGTGCCATGTTGTTGGGGGGTCTCATGCCTCCCATGTTTCCGGCGTTATACTGTGGCTGCGGTGGCCTGTACTGCTGCTGAGTCTGCTGACCCCAGTTCTGATTACCTTGCCTCTGACCCCCATAGTTAGCCACATAGTTCATATCTTCAGGGTGCTGGTGATGATGATCATGCTCTGTATTCCATGGATTACCAATTGGCTGGCTAATGCAAGATGTGCACAAGCCCCCGTTGGTAGTGTCTACTATGTGAACCTGTTGTTTCTGCCCTGATTCCTCCACCTTTTTGGTGAGGATGCTCATTTGCGTCAAAAGAGTCGCCATGTTTTCAGCCATTGTATTAGAAGGATCAAGAGGCACTGAGTGCACCACTGGAGTGATAGGTGCATTCCTAGATGTCCAACCCGAATTCTGCGCCATCTTGTCGAGCAAATTCTGACCTTCTCTCCAAGTCTTGCTCAAGAATGCCCCACCAGCCGAGGCATCAACTATATTCTTCAAGCTGTCTGACAATCCCATGTAAAACCGTTGTCCCAACATCTGCTCTGGAACACCATGGTGGGGACACATAACCAACATTCCTTTAAACCTGCCCCATGTCTCGTGTAGTGTCTCCATTGGTTTCTGTTTGAAACTCACAATCTCATCAATTTGTTGAGCGGTCTTGTTGGGAGGATGGAACTTGTTGTGAAATTGCTTGACCAACTCATCCCAAGTTGCTATAGAGTTTATGGGAAGCGAGTTTAGCCAAACCTGAGCAGCTCCTGTCACCGAGAATGGAAACAATAATAATCTGATTGCTTCCGGAGTCACGTTCGGTTGCCTTTGAGTTTTGCAAATAGACAGGAAGTTCTTTAAGTGTTGCTGAGGGTCTTCTGTTTGTGTCCCAGAAAAAAGTCCCTTGTTCTGCAACAAGTGTAGCATGTTATTTGTGATCTGGAACGATTCAGCTTGTATTGCAGGCACAATAATGGCAGTGGCCAGATTGTCAGCTGTGGGTTGTGCCCAGTCATAAAGTGCACCCTCAGGCACAGGAGGTGCCAATTGCTCATTCCTGACGTTCCCGTTGGGGTCGTTTATGTCGCCCATGTCAATTTCGAGTTGGTGTATTTGTTGTGATTGTTGAAGTCTTTTGTTTGCACGATTCAATGCCCGGAATGTCTTCTCGGGGTCCGAGAGTCCTTCAAGCAGTTCTCCAGTCCTCGTAGAATTTCTAGGCATGCACCTGTGCACCCAGATCAACAACCGTCAAATTTTCAATGAAAAAGTTGGTAGAGAGAAAACTGACTACAACAAGAATCTTTGTATTTCTGTCAATGGCAATTGATAATTCCGTTAACTCCCCGGCAACGGCGCCAAAATTTGATCACGCCCAACTATGCCTTATAAAAAGGACTCTGCGGACGTTGCAAATATAACCCGAGTATTACGCCCAGGGTCGAATCCACAGAGAGTTAACCTATCAACCGCTATCTTCAGACCCACTAAGTCTTCAGAACCAGCTTCCCAAATATTCAAATCTCAGTTGAGTGTTCTTTAACAACTAGCTTGCAAGTAACTAAATGGCTGTAACTAAGTAAAAATAAAGGTTGTAAACAATTATGAGAAAAAGCTAAGGCAATGATTTCCCCTATTGATGGAATCCCTTCTGTTTATGCTCATACAAATTTACCCACACATCTCTATCAATCATGAACGCTAATCTTACCGCAAATCTCTCCCGAGTAATCACAGTAATCTACTATTGCACTCTCCCGAGATACACTAGCTTGCTTTATTTAGCACAATTCAATTTAGATTGCACCCAAGGCTTCGTTATTCCTAATCCCGCCTTTAAACCCGCAATTATAGATTCCTCTAATAATCTAGGAGTGGTGTTGTTCAACAATACCCTAAATATGCACTCTTTTCCAAGTTATGCACACTAAATAGGCACAGCTAATTGAGGATCCTGTCAATTAACTACAACGAACACGAAGTTGAACAAATAAAGATTTAACTAGCAATTTGTATTCACATAAACAAGAAGTTCATCACTCAATAGGGTCCATCAAAGCCTTAGACAAGGAATTTAGCTACTCATGACTATGGGAGAATAAACTAAGATTGAATTCATCATAAAAATCAAAAGAAAAGAAGAAAGATGTTTAGAGTACTTTCGCACAATTGTTTTTCTTGCTAAGAACCCTTAGAATTCAATATCTCCCCCTTTTGGGCGAAGTCTAGCGTTTTAAATAGGGTTTAGGTCTAAAAATCCCGTGTTTTACACTTAAGTCCCCGAAGTTTTCTGTACCCACCGCGGTTCTACCGCGGTCGCGGTAGAACCGCGGTCAAACGCCTTCGCGGAATCTTCAACCTTCAGAGACTGCCTTCCACCGCGGTTTCACCGCGGTCGCGGTAGAACCGCGGTGGAACTTGTACCCGGGCATTTTGGCCTGTTTTGAATGGGTTACTTTGGAAATTCAACAATTAGCCTCTTTTACTCAATAATTGACTCCAAAACCGCTCCTTAGTCTTCCTTACACCTATTTCACCTGCAAATCATGTAAAGCACTAATAAGAGCATTTTGTTGTCATTTTCCACATTAAAAGTTCACAAGAAGGTGATTATTCGGTGCGTGATTCTAGTCAAATTCACCTATTATCAGTTATATTAACTGTGCGCGCATGCACGCTTGAATAAGAAGATGAATATTTTTCTTCTATTTCAAATGACAAGTTTGGTTTGATATTAACTGTTATTTAACTTTTGAGTTTTGACTACAAAATATATTTTTGAAGAAGTTCATAAAACGGTGTGAAATAATACTATTAGTGGAGTTGTGTCAAGGATTAAATGGAAACAAGAACTGGGAAGTCAATTACTTAAAAAGTTAAAAAAATAATACGAAGATAAATATTTATAATTTAGAGGGTGAAATATGTATTTGGAAATTCAAAATTTGGAAAATTTAGTTGAGTGATTTTCTGAGTGCAACAGGCATAGTTCAGTGATTTTGTTGTTACAAACGAAAGAAAAGTGAATTTATTAGATAATTTGGAATAGTTGAGTGACCATTTGAGTAATGGGCTCGAAGTTGCAGGATGTATCAAGTATCAACGCTAGCTTAGCTACTTTCTTCCAAAATATACGTCCCATTTAACTAGATAATAGGCATTCATATTGACCAACTATGTATAGGAGCCAAAAAAATTAATAAAATAAAGCCCATCCACATAAAAACGCATAAATAGCGACACAGTTATATCGTTCGTAACAGGAATTTTTGAATCACAAACACGTTGTATCGGTAGCGGATGGAGTTCATATATAAATTATGAGTTTATTTGAATCCGCTATTTTTTTCGCGGAGTATAAATACACGATAAATTTCTATAATTTTTATAAATATTATATTTTGAACTTATAATTTCTTTTTAAAGTAGAACGAGTCTAAAAAGCTTAAAGATTAAATTCTGGATTTCGCATCTCCGTCGTTTAATGAATATTATCAACACACAAAACGTGTTATGATCTGCAGCCTCGCCTTCAGCTGGTTTGAAGAGAATAACGGCCAATAACTGAAATTAGGAAGGAGCAACTGAATCTCAAATGAACGGTTGAGATTAATAAGAGCTTTAATGAGGTCCAAGGGTTAGGATGAAGCCACGTCAGCAGTAGTTGTTATAACTAACTGCAACAGAGGAGGCTTCGGGTATTCAGCAAAGTAAGCATTTCCTCTTCCTCCTGCGATTCTCTCTCTTCTCTAATTCTCTTTCTCTTTCTCCTTCTTCTTCACTCTACTGATCTTCTTCCTCTTCTTCTTCTTCTTCAGGTAACACAACAATGGAGTCTCGTTAGCAATAGTCATATAGTTTCCAGTTGTAATAGCTAGCTTTTTATTTTAATTCGATAAATCAGAAAATTGCCCCAAAAACAGTCTCTATTTCCATTTCTGTGTTTGATTTTCCTTACTTAGCTTTTAAGATCATTACAATTGGTATCAGAGCCTCGATTCTGCGACTGTGAGGAGCTGATGGTTGAATGAACTAGATTGAAGATCATGGATGGTAAACTGGTTAGGCACGAGGAGGTTCTGAGTGAGATGATGACCACTCAGGAAACACTCCGCAACACTCAAACTGGCATACAAGGCACATTGGAATTGATACTTGAAAGACTAACTAATTTGGAGAGGTTTCCACAAAGAGCACAAGGCAAGAGACCTCAAGGTGATGGGTTACTACCCATGCCAGGCCAAGAGATGAGGCAACTTCGACCTCAAGCAGTACAAACTCCTGTGCCTAAATGGGAGTTACCTTATTTTGAAGGCCATGAACCTAAAGGATGGATTCGAAAATGTGAAAGATATTTTAACCTGTATAAGACTCCAGAGAATTTGAAGGTGGAAGCAGCTGCTCTCTACTTAAATGGGCTAGCAGATGTCTGGTATGATTCCTTAATCCTTAGTAGAGGGGAAATTAGTTGGGCTGGATTTAAGGAGGAATTGTTGATTCGATTCGGAGAAGAATTAATGGGAGACATAGTAGAGGAATTCAATAAGCTGAACCAGACCGGGACAGTAGATGAATTCTTAGGCAAATTTGAAGAATTGAAAGCCCAAATGCTGATCAGGAACCCTAACATAGATGAGTCACATTTCATGTCTAGCTTTATTGGTGCCTTGAAAAAGGAGATTAGGTTTGGGGTGAAGTTGTTCAAACCTACTACTCTAAGGTTTGCAGTGGAACAGGATAGGCTACAGAAAAAGGCTATTGATGCTGCCCTTAAACGCACAAAGATAGTGGCTAAATCGTTTCAGAACATTAATAGCTCTAACAGCAATAAGGCACCTGTGGCAACTATAACCAAGCCAACTTCATTTAGGCTCAGCCCTGAGGTTTATAAGTACAGAAAGAGTAACCACTTGTGTTATAAATGTGCGGAGAAATATGCTCCAGGCCATCAATGCAAGAAAAAACAATTGAATAGTATGATAGGAGTAACAGAAGTTCCTACTGAGACTGCTGAAATAGAACAAGAGCAAGACTCTACAAGGCTGATTATTGAGGGAGATATGGAACAGGAAGTTATAGAGGCAGTATGTTTGAATGCCTTGTCAGGTGATAACAAAGGGGTAAATACTATATTGGTACGAGGGACTATAGGCAACAGAAAATTGACAGTGTTGATTGACTCAGGGAGTACTCATAGTTTCATTGATGCTACTACAGTCAAGGAGTCAGGTTACCAAGCTCAACCCTGCCCACCAGTGAGGGTGATAGTTGCTGATGGGAATTATGTCATGTGTACTGCAATTTGCTTGAAATACCAGTGGAAGATGCAGGGCAGGCCATTCCAAGAGAACCTATTCATTATTCCATTAGGGGGCTGTGACATGGTCATGGGGAATGATTGGATGAAGAAGCATAATCCAACTAAATTTGATCATGAGAAGATGTGTGTTACTATAGGCAAAAAAAGTAACAAGTTGGTGTTACAAGGCATCACTAAAGAGGGAAAGCTGACTATGATCACTAGTGGAACTATGGGAAAAATGCTAAGGAAGGGTCAGGCCCTAATAGCTCATCTATTCATGATGAATACTGTAAATACTGATGAGCAGGAGGCAGTAGGGGAAGCCATTGAAGAAGTACTACAGCAATACTCAGATGTCTTTGCTGAGCCAAAAACCTTGCCTCCTGTCAGATCATTAAACCATAGCATACCCTTGAAACCAGGAGCAATACCGGTCAGTTTGATACCCTACAGGTACAACTACTACCAGAAGGAAGAACTAGAAAGGCAGGTTAAGGAGATGCTCACTAATGGCATCATACAACATAGTCAATCCCCCTTCTCTTCTCCAGCCTTACTCGTCAAAAAGAAAGATGGATCATGGAGATTCAGTGTGGACTATAGAGGGTTGAATGACATCACAATTAAGGATAAATATCCCATTCCTATTGTAGATGATCTACTGGATGAGTTGAGTGGATCTATGATGTTTTCAAAGGTGGATTTGAGGGCCGGCTACCACCAGATCAGGATGAAGGTGGAGGATGTGTACAAGACTGCTTTCAGAACTCACATGGGCCACTATGAGTTCAGGGTGATGCCCTTTGGGCTAACAAATGCTCCAGCCACGTTCCAAGCCTTGATGAACCAGGTTTTTCAACCCTTCCTCAGGAAATTTGTGTTAGTTTTCTTTGATGACATATTGGTATATAGCCTATCTAAGAAGGAAAATGTAGCTCACCTGAGTGCAGTGTTTGGAATCTTAAGAAAACATTCCTTGTTTGCAAAAAGGTCTAAATGTTCATTTGGTCAGTCTAAAGTCGAATATCTGGGGCATATTATAACTGTGGAAGGGGTGTCAACTGATCCTTCCAAAATCAAGGCCATGATTGACTGGCCTACCCCCAACTCTGTGAAATCCTTAAGGGGATTCTTGGGGCTGATTGGGTATTACAGGAAGTATGTTGCCAACTATAGCACCATTTGGAGGCCCTTGACTGATTTACTAAGAAAAGATGCTTTTAAATGGGATGGGGAAGCAGACTTAGCATTTGAAAAATTGAAGAAGGCTATGTCCTCTACACCTGTACTACCATTACCTGATTACAATAAAGAGTTCATAGTGGAGACTGATGCCAGTCAAATGGGCATTGGAGCTGTACTAATGCAGGAAGGTAGGCCCATAGCTTATTTTAGTAAAGTCTTAGCACCAAGGCACAGGGGTAAATCTATCTATGAAAAGGAGTATATGACCTTGCTCAATGCAGTAGAGAAGTGGAGGCATTACTTACAATACAAGCATTTTGTGGTAAGATCTGATCATCACAGTTTGAAATACCTCCTAGAGCAGAGAGTAACTACAGCCATACAACAGAAGGGACTGACTAAGCTACTTGGGATGGACTATGAGGTGCAGTACAAAAAGGGAGCTGAAAATAGGGTTGCAGATGCCTTGTCTAGACAACAAGAAGGCCTTGAGGATTCAGGAAATCAACTCCAAGGGGTCTTACAAGCTAGCAGTATTTCAGTTCCTGCATGGGTGCAAGAAATAATACACAGCTATGAAGGAGATCCTAAAGCTACTGAAGTCATTAGTCAGCTAGTTGTGACCCAACAAGGGCCTAACATATGGCATTATAATGCTAGCATACTCAGGAAGAAAGGGAAGATCTACATCGGTACCAATGGGGGACTAAGAACTCAGTTGATATCCACCTTCCATGACTCTCCTATAGGTGGACATTCAGGTCAGCTGGGGACTCTAAGAAGACTGTCACAGGTATTTTATTGGCCAAGGATGAAACAGATGGTCATTGATCATGTGGCCAGTTGTGATGTGTGCCTAAGAAACAAGGATGACCATATGGCTTACCCAGGGTTACTACAGCCCCTACCTATTCCAAACCAAGCTTGGAGCCACATTAGCATGTATTTTATAGAAGGGTTGCCAAAGTCCAGAAACAAGGAAGCTATTTTAGTGGTTGTGGACAGGCTGACAAAGTATGCCCACTTTATAGCCCTTACCCACCCCTACACAGCTGTAACTGTGGCTGAAATATTTTGGGAGAAGATACATTGTTTGCATGGGATCCCTGAATCCATTGTAACAGATAGAGACAAGGTGTTCTTGAGTCACTTTTGGCATGCTCTATTCAGACTATTAGGAACACAGCTCCACTACAGCCTGCCTATCATCCCTAAAGTGATGGACAGACAGAAAGGGTCAACAGATGTCTGGAAAATTACCTAAGGTGTATGACTGCTAATAGACCAACTCAGTGGAAACAATGGTTGCCTGCTGCAGAATGGTGGTACAACACCAATTTCCATACCAGTTTGCAATGTACTCCCTTTGAAGCTCTTTACGGATTCTCACCCCCTCAACTGTCCTTAGGACCCTTGCTAGAAACTATAGTGCCAGCTGCTGAAGGGACAGTAATGCACAGACAACAGATGCAGTAGCTATTGAAGGAGCACCTTACTAAAGCTCAAGAGAGGATGAAGTACTATGCAAATAAGAAGAGATCAGACAGAGAATTTCAAGTTGGAGATATGGTGTACCTGAAGTTACAGCCCTACAGACAGACATCACTAGCCTTAAGGAGGAATTTGAAGTTGAGCTCCAAATACTATGGTCCCTTCAAGGTCTTAACAAGAATTGGCAAGGTGGCTTACAAACTAGATCTCCCACCTGACTCTAAGATCCACCCTGTATTCCATGTGTCCTTGCTCAAAAAGAAGGTAGGAGATAAGGTAGTAGCGCAGACTACTCTTCCTATGACTGGAGAGGATGGTAAGTTCCTAGTCAGGCCAGTTGCTATTTTGCAAAGGCAGCTCATAAAGAGGGATAACTCTGTTGTGGTAAGAGTATTGATACAATGGTCAAATCTCCCTCCTAAAGATGCTACATGGGAGGACTATCACTACATCAAGGCGAGATTTCCAGATTTTGATTCCAATCCTTGAGACAAGGATTGTTTGAAGGGAGCGGGAGTGTTATGATCTGCAGCCTCGTCTTCAGCTGGTTTGAAGAGAATAACGGCCAATAACTGAAATTAGGAAGGAGCAACTGAATCTCAAATGAACGGCTGAGATTAATAAGAGCTTTAATGAGGTCCAAGGGTTAGGATGAAGCCACGTCAGCAGTAGTTGTTATAACTAACTGCAACAGAGGAGGCATCGGGTATTCAGCAAAGTAAGCATTTCCTCTTCCTCCTGCGATTCTCTCTCTTCTCTAATTCTCTTTCTCTTTCTCCTTCTTCTTCACTCTACTGATCTTCTTCCTCTTCTTCTTCTTCTTCTTCAGGTAACACAACAATGGAGTCTCGTTAGCAATAGTCATATAGTTTCCAGTTGTAATAGCTAGCTTTTTATTTTAATTCGATAAATCAGAAAATTGCCCCAAAAACAGTCTCTATTTCCATTTCTGTGTTTGATTTTCCTTACTTAGCTTTTAAGATCATTACAAACCGCAAAGAATGGAGTAAGTGATAAGGCATTAATTTAAAGGATTTCTAGTCCTATCAAGTCTCTAAGTACTCTAGGCTCTAACACGTGTAGCTTAGTTCTCATAAATTGCCCTTTAATTTATGCTTATCTAGAATACTAAAATATATCATTAATTCTTGATGACCAAATCAACATATTATGCTAAAATATTTTTGAATGCTTGATAACCAAATAAAAACCATAAATCCTATATAGGTGGCTTAAAATCTCCAGAAGAAAAGGGACTTCTACGTCACGACTCCAACTCTAGAAATTGTGACTTAGTTCTAAATGCTCCCTTTTTTTAAGAGATTTTTTTTTTTAGATTGAATTAGTGATTGGACCAAAATTAATTTGTAATACCCCGATCGATTATCCCTAGCTCTTAGCAGCTGAGAGTTGTTTTAGATTGAGTTAGTGACTGGACCAGAATTATTGTATAGTTGAAGAGCAAATAGTACTATACGCTTTATTTGTCAAATGAGGGACGACCCTAGAGAGAGCACCTCTGTTAATGTAGCGATGTATTCTTGGTTAACAGGTGTTTTCTCCTACTTCACATTATTGTTCGTAGCAGCTGCCACGCATTATTCACCTCCTCGCTTCTATTGTTATTTCTTGACCATCCCTTATCTCTGTTTAGTTGTTACCTTTTTAGCTTTGTTGTTCCCAACGTTTTGTAGAAAAATTGGGCTGGACAACAAGGTAAACACTTGGTTCTAGTTGATCATTTTTATTATTTAATGGCCGAATGGCCTAAATGGCACCTATACTTGTGCCACTTTGTCATGCCGGTCCTCCTACTTCATTTTTTTACATCCAGACACTTTAACTTGTTCAAAATCTATACCTTAAACCCCTCTGACCATGTGTGTATCTCACTTGCTTGACGTGGATGACACATCATATTCCACGTCATTTTTTATATTGTATCTACTAAAAATACTTATTACTATATACTATTTTCATAAAGAAAAAGAAAAAGAAAATTAATGCATCCATTTCATGTCCCTTCTCTCAAATTAGGGCCGCCTTGTGCTTAGCAGTGCACATATTTTTTCTTCCTTATCCATATCCCTTTTTCCTAAAAGGTTTTTATCTGTTTATTAGCTGATGAAGCAATTTATATTGATTTTCGGCTACCGAGTCAATGATTTAATTGGAGAAGTTGCAACTTGCGAGAGATAAACTGAATGATTGCGTATGATATAGTTGATGATTGTTGGCCCAAAATATCTGCGCGGAAAAAAACTGCAGCACATCCTATCTAAAGCACAAGAACTTCTGTTGAGTTGCAGAGGGGAGAGAGAGAATATGAGGAGTGAGGTCGTTTTAGACGGCTAGGTTTGCAATTCCGTCAATTATATCACTTTCTGCCGTGAAGAATCAATGTTTGTTTTCACGCTGTTAAATTGAGATGTCTCAGTGGCTCTGCTTTTGTTTATAAACACGGGAGGGGGGGGGGGGGGGGGGTAAGAAGAAGAAAGAAAGACGTAACGAAGGAAGGGAAGAGTGGGTGGGAATAAGAAGAAGAATCGAANCGTGAATTACACACACTTTGTCCAGCTCAACCATTTTATTGCCACATGTGCTTGGTCAACGGTCAGAGGGGTTTAAAATATAGATTTTGAACAAGTTAAAGTGTCTGGATGAAAAAAAGTGAAGTAGGAGGACCGGCATGACAAAGTGGTACAAGTATAGGTGCCATTTAGGCCATTCTGCCTTATTTAATTGGTATCTTGTATTGAATATTGATTTTTTTATAAATATATACTCCTATTATTGGAGAGGTATAGAACGGATCCAGGAGAAAAAGATGGCTATGGTGTCTTTCATCTAGCTACTTTTTGCTTATTTTATATATATTCAAATACTCCACTAAATATAGTGTCTTATTACAAAAAAAGATAATATGATTAATTACTAGCTAGCTAGCTTTAATAACATCTCTATATGTCCAAAAAATTGGCTTTCGGAAATCAAAAGTTTGTTCGAAGAATATACTCTAAAATCTATAACAATGATGCTTATGTCACTATCATTCATCATTGTAGGTTGCTGATGCACCAGATGGGGAAGATGAGGATGATGAGGAAGATGAGGAAGACGAAAATCCGATATAATGCAATTTTGCAGATATGTATTAGCTAAGGAAGGCCTCAAGCTGGCAAATGAATATTAGGAATGTTTCCGCAATTTCTCCTAAGAGTTTGGACCTGCTCTAAGTTGCTTGAATTCTCTACTTTGTTTTTAACTGGTCATTAGTATTAGCACCCGCGCAAATGCGCGGACACTAACCATGTTAAATATTTGAGTTATTTGGTTTATACGTAAAAAATCTTAAAATTTAAACCTTCTCGATAAATATAGATAACCATTGGATATTAATTAAGAAACACTACATGAAAATGATTAAATATTTCTCAAATCTCCTAGTTATAATTCTATTTTTCTTTTGTAGTACCATTCTCGCTGATGTCATTGGATCCAAAAATAGTCAGAAAGCAAAATAATAACTCATATTTATGGCAAAACAATCGAAGGTTGAGACTATGAAGGACTCTTTGGATACGATTTGACTCTTTTACTACTGCTTGAACGCTTATTTGGTGTGTAGATATATTCTAAAATTATTTCTATTTTAAATTTTTAGTTTCTAAAACTTTATTTTTCAATAATAATTATTTTTATAACAATGTAAGTGAAAATATTATCCTTAATTCAAAACTCATTTTAGTCGGCTATCTAAAATTTAAAAAATTCTTTAGCCAGTGATTTTCTTTCTAGTATGACTCCATTTTGATATTTGACATATTAAACATATTATATATGTGAGTTATTTGAATTATATGTAAATAACCTTAAAATTTAAACCTTCTAGGTAATTATAGATAATCGTCAGATATTGTTTATGAGACACTACATGAATAAAGGCTAACATTTTCTCAAATCTCGTAGTGATAATTTTATTTTTGCACCATTCTTATTGGTGTCGTTGGAACCTAAAAATAGTCACAAAGCGAAATAATAACTCGTATTTATGAGCTCTGAAAAAGCACAAGATTGGCACAATATGAATGATTCTTTGGTTACGACGTGACTCTTTTGCTACGACTTGAATTCTTATTTGGTATGCTATTACGTTTAAAAAAATATTTCTATTTTGAAATTTCAATTTCTACAACATTATTATATATATTTCAATAATAATTATTTTTATAATGATGCAAGTGAAGATATTATCCTTAATTTAAAATTTACTTTAATCGGCTATCTAAAAATTTAAATGATTCTTTGGCCGGTGAAATTTTATTTCACTATGACTCCATTTTGAGTTTATCGATATCTCTAGCCACATATTTTAAATTTTGAATACCTTATACATATACAGATTTTTTGTTCTTTGAATCATTAAATATTATATTAATTGATTGTTATTATATAACATTACATATATTGTCTTAAATTGCCAAGCAGTTTTTTCTCGACTCCATACTTGGCTTAACCTCAATGCAAATTACTTAAATTACAATTAAATTCAAATTTGAATATCATATTAGTTTGTTAGTAATAGTGGTTTTTTTGAAAACGACACACAATATAAATTTAAAAAAGATTCTAAGATATCCTTATCTTATAATATATGTATTTGAGTTGAAAAAAATATGTGAAATCGATGAGATCAAGTCATTACGTAGTTCAGGAAAACAATTCTACAGTCAAGAAGACTTTGCTCGAGTTTAAGAAGCTTTAAAACTTGAAGACTTGCTCGATTTTGAAGAGCTTAAGGGCTGCTGCAACTCGAGTTCGAATAAATTCTCACTCGGGGACTGTTCTTCGGGCCTAAGGGCCACCTGATTTCGAGTTCGAGATAACATTCTCACTCGAATATCAAACTCAAAGATTAACTTATTCCGAGTCCAGATAAATGATCTCACTTGGCTCTGATTTAGCGAAAACTGCCTCAGGTCAAGTTCGAATGTCCGACCTGGGACCGTTGAATACAACCATATAACTTTGTACTAAGGTACTTTGACACTTGCATAAAATAACTAAAGGACAACGGATTCAGGAACCATAGATCAAAGTTTTTATATATCAAAGTTTTTCTTACAATGGCCACATGGCCCGATAAAAAATTCTTTACAAAGGTCGATCAACCTCAAAGCAAAAACAAAAATACTAGGCCTAAGTAGCACGATCATTATCAAAGAAAGATTCTTCACCCTCGGGGTCTTCTCCACCAGATCCGCTCACATTCTCGGAATCCTCGTCGGGAAATGCTAGCTTTCGAGCCTTTGCTTTCTCAGCTTTGGCAATATCGAGTTCGGCAGATATGTCGAAACTTTAGGCAATGAACCCCTCGAGAGCCTCCCGTCGGGCCTACCACTTTGAATAATCCACCATGCCCTTGGCCTGCTCAAGGGTGGCTTTGGCATCGACTTTGTATTGAGCCGCAGTAGCCTGGGCCTTTGTATTTGCCGCGGCCACTTCAGATTTGGCAACTCAAGATCTTTAGTCAAACTGGCTAAATTGGACTCGAGCTCCTCGACCTTCTTCGCTTGAACCAAGGCATTCTCTCTTGCATATTAAAGTTGTGACTTGGCCGAATCTAGCTCTACTTGAACGATTTCCTTTTGTGCAGCCAAAATATCCATACATCCCTTGAACTGTTCGGCTTCGGCTCACACTTTATCTATTTTCCATTGGAGTCCCTTGATCGGTTCGAGCCTCAGTCGAACCTTCAGAATGGGATTGTAGTTGTTATCTTTGACTCGTCCTCACCATGAAGAACTCGGAATACCTGCTCGGCCATCTCAATATGCGCATCCCGAGCCTCTACCAGGTTCACATGAAGCTTCTCACTAAGAAGCTTGTAAGTATTGCATTTCTCAGTAATGCCCTGGACCTCGGCCTTGCGTTCCTCTCGGATTTGAAGAAAGGCCTCGTGATGCAACACCGAAGCCTACGAAAAAGGAAGAAATGTTAGAGATATCTACAAATTCAAAGTCGTAAAAAGATAGTGGCCCTTGAACTTAACAGATTGAGAGCATGTCGCGCCTCGTTGAACAAGAAGGCAACTTCTACTGCATCCATTTTGTCTTGGTCCTCTTTAGTGACCAAGCATCGAAGATAGTTAGCCACACCTACGGGGGCAAATAAAACTTTAGCATCCTCCGAGATCGAGATGATAAGCGGTCGCTTATGCTCGGGATCGATGTTGGGGGCCGGGAATTGGTTGGTCAGTTTATAGCTCGAGGAAGCCTCATCCGAGCTCTTCCTCGGTATGTCCAAGTCACCCAGACCGGTGACATCTTCCACTTCAGCAAAATAGCCGCCGAAAAGATCTTCTGCTCTGTGGACATCTTCCCCAAGGAGAACCTCTATCACTTGAGCGTCCTTGATTGTCGTATCAAAGAACGAAGACAATGAGGAGAAATGTCCAATCTCCATTTACCCAAGTGAATCTTTTGGGGCTCCGCCTTCGTCACAGGAAGCATCGGGTGCGGTTTCTGCACAGGCCTCGACCGCCTTCTCAGTAGCCTCCCCAACTCGAGGTGAGGCATTTTCGACTCTTTTCGGTTCGGGCTCATTAGGTCGGGGCAAAGTAGCTTCGGCTCCCGCCTGACCAATGGTTCTTTGAACCTCGGTGCCTACTCGCACACGAGGCACAAATCTAGAGTTTTCTTCTTCGCCGTCTTCGTCTTCAGTCTCGTCCATCATTTGTTTGATGGACTTTAAAGATATATTGATGATATTTCCCTTAGGCTTATGGGGCCTCCTGTCCGGCCTTTTCTTTTCTGGGCCTAGGGAACTCGCAGCCTCCTTTTTTTCTTCTCTTTGCCCTGCTTCGGGGCATATGGGAAAAAGAGTGTGTCACGACCCCAAACCGGACCCGATCGTGATGGCGCCTCTCGTGAAGACAAGGCCAGCCGACACAATTCCCAAGTTCATTTCAATAATTTTAATAAGTCAATTTAAGCATTTTTTAATTAATCAGATATTGCAAAATGTAAGTTTAAATGAACTGTGCGGAAATAGATACAGCTCAACATCGGGGTGTCACAAGTTACGAGCATCTACTAAGGTCTAAAATACAACGGAAATTCTTAAAATGTACTAAATACAGTCTAATGACATCAAGAGGGAGAAAAGTGTTGCGGACGTCGGGTAGCTCTACCTTGCTAAATTCCGATGACTCTGCCTCTGATCAACCAATACCTGCTACCGGGTGCAGAAATACCTGAACCTGCACACAAGGTGTAGGGAGTAATGTGAGTACTCCGACTCAGTGAGTAATAACAATAAATGAAGACTAAGCGATAAGAAAGCACAAGCACCTCAACATGCTATATAGAAGCATTATAAAACCAATAAGAAAGCAATGAAGCTGTGAAATCTCTTAAAACATCTTAGCTCAGTTTAAACTTCTTTAAAATACCTTTTCACGGTTAAACAAGTAAATGAAAAGCAGCTAGAGCAGATAAGCATAGAAAAATCTGCCCCTCGGGCACAAACACCAACAGAAACAGCCCCTCGGGCAATAACATGGAACAACACCACCCCCCGCGGCTATATCTCACATCACAATGGGTACCCGCGCTCACTGGGGGTGTGCAGACTCCTGGAGGGACCCCTTACGGCCCAAGCGCAATATCAAGCCATCTCGTGGCATGCTCAATAGGCTCTCGGGCTCATATCAACAAGCCACCTCGTGGCATACAAATCTCAGGCCCTCAGCCTCATAATCATAATCAGTGTATCACTAATGTAGCGTGCAGCCCGACCCAAAAGTATCCTCACAACACGGGCCCTCGGCCTTACTCAGTCAAAATCTCATAAGCCACTCGGGCAACAGTAAACCATGATGCTCAGCCTAAAATATTATTTGAAATATCATTTAATATATTAAAAGATAGTAAACATGGCTGAGTTATGAAAACGGTAGAATATAGCATGATTGAGTACAGGTTTAAAGTCAAAATAGTGAGGAAATATCAGTAAAAATCCCATAAGGGTCCAAATAGTTGGCACTAGGCCCAAATATGGCATTCCGCCCAAAACAAGATGATAGAAAATATTTTTCAATCAAATACGTGGTAAAACAATCATTCGAGATGGACTAAGTCACAATCCCCAACAGTGCACGACCCCACGCTCGTCATCTAGCATATGTGTCACCTCAACATAGCACAACGATGTGCAATCCGGGGTTTCATACCCTCAGGGCAACATTTACAATCATTACTCACCTCGATCCGGTCCAAACTCTAGCCCGCGATGCCTTTGCCCTCACGAATGACCTCCGAATGCTCCAAATCTAGCCACAATCAGTATATAACCATTAAAATATGCTAAGGGAACAAAGCTCACTCGAAAATATCCAATTTACATAAAAAAAATCCCGAAATTGCTCAAACCCGGCCCCCAGGCCCACGTCTCGGAATTCGATAAAAGTCATATCAATAGAATACTCATCCTCTCACGAATCTATACATACCAAGAACATCAAAATCGGACCTCAATTGCCCCCTCAAATTCCCAATTTACACTCTCCAAATTCAAGCCCTAATTTCCCAATTTTTGGCTTTAATTTCCATATATTTCATGATTAAACAAGTAAGAATCAACATAGGATCGAGTATAGAGTTCAAAAATCTTACCTCCAAGTGTTTCCCTTCGATTCCCTCTTCAATCCTTCTCAAAAGCTCCAAAAACCGTTCAATAATGGAGAAAATAGACCAAAAATCGCGAAACCCACTTTTAAACATTCTGCCCCAGGTAAAATTTCCTTCTTCGCGAACGCGACCGCCCTCTCGCATTCGCCTAGACCAAATTCATTGCCTCTCCGCTTTTCCCTCCGCGAACGTGGACGATTCCACGCGAACGCGATGCTTCGCCATACCATCCATTTGCGAATGTGATACAACTCTTGCTAACGCATAGCACAGGGGCCTGGGGTGCCCAACAACCTTACCCCTCTTCACAAACGCGACCCCAGTCTCGCGTCTGCGATGCACATGAAGCCTCCACCTTCGCGTTCGCGTCCTCTTACTCGCGAACGCGTAGAACAAAATTATCTTCACACAAAAACACCCTTCGCGAACGCCACTCCCTGACCGCGAATGCGAAGAACAATTTGTCTGCAACAAAAACCAGCAAAAACTACCAAGTCCAAAGTCCAAAATTGATCCGTTTAACCACCCGAAACTCACTCGAGGCCCTTAGGACCTCAACCATAAATGCCAATATATCCCATAACCTCATTCAAACTTGTTCCAACCTTCGGAACGCTCAAAGCAACATCAAAACACCAAAATCACATCGGATTCAAGCCTAAGAATTCCAAGAACTTCCAAATTCCGCTTTCGATCAAAAAGCCTACCAAATGAAAAAAATGAGCAAGTACAATAACAAAGCCGAATCAAAACCTTTGCAAGGAAAGAAAATTACCGTGGTTACGGGCCTCCCATTGGAAGTTTACGTGTTTAGAAATTATAAAGTTTACAGGTTCGAAATTCCACGGTTTTGAAAGTTTAGCGGTTTGAAAGTTTATGAAATTCGTGGGTCCAGAAGGTTGTTGGTTTGAAAGTTTATGGCTTCATGTTTATTATATCTAAATTATTTACGAATACTCTTGAGAAGTCATTTTCCTTAATTTGCGTACCAAACACCGGAAAATGAATAAGATTACCACTTGTTTTCCAAGAAAATATTTTTCACGGAAAATATTTTCCGTTATACCAAACACACCCTAAATCATATATCTTTAAAACCACGACTCAAATTTAATTATTACTTGTATTTTCGGGGTAAACAGTTTGGCGCACACTATGGGCTAAAGATAATGGTGATTATTTCTTTACTGATTCTCATTACACACGTTATTTTTACATGATTTTCTTGCCAAGATTTATGGATTCTCAGACTGGAACATGTCTAGCTCACAAAACGCACCTATTCATGACAACAAAGGTCTTGGAGAAAACAACAATGCAGGGGTCGGTGTATCCCTGATAAATCGAGGGAAATTGCCAAATATGGAACCAGTTGATGTTAGTTCGCACATTGCATTGAATGCAGATCTAGGCGTAGACCCCGAAGGAAATATACGTAGGGAAGCCCGGTCTAGGACAAAGAACGCCATAAATGGGAGAGAGAATCAACCTCCAAGTGATATTTGAGATGCTGCAAGCTCAGCAAGTCGCCATCGCTCAACTTCAGAGTCAGAATAAGTCTCTGAATACAACCGAACCAGTAAACTCTCGACGTACTCAACCGGCATTAAAAAGGTAAGATGAAAGCGGCTCGTGGACTGACCCCACAATTATGAGAATGCTCGAAGAGCTCACCAAGAGGATCGAGTCCAAAGAAAAGAAAATTGAAGACAATGACAAAAAGGTGGAAACTTATAACTCCCGTGTCGACCAAATATCAGGAGCACCTCCACTTTTGAAAGGTTTAGACGCCAAAAAGTTCATACAAAAACATTCCCTCAGAGCGCGGCTCTGATGCCCATTCCAAAAATATTTTGCATGCCCGATATACCCAAGTATAATGGAACAACCGACCCCAATGAGCATATTACTTCATATACTTGCGGGATCAAATGAAATAATTTGAATGACGATGAGATCGAATCGGTCTTGTTAAAAAGGTTAGGAGAAACGTTGTCGAAAGGAGCCATGATTTGGTATCACAACTTACCTGCTAACTCTTTTGACTCGTTTGCTATGTTAGCAGATGCCCTTGTGAAAGCACATGTCGGGGCGATAAAGGTGGCCACGAGAAAATCGGATGTCTTCAAAATAAAACAAAGGAAAGACGAGATGTTAAAGGAGTTCGTGTTCAGGTTTCAGATGGAAAGAATGGAATTACCGCCAGTCTCCGATGACTGGGCAGTACATGCCTTTATGCAGGGCTTGAACAAGCAGAGTTCGATTGCATCTCGACAGTTAAAGCATAACTTGATCGAATATCCAGCTGTGACATGGTCAGATATGCATAATCATTACCAGTCAAAAATCAGGGTCGAGCACGACCAGTTAGGAGCCCCCTTGGGTTCAGTTCATCCTAACAGATTCACAGTCAAGCCCCGAGGGACACAAATCGGGAATCGAGATTCAATAAAAAATGGTATCAGCCATACGTCGATTGGAGAAACAACAGTCCAGGTCGTAACGCTCCTCGGAACGATCGAGGCCAAAGTTCTTGGGACTCATGAGTAAGAGCGGGTTCGACAAGCATACCGACCCCGCTGAAGCTCCTCGATTATCAGAGTACAACTTCAACATAGATACGTCGGGGATTGTGTCAACTATTGGGAGAATCAAAGACACCAAATGGCCCAGGCCTATACAGACTGATCCTTCTCAAATAAACACGAACTTGATATGCTAGTATTATGGCACACATGGTCATAGAACAGAAGATTGCAGGCAACTAAGGGAAGAAGTGGCTTGGTTGTTCAACGAGGGACACCTTTGAGAATTCCTAGGTGATCGGGCTAAGAATCACTTCAGGGAGAGATGTGCAAGGAAAAATTAGCAAGAAGAACCACAACATGTAATCCACATGATCATTAGCGGAACTGACATCCCACAAAGACCTGTGTTCAAGCGCACCAAGGTGTCGATCACAAGAGAAAAATAGAATCGGAACTATGTTCCCAAGGACGCCTTATCATTCTGTGACGAGGAAGTAGAAGGTATATTTCAGGCTCACAACGATACCCTGGAAATCTCTATCCTTTTAAATAAAATTCAAGTTAAATGTGTTTTAGTGGATCTAGGTAGCTTAGCGAACATTATCAGATCAGGGGTCGTGGAAAAACTCAGCCTACAAAATTAGATTGTACCTGCATCTCGGGTCCTAAATGGCTTCAACATGGCAAGCAAAACAACAAAGGGAGAGATTATCTTGCCAGTAAATGTAACCGGGACCATACAAGACACCAAGTTCCATGTAATCGAAGGTGAAATGAGGCATAGCGCACTCCTGGGGAGACCATGGATACACAACATGAGGGTAATGTCTTCAACCCTTCACCAGATGATGAAGTTCCCAACATAGGAAGGAGTGAAAACAGTATACGGAAAGCAACATGCTGCAAAAGAGATGTTTGCAATCAAGGAAGTGGTGCTGATACCAAAGTCTTTGACCTCGGGGAAATCGAACATCAACATTAAGCAGACGGCTAAATAGCAATCACAGCCCCCAGCCTCGATGGAGTCGGAGCAACAGGTAATCGGAGACGAAGAGGAGGATATCCTTTTTCCTCAAACCTTCGTCGTCCCCGAAGAGTTCGATGCAACCAAGTCAACTGTCGAGGAACTAGAGCAGGTCATACTTGTTGAATTCATACGAGGCATATCATAAGTGATTTGGGGTCCAAGGAAAGACCTAAGTCTAAGCCAAGTTGGAAAATTACATGATAGACTGAAATTCTAAATGAGCACGCACAAGACTATATTTTGGACAAGCATATCTACATTTATATAAGGTATTATGTGATTCAAAACCTATCAAATGAAATATCTTTGAGTCTAGTTTCTAACTCTTCAAACCGTTCATCATTTGGACACTCCTAACGGAAGTTATGACCAAATTACCGAAAGCAACACATAATTTTACACTACCACGCCGCCCCATATGACGCGGCTGTGTAAATTAACGGAGCACCTCCAAATTTTGTTTCTAAACACATTTTTAATTACCACGCCTCCCCCTGCGTCTCCCCATGCGCCGCGGCTATGCAAATCTTCATTTTTTTGTCAACCCGACCCTATTTTAATATAAAACCTTCGGGGATTATTTTCCCCACTTCAGTTGGACGAATTTTAGGGTTTTCCTCCACCCTATCAAGACCTCCAACCCCTCCCATCTTCAAGTTATGAAATCCCCATTATCTTGGTGTGAATTCTATCATTTATACACTAGTATTGATGAAATCTACACATAAAATACTTAGATCTTCAAGAGATTTCTTCAAGAACTCAAAGGAGGTTTTGCAAGATTTCTTCCAAAAAGGTAATCCTACACCCTTAGACTTTCATGTATGGATTTATTAAGGGAATATGAGTATGAATAAGTATTGAAACTCTTGGTATGGTGATTGGAAACCATAAGTTCCAAATTTAATTACACAACTATTATAGAGATTGAAAGATGTTTATTTAATGGAACTTTATTGGTTAAAGGTGTTGTTTACCTTATGGGTGATAAAGAATAATATTTTATAACCGTTTAAGACGTTAGAATTTATCCAAGAGAAAGAGAAAGGGTTATTGGGGTGTAGAAACACCATTAATAGGGATTATGAAGCTTTATAATCACCAAGTGTTTGATAAAATGCCTAAGTGACCAAAACATGGGTATTGTTGCTAATTTGGAATCCCTTTGAATTGTATTGATATAGATTAAAGTTGAAAGGGTTGGCGAATGTTGTATTATGATCAAGAGAAGTAAGTTAAGGTATGTGAGGCTAACTCTCTTTGTTTGGGAATGTTAATGATTCTCCCCACACTACGTTTCTTTTATGACGTTACTAATTGCCTCAGAAATACAGTTAAGCCTTGTCCTTGAATAGTTGTAGAACTTCTATTCTCTAGCTTCATAACTCGCTCATGACTTTAATTCTGAATGTTGTGAGCTCAGTGCGTATTCAATATAGACTTGGGTTTGATGCCCCCGAGTCTTAGTTTAGATTACTCAATATGCCATATACAGTTGAAATTTCAGTATTCATAATCAGTTTAAGAATACATGTCTCAGTCTAGTCCCATTCAGTATTCCAGTGTTTGTAACCCAGTATGATCCAGTATTCTAGTATCATGTAACTCAATGTGATTTAGTATTTCACTATCATGTATTGCAGTATGATTCTCAGTCTCTGATTTTAAATTCCTGAATGTTGAACACCTGTATTTGGGCGTGAGGCCGTAGTTTATGCTTTATGCATGTTTGGGCAAGAGGCTGTAGTTTATGCTTTATGCATTTTTGGGCCTTGTCACGACCCTAGTTCACCATTCGTGAACACGTCATGACGGCACCTAGTCATGATGACTAGGTAAGCCTAACAGTGCGGAAATAAAAACATTTACGGAACTAATAAATTAAAAGCTGAATAACTTAAGGAAATGTATATAAATGCCGCTTGGCACATACACCTCAACATCACAAATTCTGAAATAACAATCCCAAAACCCGGAAACTCACGGGCACCACAGGCTATAGAAATGTATATAACAAGGCTCTAACTCCAGAAGTGTCTACATCAAAGAAAAACAGGAAAGCTAAATAACTATAGGATTGAATAGGAAGGAGACTCTTCGGTCTGCGGACGCGGCAGATATACCTCAAGTCTCCAAAGCTCTCCTGAATCACTAATACTGCGCCTGAGTGGAGGTACCTGGATCTGCACATGAAAAACATGCACAGAAGAGGCGTGAGTACACCACAGTGGTACTCAGTAAGTGCCAAGCCCAACCTCGGTCGGGTAGTGACGAGGAAGTTCAGGGCCCTACTGAGATTAAACATAATAATAATAATATACAGTATGAGAACAGGTAAAAATCATGGAAAAACAACAACGAAATAAGACAGAATCTACAAGTCAACAGCAAATAACCTCAGCAAAGAATAACACAGAAAGTACCGCTCAATACCAAAGATGCCATTAGAATCTCCCAGGATACCGTCCTGTAGTCCTTTCTCAACTGTCCAGTGGATCTCCCAGGATACCGTCCTGTAGTCCAACATATGTGTATATCCGAAGGATCTCCCGGGATACCGCCCGTAGTCCTTTCTCAACTGTCCAGTAGATCTCCCGGGATACCATCCCGTAGTCCATAATATGTGCAGGTAGATCTATCGGGAATCGAACCCGCAGTCCCAAAATAAACAGACAAGGGGGAGCTACCGAAATCCCACATCCGTAGTCCCAATGTAAATGCGCAACAACAACCAAGGGATATTCAGAATGTAAGTACAAAACACGAGTAAACAGGTAGTACTAGCCTAACATGCTTCACGTAGTACAATTTAGGAAACTTGAGCAAATAGGCAGTTAAATTCAACTAAACATGCTTTTCTAACTAATACAGGTTAAACTTGTATTTAGGATAATCAAGTAAGCAAGAAAACACAATTCAAATATTTCAAGTAAAAACGAATTTTCAACAATTAGCTCAAGTACGCGCTCGTCACCTCACGTACAAGGCATTCAAACATCAATTAACATATCCTAAGGGGAAAGGTCCCCCACACAAGGTTAGACAAGCCACTTACCTCGAACTCGTACAAAAATCAACTAGGAACCACGCTTTGCCACGAGTATCCGACTCCGAATGGCCCAAATCTATTCAATTGAATGATATAATGTAAATAACAGTGCAAGCAATTGATTCCACTATCAAATTTAAAGCTAAGGCGCGAAAATAGGTAAAATAACCAAAACGTCCCTCAGTCCAACGTAAATCGAATAATTTTTATATTTTCAGAATGCTCGTACTCTCACGAGTCTAATCATATAAAAATCTCCCAATTCGGAGGTCAAATGCCCACTCAAAACTCAATAGTTTAACCAATGAAGTTTTACCCAAATTTATCCAATTTTGATACTTAATTCGAATTTTAATGATGGATTTAACTACATAATGATAAAATACAGCTAGAAGGGATCAAAGAAACGTTACCAAGTAATCTCCTCTTCAAAAACCTCTCGAAATCACCCTTCCCCGAGCTCAATTTGATTTTCTAACTTTTGAAACTAACCCTCGAAATTTCCCTTTTCTGAACAGGGATTACCTCTTCTGCGGAACTATGGCCGCTTCTGCGGCTTCCTTAAAAATCCCAGCTTCCGCTTCTGCGGTTTCCCACCCGCAGGTGCGGTACCGCTTCTGCGGTTCCTGCTACTCCAACTCAATTCCGCATTTGCGGCTTCCTGGCCGCTTCTGCGGCTCCGCACCTGCGGAACTCAAATCGCAGGTACGGTTATGACAGAAGACAGAAGCCTTCAGCAATCCTTCAACTCCAAATTCTTCCGCCAACCACCCGAAATCATCCCGAGGCCCCCGGGACCGCAACCAAAAGCACTAATACCACCTAATACCTCATTCAAACTTGCACCAATCCTTAAAACACCTAAAACAACACCGGAAACCCGATTAAATCAATGATTCGAGCCTAAGAACTTCAATTTCATCAAGAATACGCTTTCGATCAAAACCTAACCTAAACACGTCCCAATGACCTGAAATTTTGCACACACGTCCCAAATGACATGATGGTGCTACAACAACTTGCGGAATTGCATCCCGACCCTCGGATCAAAAACTCACTCTTGGACCGGAAACTTCAAAATTCCAACTTTCGGCATTTCTAGCCTAAATGAGCTACGGACCTCCAAAATACATTCCGGACACGCTCCCAACCCTGAAATCACCTAATGGAGCTAACGGAACCGTCGGATTTTCGTTCCAGTTTTGATCGAAAGTGCATTACGGAAATTCTTGAAGAACTTAGGCTTGAATCTGATGTGAATTGATGATTTTAGTGTTGTTAGGTGTGTTTTGATGTTTGGAGCAAGTTCGTATGATGTTTTATGACATGTTGGTTCTTTTGGTTGAGGTCCCGGGGGGCCTCGGGGTGATTCCGGATGGCTATCGGGATGAAATTCAAGTTGAGGAAATGGCAGATCTTGTTGGTATCTGGTATGTTCGCTTCTGCGGAAATGGACCGCATAAGCGGTTCCGCAGAAGCGTAATCTTGGTCGCAAAAGCGGTCTGGAGTGGAGTTAGGCAGTTCCGCAGAAGCGGAACACTTTTCGCTTAAGCGAGCTCGCAGAAGCGGACAGGCGGTCACAGAAGCGGGTTTGGCCAGGAGGTGACCTTCCGCAGAAGCGGAAATTTGTGTCGCACAAGCGGCCCTTGAGTTTTAATGAAATTCCGCATAAGCGGACAAAAACCGCAGAAGCGGTTGCGCGGAAGCGGGCGTGGGGACCGCAGAAGCGGAAACCCCTGTAGGCAATAGGAGTTTTATATTCATTTTGTTCCGCGAGGGTTATGTTATTTCCACCATTTTTAAGCGAGCTTGGGAGCTGTTGGACGGAATTGAAGGGGGATTTCGACTAGGTGTGATTGGAGGTAAGTCCTTTGGCCTAAATACATGGAACTTTGATAGATTTAACATGGAAATTGGTTGAAATTCTTCAAAAAGGGGTAAAGCTAGGGCTTGAGTTTTTGATATTTTAAATTGGGATTTGATAGGTCATTTGAGCTCGGATTTGGGATTTCTTGGTATGTATGAACTCGTGGCGAGATGAGGAATTCGGTAATGTGAATTTCGTAATTTTTTGAGAAGCGGGCCCGGGGCTCGGGTTTTGCTAGTTTCGAGATTCTTGCTAATTTTCGATTGTTTTCGATTGGGTATTGTCCCCCTAACATATTGTGATGTATTCGCTCTGATTTTGGTTAGATTCGACGCGCGTGGAGGCCGATTCGAGGGGCAAAGGCATCGCGGGCTAGAGTTTTCGCCGGTTCGAGGTGAGTAATACTTGTAAATGATATCCTAAGGGTTTGAAACCCCGGATTTGCACATCATAGTGCTGTATTGTGGTGACTTGCACGCCAGGTATGAGTGTGGGGTAGAGCACCGTTGGGGATTGTGACTTAGTCCGTCCCGGTAGATGAATATACTGCGTATTTGACTGAAACTACTTGTTATCATCATTATTTGGGTTGATTGCTATATTTGGGCTTCGTGCCAATTATTTGAATCTTTTAGGGATTATTATCACTGTTTTCACGACACTTAGCATATTAAATGATTTCAGTCCTGAGTTAAACCTTGTTTTGAAATGTGCAGTCATATTGTTAAAGTTTAAAGACTTAAATTGCATTTTTCTGATGTTTTGAGTTAAAAGCTATTACTTGACATTGCCCGAGTGGCTCATTTGCATGCTCTGGACTGAGGATGGATCGGGCTGCACGCCGCAGCGATACTATGATGATATTACGCTTGGGCTGTAGGAGCCCCTCCGGAGTCTGAACCCCCACAGTGAGCGCGGGTACCCAAATGGATCGGGCTGCACGCCGCAGCGGTCATGTGCATTGCATTGCATTCATGCATTGTTTTCTGATTGTACTACGTTTCATGACATTTAGCACTCTCATATCATTGGCATCCATGCTATTTCTTGTACTGTTACCAGACGTCCTGGTATTAACTGTTTGTGGAGTGCTGTGCCCGAGGGGCTGACTTATGTGCGGACTTGCACTATCTGATTATGCATTCATTTGCTTGACTGTTGAGAAAAAGATGTTTTCAAAAGAGGTTTTAAACTGAGTCAGATATTTTCTAAAGGATCTTCACGGTTTTACTGTTTTCTCAAAGATTTGCACTGTCTTATATAGCATGATGGAGTGCTTTTACGTGATTTCTTACCGCTCAGTTATTATTTACTCTTATTACCACTGAGTTGGAAGTACTCACTTTACTCCCTGCACCTCGCGTGCAGTTGCAGGTATTGTACACCCGGTAGCGAGTTATTTAGCTGATTGAAGGTATGGCTATTGTAGCTGAGTAAGGTGACCGCCAGCGTTCGCGGCACCGGATGTTGTCTTTTGATTTCAAGGATTTTTCCTTATATATTATCATTGGCCATGTAGTTGTGTTCAGGTTTCTTTAGATGCTCGTGACTTGTGACACCCCGGTCGGGTAGAAATTAACAAATTTTATATGCCATTAAGTTGTATCTTCTATTTATTTATGTTCGATAATTGTTAGTGAAAGGACTTGGGTTAGTTGGTTGGCCTTGTCTTCACGAGAGGCGCCATCACGATCAGGTTGGGAATTGGGTCGTGACAGACTAACAACCGACTACAACAAACTATAACCGACTCACAACCGGCTACAATAAACAATAACTGATCCATAACCAAAGAAGCTCATAACCAAGCATAACAAGGCCACAACCAGTCATGACAAGTTCATATCCAGAAGATAATTGAAAACCTTGTCATGGCTTGCCTATAAAGAGGCATCGTTCAGAAGGAAACCAAAGAAGAAAAATCGAAGAAGTGAAATATTGAGCAGAAAGCTTTTCCTTTCTCTTTGTTCTTTAGTTTTATTTCTGTTTCTTCTTCTAGCCATTACACTGGTTTCATTTCTAGTTCCGAATAAATTATAGTATTGGAAATTACTCTAGTTCCTGTTTTTAATTAAATAGGGGGAATTATTCTCTTGAATATTTCTTTCTATTTTCTTATTTAATGGGCAAGATTATTTTCGTTGTCGGTATTGGCTCCAATATGGAGTAACTTTTCTTGTGTTGGGAAAAATGACGAATCTTAATATTTTTATATAATAGTAGATATTATTCCTCAATTTCACATGTTTGAGCTGAAGCTTTTTATTCAAATTTTATCTGCTTTATAGTTAGGTGTTATTTAATTTTGTTAACATCTATCTATTTCGTACCACATATTAACTTCTTACTAATTCTGTAACCGAAAGAGGCAGAAGAAGTAATAGTTAATTTTGGTATTGATAGATGTTAACTTGTATTTAGTGACATCTAGCTCATATATGTTAAAATTGATTCTACACTTACTTGTAATCGAAAGAGGCGATTAGTAATCAGTTATAACAAGTAGGGTAACCGAAAGGGACTTACTAAAAAAGAGCATGCTTTAGTTCAAGTATATATTTCTGGTTCTTTAATATTACCATTTTAACAATTAATTTGTATAACCGAGAGGAGTGCATTTAATTGTTCAACTATAGTAATAATATATAAATATAATCGTGAGAGGCATTTATACATTTATGAGAAATAGAAGTTGAAGGATAAATGTATCTACTATATAACAAAAATATTAAGTGAAGTCATGATTCCAACACCTTTTTATTATATTCGTGAAAAACAAAAATATTTTCTCCATTCGTGCATTTTTTGTTAGTTAATTCACAACTCAACTCTTTCTGATTTTCTCAAATAGTAATTAAAACAAGAAACATCTGTAGAATAGATAAACCAATCTCTGTGGGTTCGACATCTTTTTATACTATAATTTGACAGAGTACGAGTCAGAATTATATATACGCTAGACACTCGTCAGTTCACACATGAAAAATAGTCGATGATAAAAAATAATACAAACATTTTTAGAACCACATGTTTCAAAGTCTTCTTTTTTTCTCTTAAACTTTGTGCCAAGTGAAACTATATCATCTAAATTGAAACGGAGAGAATAGTAGATTATGCTTGTCTTAAGAGACGCAAATTCACAAAAAGGTCGTCAATTTTAAAATAATATCCAAAAATATCAACATTATTTAATCTCATAATAAAACAACTTTCAAGTATAAGCACAACATCCTTCCAAATAAAATATTTTAGATTATTTCCCACAATGAAACTTTAGTTTCACGTACTCTTATACATGTAACAATAATATACGTCAACTAACGACTTTTAATTTCGTAATAAAATAACGAAGTTAATTTTAATATTAACAAATTCATTCCTAAATAGAATAAATATGTATTTCAAGATCATCATAAAGATATCATCTATCCTAATCGTCTATCCTAACATTTATGTCGATTGTGTTTCATCAAAAATACAAAGACAGAATTTAATAAATGAATAATAAGTAAAGTTATGGAAATACCTGATTTTCATATAAGGAGACCAAGGACCCCAAATCCCTTCGATGTGGGACAATTCAACACCCCCCTCACGCCCAGGCCTCTGGAGCGTGGACAACATAAATGGGGGCCCAACATCGGTAACAATAATAGGGATGGGCCTGGCTCTGATACCATGATAAGAATGGACCTTGGGCCTAACTCAATCCCAAAAGCTAGCTTATGAGGTGAGGATTGCCCAAGCCATATAAGGAGACCAAGGACCTCAAATCCCTCCGATGTGGGACAACTCAACAGATTTTGTTGCTAGCTTCTCCTTGATTCATCCCCTAGAGTCGTAGACCAAAGCTTACATTTCTATTCCTCTCTTGGATTTCAAACTGGTACAGATCAGAATGCGAAAACCTGCAACAAGAAATAGCAACCATAAGTAAGGCAAATATAAAGATCTCGCCTTGAAATCCATCTGATGCCCTTCATTTGTCACAAGCAACCATCGAGACTTTTCTATCATACTCGTGAAAGTATATTAAACTATGAATTATGCAAATCTAATGTTTAAATGTTACATATTGAGAAAATGATTCAACAATATTTCCAAGACTCATGTAGTACTGTATATATAAGACATGGTTGTATGTTTTTTGTTTTACCCACTCAACTCTAACTCGGCTAAAACTTACAAAACTAAAGAGTTAGAGGCACTAACAATGGACAAACTAAACAGTGATACTGAAATATATATTTATACTTAGCAATTAGCATAAGACAATGTCAAGGCTATTAAAGTAGTAATTTTCTTTTGAATTCATTTTAAAACTACTGTTAGTAATTGAAGCCTATATGTACGGGGACTTTTATAATGAAGTAATTGCAATTTTTGCGAACATTTTCGTCTCATGTGCTATAATGAGGTTGGTATAAGTCTCTAGTTGTATATCTGATGCCGAAGGGATGCGTCCAATGGCAATTAGATGTGCCGGTTCTTGATTTGACGTTATATTTTTAAAGAGTAAAAAATTTAGTGAATTTAAAAGGGCATTTAAGTAAATTAACTTTTTAGTTACAGGGTTCCTACTTTTATAGTAGTATAAATATAGATAGATAGATAGATAGATAATGAAAAGTTGAACATGCTAGAAAGCTAATTAGCTCTGATGCTGTGTAAAATGAAGAAAAACTAAATATGACAAAAGACAGGGAATTATGTACTTAGATCCATTCCATGGATGACAGAAACCACCTCACATACCTTCTAATAAAGGCCATTCCTGCAACACAGCACTCCTAGAAACCAAACTTTCTCTAGCACGTCATGTAAAGGACTGTGGCAATATTTTAATGCCCTTTGGACAAGTGTTTTAGCTCTTCTAGAAGGTCATGGTTAGTGGCAAAAGAAGTCCAAAAAGTGACAACTGTTCAGCCACGTTTTTGCCATGTAAGAGCCAAGCTTCATGCAATTACAATTATAAATAGGCTCTCACTTGACAAGGAAATAACAATCAGCAAAAAATATCATTCCTCTCCTCTCCTTTCACGCCTCCCTTCTTCTTTTGTTGTCCAATATTAAACATTAGTTGTTTCCTTTTACCTACTTGCTAGCTTGGTTTGAAATATTTAATTTTGCTGATTCCTGTATCCTCTAAATAAAATAGAGGTAAGCTTGTTTAATCCTGGGAAAATATTTCACACTGCTGAAATAGTTTCTTAGGACAGTGCCCACCACGAATCAAGCTAATTCGTGTATCCTCTAAATAAAATAGAGGTAAGCTTGTTTAATCCTGGAGAAATATTTCACACTGCTGAAATAGTTTCTTAGGACAGTGCCCAGCACGACTCAAGCTAATTCGTGTATCTGCTTACAAAGAATATTGAAACAGTGTTATTGAAATTTTTGCTCTCAATTACTACAAGGACAATGTGCACGAACTTCGTGATCATATCTAAAATATAATAATTTGATTGCTACATGGAAGAAATAGGCTAATTCAACCCACATTTTGTTCAATTCTGATCGAGTCAATATCTCGTCAGTACTAGTCAAGCAAATGAACCCCTGGCCTCAAAGTATACCTCATAACAATTTATCTCCAGAGCATATAACGATCCTTTCACAATTGAGGTTTTAATTTACCTGCTAAAATATCACATGTCTCTATCCAAGATTCTGACTGCTTTCTTCGAAATAATTTATATGAATTTTTTCATTAGACTTCTTTTAGTTTCTTAGTAAGAATGAGTAAGGATTTCCTGCCTACAAGGAATGAGTAAGGATTTTCTGCCTACATGGTAGACATTATAAGACATACAACAACAACAACAACAACAACAACAATAAACCCAGTTTATTCCCATAAGTGGGGTTTGGGAGGATAGTGTGTACGCAGACCTTACCCCTACCTTCAACCTACACGGTAGATGTAAGCAATAAATAAAAGAATACTAAAGATTCGAGTTATTGAATAACTCTTATGATTGGCTCACCATTAAGGCAGCATTTAGCCCTATCTTTACAATATTGTTATACTGATCAACTGAACTTGCAAGGCTGGGATTTGAGTTTGATCAGGAGACAGGCCTTGTAAAGTTAACAAGTTATTGTGTACTTTCCCCATTGAGACTCCATTCTCTCTACATTATTAGATATATAACACTAGCTAGTAGGTAATAACTGAGCTAAACCATTTATCTCTTGTGGTATTATTATTATTATTATTATTATTTTGAAAAGAGAGCATGGTCCCTAGACCCTATTTGTACGAGTACACTGGGTTTGTCGTCGTTGTTGTAGAGTCGTACTACACGGCAGAGAAAAAGATGGAAATGTTTATTCTGTTTTGACATGAACCGCATGTGGTCAGCCCACCATTAAATTTTTTGGTTTGAGACCAAAAGTGACCCAAAACTACAAACTTTAAAAACCTTTCGTGTTCAATTTGGAATTTTAAGGATTAAGATAGTGCAAATACAAAATTAAGGGGTTTTTTGGATCATTCCATGTATTAAGCAACTCACTACCAGCAAATCTTTGTATGAGCATACCTTGCTTTCTCAATTTTCTTAAACAATTACATTAAGTAGAATGCCGGTACGATACCTTTTTTTTTCGTTCCTTTTCTCTTAAAGAAGAGACTTTTTCCTTCCTATACCATATATGAAACTTTATTACCAAAAATGTGCGTAGTTTCATATTTACCCGCCATGTTCACAGTTATTCTACAAAATATATACCATTCATTAAATACCAATTATTAGGAGCCGATTCCTTCCTAATTAGGCGCGCTACAAATCTGGAACTAAATATTCTTCCAGATATTCCTATTTAGGCGCGCTACAATTATAGAAGTAAATATTCTTCCAGATATTTTCCACCATTGACAACCATTAAAAAACTTGAAAGCTTTGAATTCAAATTTGGGTTTTCAAAAATCATTATTTGTTTGGATTGGGTGTTGTTGAAAATAATCGGGAATATGGTTTGGAGTTTATATCTCAATTTTGAGGGGGTTTTGGTGAAGATTAGACTTGGTTTTGACTGAATTTCAGATTAAAACTCGAAGAAGAAGAAGAAGACATATTACAGAAATTGTAGATAAATTGTAGATTATTTGTATTCTGATTGTAGATGCTATATTTTCTGTTTTCACAAATAAAAAACGGCTAAAACTTCTACAAATCTTCTGAAAAAACGCAATTATGTCAAATATCACAATTATGCTACAATTGAATGGGAATTGGGATATAAAAATTCAATGTACCCAGTTTGTAGATATTTTGTAGATAAATTGTATATTATTTGTATTCTAATTGTAGATGCTTTGTTTTCTGTTTTCACAAATCAAAAACGACTAAAACTTCTACAAATCTTCTGCAAAAAACGCAATTATGTCGAAAATCCCAATTAAACTACAATGGCAATCGAATGGGAATTGGGATATTAAATTACGTAATATAACCCATTTGTTAGATATAAATTGGTAGCATTATTTGTATTTCTTAATTGTATGACTGCATTGTTTTTCTGTTTTCACCAAATCAAGACGACTTAAAACTATCTGCAAAAAACGCAATTATGTCGAAAATACCAATTAAACTACAATTGAAGGGAAGCTGGGATTAAAGAAGCAGCCTCCGCATCTCATCTCACTTGTTAATGTGAATATAGAAAGATCGAATTAAGAGGTTTCATTTTGTTGAATTCTATGGGTAGAATCAATGCGGCAATTTTTATGCCTGATCTAAAATAAGGACAAAATCTATGAAACATTTTAAATTTCTAGCCTCGATGCCTATCATCAGACTTGTCAATCTTGATTCTATATATTCAAAAGTATATAATATTAGATGTTTGATTTGCCAGTAGGATTTTAGGGCTTGGGTTGAGCGAGAATTAGTTTTTATTTCGAGTGGATATCTCAGACTATATGGTATCCCATTCGGACAGAACAAGAACGATGAAAAAGGAAAATGATAAGGCACTAAGGTCAGCTGCTTCAAAGAGGGAAAATCTCATTGACTTGCAGGATTATCAGAGAAACACATATTATTTGCCTGACAATAATAATATTACCAAAAAGGTTTCCATAATTCATAGGTTTTGTTGTTAATAACAGTACAATAAACGTGGGGTGAGGGTGAGGGTGAGGTTTGTGAAGAGAAACGGTGGAGGGGTGAGATAACGAACCTTGAATTAAGGAGGGATATACCTGTCAGTGTTAATTGTACCCAAAATACACTATGGTATACGATTGGTTCAATATTGTATATACGTGTAATTAAGTCAACACGTTAATATTGAGGCGTAATAAGGTTTTCTATGGCTGCATACGGAATATAATAATTGCTTTTAAAGGAATGAATAGAAAGATCCGAATTTTTGAGGTCTTCTGCTACATAGATAGAATACTTAAATTGAGAAACTTGGCACAAAGAAGATGAATATCATTTTTGTTAATGATTGAAATATTTTGGTTAAGTAAATTCATACTTGGTTGCGCCAATCTCGGCAAAATGATATAGTGCATTATCATTATGTATTAAATCGTCAGATACGACTTTTGTTGAAATTTTCAAACATTGAAATATGCACCCATAGTGTGTAGTGATGCAGTAAAGTGGAAGGAGAACATGAGTTGCATGTCAACTTCCAATGGAGATAAATGTTGGCCCCAGTATAAGGTTAGTTTTGAAGAGCTGACAAAAGGAACTCAAACAATGAACCAGGTCGCATCTCAGTGGGAGCACAGATTGTGGATAGACTTGAGCTGTGGATGCACGTGAGAGAGATAAACCTAACTGTACAGATTTGATATATCTCCTGAATCCTGACGAAACAGGTTGAATAACTTGATAAGGAGAAGGACTCCTTACTAAAGAGAATACGTTACAGAGAAGGAGGATTAGAGGTTGAGATCACTAGAACTTCCACCAAGGAAAGAGTAGATCAGTCAAATTCTATTAATCTTTCTTTCTAAAACTAATTTTATCCCAGTTTGTTCTCTTTTACAGGGTGTGAATAGAGAAGTTATAAAACGTGAATTGAGAGCAAATTAGCAATGGCAATTTGCAAGGCCAGTTCGATGGTTGATTCAAGTGTGGCAGAACCTGATGCTACATCGAACCGAGTACGAAGAACTAGTTCCTAAGTTTGCTCGTTTCGTCTCTTCAATTTAGGTCTGTTTCAGTATTGTATAACCAGGTTCTATCTGATGCCACTTTTCGATATATCAGGCTTTGTATGGTACTCCAGGTTTCAAGTAGAGTTACCTTCGAGTTTGCTCGCGTCATACAGTTAGAGGTTGTGTTGCATGTACAACGAGAATTCAGAGTTAGTCCTATTAGGTTTACAAACAGTGACGTTTTTTGTCAATGCAGTTTTTGGGCGTGCAGTGATTTTTAGTGGCACTGAGATTTTTGGGAAAAAATTTATACTGAAAGATCGGTAGGTCGTGCGTTTTTTTCACCTTTTTGAGCGGGGTGTTTCTCCCAGCATAAAGTATCTTATGGTGTTCTTATGACTTTTCGCATTTACTATTTTTGGGGCAATAATCAGGTAAGCGAAGCAGCATAGAAGGAACCGGGTTCGGTCTTCCAATATCAATTCAATAGCGAAAAATTCGAGGTACCACAAGCAAAGTCTCACCCGCTCTTGTTGTGGTATTGAAGTATAAATACATCAATTGGTATCAGAAGCGGGTTATCCCCGTTGAGAGGCTAACACTTCAGAGAATAGTGATGCATATGAATTGGAGTGCGAGCCATCCTTGGAAACAGGAAGGGCGTCGAATCCTTATGCTATAGGCGTCCACATCCTTTTTCGAGATAGGGCGCTAGTATACTTCTCTCTTGGGTGGAAAATTAGAATGCAGAGATCACTATCTTTGGAAGAAGAATCTATGGTAATGGGTATTGTCAGTACGAATGGTCCCTGGTTACCAGATGAAGAGAATCCCTGAAGAGTCAGACGAATGCCATAAAAACAAGAGTCTGACTAGGGCACATGCTGAGTGAGCTTGAGGAAGTGCGAAAGAATGCGTTAAGGACAGACATGACTGAGTGCGAACTTGCTGCACTGGATGGCACAGTATCGTCTTCAGCGGTCCGAAAAACTTCATTACTTCCCAGTGGCTTAACAGGAAATCTGGACACTCTAACAAGTGGCTCACGTAAAGGGAACTCCCTCAAGTGAAGACGATCATAGTAGGAAACGATGATTATATCTTCTCTTGATATGAAATTTCGCACTGAAGGAAGGAGACAACGCTTATAGAGATGACATAATACAAGGTTCACCACACCTAACCAATGACTTAAAATCTCTTGGAAGGGTTAATTCTTTGAAGAAGACAAATTTGAGAAAATTTTGAACGAAGGGTTTTGGCCAAGTCACCTGGGAAAAAAAATCACTGTAATTTCAGGAATCAAAGAAAATTCGCTATACCTTAAGTTGGACGAGCTAATTGGAAATCTCACTGCCTATGACTTAGAAGGGCAAACGGCATGAAGATGGATGCATACGCAAGAAGGAAGGAGGGCCTGGCTCTCAGAAGCACTGAGTGCTGATCTAGAAAGAGAATGAAACAATGGAGATGATCACAAAGGATTTCAAGAAAGTATCTTAATGAAGGATAAAGGGTTCTTCAAGAAGGTGCAAGCTACAACAAACGCAGGGTAGCCTAAAAAAATAGACCACGAGGGCTGGCTACAAGTGTGGTAACGACTGATCACCAAGGCATCAAAAATGGCCCTCAGTGGGTAATTGAATGGAAGAAGGAAAGGTTGAACGAAGAAAATCAGGAAGAAGGAACAGGTCATTCCAAGAAGAAATAAAAGGATCAACAAAGGCTTATGGTTGCTGCCTGGAGAAAGTTCATATGAAGATATCAGAGGATGAAGAATGGAGTGAACAAGCACTTATGGGCCTTGGGAGTATCTGACAGGAATCTGAGGTAAGTAAAAATTCATCTCAAAAGACAAGCTTAAGTTTTGTCCAAAAAGTTCTAGTCTGAGTTGTTTGGATTCATTGATGAATCTGAGGTCAAAACATGAAAAGGAACAACATGTCTAAGGAGTGTGTGATTTTGAGAGCTAAGTGCAAAAATCTTAAAACTTAGGGGCTAGTGAAAGTGATAGTAAAATGTGAGTTAAAGAACAGGTTCTTGAACTTGACACCAACTGTATTAGAACTTAGATCTGAAAATTTAAACTGAAATTAGGAACGGTAAAAAGAAAAAGCTAATCAGCACACATCTCAACTTTATGAAAGAAAATCTGGAATAAATGAAAGATGAGTTGTACAAAAGAGATGAACAGATAAGAGTCCTAAAAAGGTAAGATCTAAGCAAGGTCAAGCACAGGCTAGACAGAACTTGTATGGAATAAGGTCGCTCTAATGCACTTTCATGGTACAAGAACACCATAGTAGCAGATAAGGGAGAGGACTTGGCTACGGGACCGCACCTAAATGAGTCCCAAAAGCAAGTACATGCACACTTTGTCCTGAGAACAAAAATATGCACACACTATGGTAAGACTGGTCACTAACAAAAGTGAATGTACCTGCAAAGATAAGGCTAGTCAAAAGAAGCAAAACATTTGTTTCAAGGGAAAAATAGGCTCCATGATGGGCTAATAAAGAATTTAATTTAAGCTCCTTTTTCTATCGAAAGGGACCGCAACTAGTTTTGGTTCCTAGCTACCCCTGATTTCTTTTGCAGGTCCAAGTGAAAGGGAGCAGTCAAGTATGCGTACAAGGATAAGTGGCTGGCTCAATAAACATATGACTGGAAGCAAGAACCGTTCCTTTCACTTGAGAACCTCAAGGAGGAAAATGTATCCTTTGGATGGTAGAAAGGTGAGATCATTGGGGTTTGGAAAGGTAGGTAAGATAGACTTACATTCCATTGAGATGTCTATCTGATAGATGGCTTGAAATATAGCCTAATCAGTGTATCAAACAACTGTGTGACAGAGGTAACTTGTCCATTCACCTCTAACCTAAATGTTTTGTGATAAATGCTTACTACTGACAAGATTTGTTTTGCAGGGAAAAAAGAGTAAACCAATAATATACATTGTGATGCTGTCCACATCTTTCAGAAAATGAACTCACTTGCTTAAGTGTGTTCGAAATGATCCCCTCCTTTGGCATAAGAGACTTGGACATGCAAGTCTAGAGTCAACTGCAAACAAATTAGTCTCAAAGACCTGGTGATAAGGGCTGCTAATCAAGTTTAAGGAAGACAAGTTGTGAGGCTTGTGCATAGGGGGGAAGCAGGTAAGATCTTCTTTTAACATGCAAGAAAGTGGTAAGCAGACCAGTATCGTGGGAACCTGTCGTGTCCAATGAGAACATTAAGTAGAGGTGGGTAAAAAGATATGTGATGATGCTGTGTTGTGATTAACTCTAAGGTTTACTTGACATTGTTTTTAACAATCAAAAGATGAAGTATTTGACGATTTTACTTCTTTTGTTAGAAAACTCAGAAACCAACTAGGTAATCAACTTGCATCAATTAGGTATGGATATGGAATGAATTTGAAAATGCTAATAGTTTGCAAGTTTTGTAATGTCATGGCATAGATCATAATTTTTTGCCCCTAGGACTCCACAACAAAAATGGAGTAGTTGAAAAGAAGAATAGGACACTTGAATATATGGCTAGGACTATTGCTTCTTTCTGGTAAACTGCCCATAAGCTTTTGGCAGAAGTTGTTAAACGCACTGCATGTTACATTCTTAATAA
>NC_031995.1:14396922-14406764 GCF_001879085.1 Nicotiana attenuata | reverse complement strand
GCACTCAAGGAAGAAGACAGGGATGATTGTAGCTCGTGGTATTTGGACAATGGAGTAAGCAATCATATGTGTGGATGCAAAGAGAAGTTTGTGGAGATCAATGAAACTATGAAAGGTAAATGTGTGCTTTAGAGATACCTCAACGATTCAAATTATACTGAGGTACATAAACAATGAAAAGGAACAACTGTCTAAGGAGTGTGTGATTTTGAGAGCTAAGTGCAAAAATCTAAAACTTAGGGCTAGTGAAAGTGATAGTAAAAATGCTGAGTTAAAGAACCAGGTTCTTGAACTTGACACCACTGTATTAGAACTTAGATCTGAAAATTTAAAACTGAAATTAGGAACAGGTAAAAAGAAAGCTAATCACACACATCTCACTTTAGAAGAAAATCTAGGAAAAATGAAAGATGAGTTGTACAAAAGAGATGAACAGATAAGAGTCCTAAAGGAAGATCTAAGCAAGGTCAAGCACGAGCTAGACAGAACTTGTAAATGGAATAGGTCCTCTAATGCACTTTCATGGCTACAAGAACACCATAGTAGCAATAAGAGAGGACTTGGCTACGGGACCCCTGCACCTAAATGAGATCCCAAAAGCAAGTACATCACACTTCCTGAGAACAAAATATGCACACACTATGGTAAGACTGGTCACTACAAAAGTGAATGTACTGCAAAGATAAGGCTAGTCAAAAGAACAAAACATTTGTTCAAGGGAAAAATAGGCTGCCATGATGGGCTAAAAAGAATTTAATTTACCCTTTTTCCTATCGAAAGGGACCCAAACTAGTTTTGGTTCCTAAGACTAACCCCTGATTTCATTTTGCAGGTCCAAGTGAAAGGGAGCAGTCAAGTATGGTACAAGGATAGTGGCTGCTCAAAACATATGACTGGAAGCAAGAACCAGTTCCTTTCACTTGAGAACCTCAAAGGAGGAAATGTCTCCTTTGGAAATGGTAAGAAAGGTGAGATCATTGGGGTTGGAAAGGTAGGTAAGATAGACTTACATTCCATTGAGAATGTCTACTTGATAGATGGCTTGAAATATAGCCTAATCAGTGTATCACAACTGTGTGACAGAGGTAACTTGGTAGCATTCACCTCTACCAAATGTTTTGTGATAAATCTTACTACTGACAAGATTGTTTTGCAGGGAAAAAGAGTAAACAATATATACATTGTAGATCTGTCCACTCTTTCAGAAAATGAACTCACTTGCTTAAGTGTGTTCGACAATGATCCCCTCCTTTGGCATAAGAGACTTGGACATGCAAGTCTAAGTCAACTCAACAAATTAGTCTCCAAAGACCTGGTGATAGGGCTGCCTAACATCAAGTTTAAGGAAGACAAAGTTTGTGAGGCTTGTGCAAGGGGGAAGCAGGTAAGATCTTCTTTTAAATGCAAGAAAGTGGTAAGCAGACCAGATCGATGGAACTGGTCGTGGTCCAATGAGAACATTAAGTAGAGGTGGTAAAAGATATGTGATGGTGCTTGTTGATGATTACTCTAGGTTTACTTGGACATTGTTTTTAACATCAAAAGATGAAGTATTTGACATGTTTACTTCTTTTGTTAGAAAAACTCAGAAACAACTAGGTAATCAACTTGCATCAATTAGGTATGATCATGGAACTGAATTTGAAAATGCTAAGTTTGCTAAGTTTTGTAATGTGCATGGCATAGATCATAATTTTTTTGCCCCTAGGACTCCACAACAAAATGGAGTAGTTGAAAGAAAGAATAGGACACTTGAATATATGGCTAGGACTATGCTTCTTTCTGGTAAACTGCCCCATAGCTTTTGGGCAGAAGTTGTAAACACTGCATGTTACATTATTAATAGGTGCATGACTAGACCTATTGTAGAGAATACTCCCTATGAGTTACTTAAAGGGAGAAAACCAAATATATCCCATCTTAGGGCATTTGGATGCAAGTGCTTTGTTCACAACAATGGAAAGGACTCCCTAGGTAAGTTTGATCCCAGAAGTGATGAGGGAGTATTCTTGGGATATTCTTCACATAACAAAGCTTAAAGTGTACAACAAAAGAACTATGTGTGTAGAAGAAAGTGTACATGTGGTTTTTGATGAAACTAACATTCTTTCTGAGAGACAGGAACATGAAGATGAAGCTATTGGGCTAGTAAAAAGTTTAAATGAAATTACAGCCCAGGCTGAAGCTGCACCAGAAGAAGGAACAAGTGATGGAACAGGTTCTTCCATACAGGGCAACCTGACAGGGGGAACTGAACGAAGAGGAACTGATTCTAATATCTCAATGGAACCTGTCCATGAGCATGTTCCTCAGCAACAAAACATTGGAGAAACATTAAGAGGAAATTAGTTGACTGTGAAACCTTACAAGTACCAAAGTTCTCATCCCATTGAGAACATAATTACTGATCCAACCTCTGGAATTAAAACTAGATCTTTAATAAAGAATCTTTATGCTTTAGATGCTTTCTTATCTCTTATTGAACCTAAAAATGTTGCTGAGGCTTTGCAGGATGCAGACTGGGTAAATGCAATGTATGAACTCAACCAGTTTTAAAGGAGTCAAGTTTGGCAGCTGGTTCCAAGACCCAAGGACAGATCAGTAATTGGCACAAAATGGGTCTTCAGAAACAAACTTGATGAAGATGGAACTGTTACAAGGAACAAGGCAAGATTGGTGGTTCAAGGATATAGCCAAGAGGAGGGCATAGACTATGATGAGACCTTTGTCTAGTTGCAAGGTTGGAAGCAATAAGACTCCTCATAACCTTTGCTGCATACATGGAATTTACTCTTCACCAGATGAACGTCAAGAGTGACTTCCTCAATGGCTACTTAAAGGAAGAAGTGTTTTTCAAGCAACCTACAGGGTTTGAAAGAAAGGAGTCTCCTGATCATGTATACAGACTTGACAAGGCACTCTATGGACTCAAGCAGGCTCCTAGAGCATAGTATGAACGGCTATCTAAATTTCTGCTTGAACATGGCTACAAGAGAGGTAAAATTGATAACACTCTATTCTTGAGCGAAAAAGGTAAAGATCTTCTAGTAGTACAGATATATGTTGATGACATAATTTTTGGAGCAACTACTGAAAAACTAAGTAAGGAATTTTCTAAACCAATGGGGACTGAATTTGAAATGAGTATGATAGGTGAGCTTAATTTCTTCTTAGGCTTACAAATTAAACAAAACTCAAATGGAACTATGATCCATCAGCAGAAATATGTAAAAGAGTTGCTTAAGAAGTTTAAAATGGAAGAATCAAAGGAAATCGATACTCCTATTGCAACACCCACAAAATTGGACATAGATGAACCCGGTTCATCTGTTGATCAGAAGTTGTATAGGGGAATGATTGGTTCACTTTTGTATCTTACTGCTACCAGACCTGACATTATTTTCAGTGTAGGGCTTTGTGCTCGATTTCAAGCAAATCCAAAAGAACCCCCTTTTGACCGTTGTCAAGAGAATATTGAGATAATTGAAAGGCACCACTGACCTTTGCCTTTGGTATCCAAAAGGTAGTAATTTTAACCTAGTGGGATATGTTGACGTTGACTATGCAGGTTTCCTTGTAGACAGGAAGAGCACCTCAGGTATGGCTCATTTTCTTTGTTCATGTCTTGTCTCATGGGCTACTAAAAAGCAAAATTCAGTGGCCTTATCTACTGCTGAAGTTGAGTATGTTGCTGCTGCTTCATGGTGTGCTCAATTGTTGTGGATCAACCAGCAATTAATGGATTTTGGAATTGATGTTGGTTGTATCCCTATTTTTTGTGATAACACTAGTGCTATTAGTATGACAAAGAACACGGTTCATCATAAGAGAACTAAGCACATAGATGTTAGGCACCATTTTTTAAGGGACAACTATGAGAAAGGCTTGATTACTGTAGAATTCTGTGCTACTGATAAGCAGATTGCTGACATCTTTATAAAAGCATTGAGTAGAGAGAACTTTGAAAGGAACGGATTAGAATTAGGGATAATTAAGATCACCTAATGGAACTAGTTCAGAATGCACAATGAAAAAAAATTGGTTAGAAAAGCTGGATCTTGTGTAAATAACTAGATTAATCTTTGCTCATTCTCATACTGTAATAGTATACTCCAGTGCCATGTGTTAATATGACTCACTGATCTCTAACAAAATTTTCTCTATTTTGGCAAATTGAGACATGATCAAGAGGATTCGCAGTGAAGAACCTGGTTCATCAGTACTGGTTCATCTCAATAACGAGGTATGTTTTCTACACTCTGCACAATTTGAAATACTAATATTTAATTCATGAGCAGAGTACTACATACGTCCAAAAACTTCAAAAGTCTATCCGTTTAAGTTTGAACCAGTTCTGTTTTCAACAAGAATCCTGATGGTGTCAAAATGCCTAGCTCCTAGGGATGCCTAACCGCCTACTCAAACTGAAATTTCAGGGTGATTAGACTTCTATTTGACTACTAAAAGCTGTCGTTGTGTATTTATTACCCTCCTCCTTTAAATTCATCATCATCACCACTGCCACTCTCCCATAATTTCTATAAACCGTCAAAAAATTTCTGTCTTCTCTTCTCTTCCAGAATTCAAACAACCCATTTTTTTCACAAAACCTAGAGAGAATGACTAACCCCCAAGGTAACCCAAGTACACCTCCTCCACCCACCCCTTCCGATTCCTCCACTACTCCTCAACCCAGCACTACTCCTCAACCTAGGAGAAGGCGAGTAAAGATGCTTGCTCAAAAAACTATGGCTACAAGTGCGCTTTCAAGGAAATTAAACGCATAGTTAAAGGCTAGTCAAGCCCAAGATTCCCAAAATTCTGATGACTCTTTCAAGTCTGCGAGTGAAAAGGAAGGAACTGGGTCTTCCGATTTTGAGCAGGTAACATCTGTGCAAAATCCTTCTACTGAAGTAATCTCTGCTTTGGCCGAAAATTTGGAAAATCACTTTGTATTGGTTGGGTCTGTGGTGGATGTGGATACGACTGAGTCAAGAAGGGGAGGAGGTAAAAATAAAAGAGAAAAAGAAACTGAGAGTGAGTGTGTGCATAGTGATGAGAGGGGAAAAGAGAAAGAAGTGGCTGATTCATCACCCACCTTTGAAACTGTTAAAATGGCTATCTGTGGAGCTGGGCCAGAAAAGATGGAAGAAAGTAGCAAGAAAACAGGGGGAAGTGGATCAGGAGAAGCTGCTGAAGAACTAGTCAATCTTGGAAAGCACACAGATGAACCTGGTTCATCAGTGGAAGAAACTGTGGCAGATCTTTTGAAAAGGGTAGGAGATAGCTATAACCCCAAGAAAAAGAGAACTCCAAAACCAAAGACTCCTGGAACAGCAAGATCCACCAAGAAAAGGAAGGCTGCTCCTTCTGACACTAATGAAACTCCTCTCCCAAAAGGAAGGGCCACGAGGAGCAAGCTGAAGCAAAGTGAGGAGGAGTTGCAGAGAGCTATAGAAGAAAGTAAGAAGAAAAGGATGGACAAAGGGAAAGAAAAGGTGGCAGAGCCTGTTGAGGTTGTTGATGGGGATGAGATGGACCCGGTCCATCAAGGTGAACATGTGAATGTTGAGGTGGAGATTCAGACCCCTAAGCCCAAGAGAGCCAAGATTTCCTCAAAGAAATCTTCTTCTGTATCTAAGTCTGTTGAACCCTCTACTTTGGCTAAACGGACAAGGTTTACTGCGACAGCCAAACAAGTGAAAATTACTAAAGAAGAAGACTAGAGTGGTGCAGACGAGGATGAGTTTGATAATGAACAAGACAAGCTGGCCAAGTTTGGCAAATACACTATCTTGAAGGGAAGACTTTTGAAGGACTTGGAGGAAGAAGAGATGGTTCTACTGCTTGAAAGGCTAGAGGTACAGGGGTGGAAGGACATGGTCCTTCAGTTAGATGGCAGACTGGCTAGAAATGAGATTATTGAATTCATGGTAAATGCTGAGGTAAAGGATGGAAGGGTCACCAGCCTGGTGAAGGGGGTTCAAATTTCCTTTGATGCAAAAGAGTTGGGTGAGATCCTTAGTATACCTTTTGAAGGTTATGATGATTACACGAGGCAAAAATGGCATGTCTGGACTCCCTTCCTACTGCCCTAGCCATTACTAGGAAATTCTGTGATAGTAAGGAAGTAAGTGCCCCAAAGGTTGTTTATAAAAGTGAAATGAAGCCTCCCCACAAGGTATTGTTTGAATTCGTCATCAAGTGTGTGCTGCCTAGGAAGGAAAGAAGGCACATTGCCAACTACATGGATTGGTTTTGATGGAATGTCTGGATGGTGGGCGGCAGATCAACTGGCCTGGGTTTATAATCAAGCTTCTAGATCGGGTTATCAATGGCTCCAAGGCCCATACCACTCCTTATGGTTTCATTCTCACTACTGTTCTTGCTCATTGCAAGGTGCCTCTGAAAAGGTGGGAGGTGGCCACAAGCAAAGACCATTTTGGAATCAAAACTCTGCTTGCTTGTGATTATGAGATCACTGTCATTCCCAATGAACCTGGTTCATCTAAAAAGACACCTATAAATAGCAAGGTCAGAGCTCTATTGCAGGAGAGTGGGGCAAAGGATGCTGAGATAGCAAGGCTGAAGACTCATTTGGCTGAGGTAGAATCTGAGAGAGATGCTCTTAGAACTGAGCTCACAAAGGAAAAGGAGAAGAATGATGGAATTCTTCAAGACATGCTGCACCTTCTCCAAGCCAAAACCCAAACCCCAGTTCTTCCAAGCCTTAATTTCTTAAGCCATGCCTAGAACTTTTAGTGACCCAGATTAGGGATGTTTTTTGTTGCTTATGTTTTAACTGTTTTTGTTTCTTCTTGTGGATTGTGGCAGAATTATATTCTCTATCAATGAAGTTTGCTGCTTTTGCTCTTATTAACTATTAATATTTCCTTGATAGTTTGAATGTGTAGTTGATTACTGATGATTAATCCATGAATGCATTTGCAGTTGCCCTAGTGGCCATGAGTAATTTTTAAAAATCTGGGAATCACACATTTTTTATGCAACTTTTCGATGATGCCAAAAGGGGGAAAAGAAATTGGGCTTTATATTCTGAACATTGATATTTATAACCTAATGAACCTGGTCCTTGATGATAAGTGAAAAATATTTCTAACATTGCATTGATGTTGAGCTGAGTTCTAGCAGGGCCTAAGTTTATGAAAAGCACAGAGTTTGTCATCATCAAAAAGGGGGAATTTGTTGGCCCAAGTAACGGTTAGTTTTGAAGACTGACAAAGGAACTCAGACATGAACCAGGTCCATCCCAGTGGAGCACAGATGTGGATAGACTTGAGCATGTAGGATGCGCATGAAGGAAATAAACCTAACTGTACAGATTTGATATCTCCTGATCCTGATCGAAAAGGTTGCATAATTGAAAGGAGAAAGACTCCTTACTCAAAGAGAGCACGGTTTAAGAAAGGGAAGGAGTTAGAGGTTGAGATCAACTAGAACTCTTCCACCAAGGAAGAGTGGATTCATAATTCTAGTCAATCTCTATTTACTAACTCTATAAATATCAGTGTTGTTCTCTTTTACAGGTAACACATATAAGCAGAAGTCAAACGTGAATTGAGAGCAAAATAGTAAGGCAATTTTGCAAGCAGTTCGTGTGTGATTCAAGTGTGCAAACCTGAAGCTACATGAACCAGCTAGAAGAACCAATTCCAAGTGTCTGTCTTTTAGTCTAGTTAAATTGTAGTAGGTGATTTTATATTGTACCTTTCAGCTTTATCTAGAGGCAATTGTAATAGGTACTCAGAGTCTTCAAGTTAGAGTTAACTTGAAGTTGTCGCAACAATTAGATGTTGTGTGCTACAACGGGATTAGAGTTAGTCCTATGTTTACAAAAGAGTTTTTGTAAATACAGTTTTTGGCTCAGTGATTTTAGTGGAGAGTTTGGGAAAATCCTACTGAAAAGTAGGTCGTGGTTTTTTCACCTTTTGAGCCAGGTGTTTTCCACGTAAAATACTTGTGTTCTTTACTTTCCGTATTTACTATTTCTGCAATAATAGGTTAAGGAACACATAGAAGAACCAGGTCCTTCCACAATCAGTTTAAGCAAAAAATTGATCACCATAAAAATCTCCCCCCCCCCTGTGTAGTATTGAAGTATAAAACATCAATAAAAATACTAGATAATTTCTTCTCATCCGTCCAAGTCTTGATGGATTAGAGTTATCTAATACTTGTTGCTGGTGCGATGTAGCAGCTATCCCGTAGAATTAGTTGAGCGCACATTGGACTGGACAAAAAAAATTGAAATGTAAATTCTTACAATTGCGACTACTTGAAATTTATAGCATATTTGGACAAACTTCTCCAAAGGCCAAAAGTATTTTTTTCTCTCAACTTACAGTATTTGGCCGAGTTTTTTTTTTTTTGGGTGGGGGGTAGGGGGTAGGGGGGAGTGCTTTTGAGAAGAAGCAGAAGCAGTTTCGGAGAAGCAAAAAAAAGTAGCTTCTCTCCAGAAGCAGAAGCAGAAGCATAAGCAATTTTGACTTTTCTTCTTACAAAAAAAACCCTTAACAAAATATAGTATATACCAAAATAACATTACTTATTTTAAACTTAATACTTAGGATATTAATGTATAAATATTTTTTCTTATTTTTAGGATAACTTTCTAATATATAGCAACTTAAAGAGCAAATATTTTTATATTTATTAAATAATATTTTAATATATTTAAATCATCTTAAAAGAATTAAAGTACTTTTTAATTTTATTTTTATATTTTACTTAAATAAATAAAAATATTTATTTATTATCTTTAATAATAAGTTTTTAAGATTATTTATTTACTTATAATATTAATTATTAAGTAAAATCTATTCATGTTCTTATTTGTAATTTGATACTTAAAAGCAACTTTTGAAAAGCTTGATCAAATACAAATTATTGCTCAATAGTACTTTTCAGATTGATTAGCCAAACACAACTTATTCTCTCCAAAAATATTTTTCCCAAAAGCACTTTTGAAAAATGTACTTTCCAAAAATAGGCGATTTTTCTAGCTTGGCCATGAGTAATGTATAATAACTAAGAAAAATTAAATATTATACAGTAGTTATTCTTTGAAAAAAGACTCTTAAGACTATCTGACTCCCCAATTAGTCAGATTAGATACTGGATTAGCTCAGTCATTTTCAGAAGCTGGCCTGTGGGCACACGTGCAGTGCGACAGATGAAGAATGACAAACTCTGCCTCTTTGGTTTTGATGACTCTGATCGATCTAAGTTGTCACAACTTCCTCCCAAGTTGGCCTTTCCTAATTTGTTTCTGATTTTATAGGTTACATTCATCGCCATTGTTAATCAGAACCAGTTATCAACTCATTTTCCAGGTATATATGCTTTTGTACTTACCCTCCTTTTTCGTTTTATGGCTATTTGCATAGGTCATTACTACTATTTATTGCTTGAATTTTGTTTCCCCATTCGTCCCCATGCAAGAAGAAAACATTATGGTTGAAAATTGAAAATCATTATTACCGGTGCTTACCTCAAATACATGTGTTTGGTAATTTGTATAATATGCTTTGGGAACTTTCTCATTTAGTCAAGAACTCAGAAGGGTCTTTTTATTATATGCTGCAGAAAGTGAGGCTTTTGATTAATGTACTTGGTCATGTTGGTGAACACTAGCCATGAAATGTTTTGGTCCTGTTTATTGTCGTTCTCATTCTTTATATTAATTATTGTTTTCCTTGTACATCCGTCTATGGTGGGTGAAAATTAACCTTGTCAAGGGAATGGATGCATTGCATCTATGTTTGATGGGGCTTTGCGATCAGCTCTTTTTTTTTTTTTTTTTTTTTTTTTTTTTTTTTTTT
>NC_031995.1:14386191-14396902 GCF_001879085.1 Nicotiana attenuata | reverse complement strand
TTCGTTTTTTTTTTTTTTTTTTTTTTTTGTGTGTGTGTGTGTGTGTGTGTGTGTCTAACAAGAAACCTCTTGATAATAATGGAAAGTGATGGGAGCTCCTTGAACTCTTGGAGAGTATCGGGGGGAATTTAATATGTCGAGTAAGATGAATGTGGAAAGGAGAGAAAAAATAAAAAGAAAGAATCAAAACAAACAAGAAACTTGTGATGTTAATGGAAGTTGATGGGAGCTCTTTGTAACATTGAGAATATCGGGCCATTTAATGCTGGAGTATGACAGATGCAGAAAAGAGAAAATCAAAACAAACGAGAAACTTGTTGATGACAATGGAAAGTTATGAGAGCTCTTTGAAATGTTGGGAAGTATCCAGGACAATTTAAAGCGTGGAGTAAGGCGAACGTGGAAAAGAGAGAATAAAAACAACCAAGAAACTTGTTCATGATATAATGGAGAGTGATGGGAGCTCTTTGAAGCCTTGAGAAGTATCGGGAAAATGTTATGTGTGGAGTAAGACGAATACAAGAGAGATCAAAACAAACAAGCTGATGATAATGGAAGGACGGGAGAGCCTTGGGAAGTATCTGGGGCAATTTAATGCATGGAATGAGACGAATGTGGAAAAGAGAGAATCAAAACAAAAGGAGAGATGTATTAACTTAAGCACAGAATTGTTCTTAAGATACTGAAAGAGTCTTAATTTTTTCTTGTTGTCTTATAAAAAAGAAATGTGCTAAACGTATAAACTGTCATAGAGGTTGAGATTGTTTCAGGCAGATCAGCTGTTAAACTATTACCAAAAAATTGGAATTGCCCTGTCTAAACATTAATGTCACATGGAAAGGATGGAGTGGAAAGACATGCAGCCAACTGGCTTGACTGCAGGGCAGAAATGCCTTAGAAGATGCTGGCTTTGGTGGCCAGTAATGGAGCTGGTTTCATGAAACAAAACGACAAATACCCTACGGTGGGTAACAAATTTGAGTTATTGCAATTTTAATGATCATTGCTTTTTACATAAATATATTTGGAGAAAAGTCCAAATATTCCTTTTAGGTGCTCGCCGCATTACTGTATGAAACTCTATGCTTGTCTTTTTCATATACGGCCAATTAAAAGTGAAGAATTCTTGGTTTTGAACATTTCATGTGGTATATGACCAATCATTTGCTTACCTCAAAAGCATGTGCTTGGTATATATCTGTGCTTCACGAACTTTCTCCATTAGTCAAAGTCAGAAGGATCTCTTTTTATACGCTGCAGAAGGTGAAGCTCCCGATAAGTATCCTTGGTTATGATAGTAATACTAGCCATTAAAGTATTTGGTCCTGATCATTGTTCTTCTTCTTCATAATCTAGACCTTTTCTTCCTGGTATACCCATCTAATTTCCTAGACACGAAAAATCGAAACCAGGCACACAGATTTTCAATGATGTGTATGTATATCACCTATGTTTGAGGATTTTGCAATCAATTTGGTATGTGTGTCTAACAAGAAACCTGTGGTTGATACTGGAAAATGAGGAGATCTTTGAAATCTTAGGAAGAATCTGGGGAAATTTAATGCATATATTAATAAGAATGCCGAAAAGAGAGATAGTTTTAACATTTAAAAATAAAAATTAAAGGAAAAATGTACTAATTTTAATAGGCAATTGTGTTGAGATACTGACATCATTTTTTTTTGGGATAAAGGTAACAAATGTTTAACAGAATTCTTATATGCTCTTTCCGTCTTATGAAAAAAGAAAGACAAACATGCGAGACAAATAATAACTTTTCTAGAAATCGGGAAATTGTTTCAGGTAGATCAGGTGTTTAACTGTTGCCAAGTGAGTGGAATTACCACGTAGAAACATTTATCACCACATGGGAAGGAGTGAAAGGAAAGACATCCTCCGGCAACGGTGCAGGAAATGCCTGAGAAAATGCTAGTTTTGGCGGCCAGTAGTGGAACGGGTACCGTGCCAAACAACGTTAAATAGTATACAGTGGGAAGAATTTTGTCTACTGCAATGCAAAAGACATTGTGTTATTGCTTTTAAGAAGGGGTTTGATATAACTCTATTTGGGAAAGATGATGGATGCTTGCAACCTCAAGTAGTTGAGTAGTGAGTTTGTAAATGTCGATGTTTGCTGGCTTTTATGACTTTCTCAGTTCATATTCAATAATCTAAATCACAATATGCCACCCTATGGACTCAATGAAACTATGGTTGTCCTTTTCACTTATGACTAATTAAAAGAGAAGAATATGGGTTTCACCATTCAGTATGAGTTGATTGTAGGGTATCAGGATCGAAGGTGCCACGGCCCATGAGAAAGTTTGGAGCTATAATTTTGTAATGATCCAATATTAATCACAAGATTAGTGTTGCCAGCGGGGTTCGATGAGAGGAAGCTTAGGCTAAGTAGTAACAGAATCAGTGAAGAGGAAAAACAGAATTTCAAATTAACGGCTAGGATTAGTTTCGAATAAATGAGCTACAAGGGCTAGGATTTTGCCATGTCAGCTGAGGTTGTTATAACTACCCTCAACAGAAATCGGAAGGCAACGATTCCCAGGTCATTCATCTCTCTTTCTCTTTTCCTCACTCAATCTCTGCCTCTACTCTTCTCTTCTCTCTCTGACTTCTTCTCCTTCCTTCTTCTGCACTCAATCCAGCTATGGAGTTCAACTATAGTAGATAGTTATTTTATTTTGGCTGTTGTAGTTCAAGTTCTTCTTCTCATTTATATATAAAACAGAAAATTGTCCCAAATTCTCCTTTAATTTCGCATTTTAGTTGTTTAATTTCTCTGGTTCTTAGCGAGGTCATTACAATTGATATCAGAGCCTCAATCCTGCGACTGTGTAGGTGGTGATGGTTGAAGGAACTAGGCTGAAAGTTATGGATGATAAGCTAGTGAGACACGATGAGGTTTTGAATGAATTACTCTCTACCAAGAGGAACCGCGCAACACTCATACTGGAATACAAGGTACTCTAGAGCTAATCCTAGATAGGTTGACACATCTGGAGAGAGCTCCTCAGCGAGCTCAAGGTGACAGACCTCAAGGAGATGGGCTCTTACCAATACCGGGTCAGGAATTGAGGCAGAACAGACCTCAAGCTGTGCAGGCCCCTTCCTCTAAATGGGAGCTGCCTAATTTTGAGGGCCATGAACCTAAGGTATGGATTCGAAAGTGTGAAAGATATTTTAATTTGTATAGAACCCCAGACAACCGGAAGGTCGAAGCTGCTGCACTCTATCTAAATGGACTAGCTGACACTTGGTACCACTCATTAGTACTGAGCAGAGGTGAAGTGAGTTGGGCTGAATTCAAAGAGGAGTTACTTATTCGATTTAGGGAGGAGCTAATGGGAGACATAGTGGAAGAATTTAACAAGCTAAGTCAAGTAGGTTCTGTTGATGATTTCCTAGGCAAGTTTGAGGACTTGAAGGCTCAAATGTTGGTAAGGAATCCTCACTTGGATGAGTCACACTTTATATCCAGTTTCATAGGTGCTTTAAAGGAAGAGATCAGGTTTGGTGTGAAATTGTTCAAACCTACAACTCTAAGGTTTGTTGTGGAACAAGCTAGGCTGCAAGAGAAGGCTATAGAAGCTGCTCAAAGGAAGAACAAGAGCATCACAAAGCCCTCCTTTGTAGCTGGCAGTTCTGTTAACCCAAAGGCACCTGTTGCAGCTGCGGTCAAACCAAACTCCTTTAGACTTAGTCCTGAAGTTTATGAATACAAGAAGAGGAATCATTTGTGTTTTAGGCGTGGTGAAAAGTATGCTCCAGGCTATCAATGTAAGAAGAAGCAGCTGAACTGTATGATAGGAGCAGCAGAGCCACTTCGTGAGTGTGCTGAGGTAGAAGAAGAACAACCATGTACAAACTTGATCATTGAAGGAGAATTGGAGCAAGAAGTCATGGAAGCTGTGTGCATGAATGCTCTATCAGGTGACAACAGAGAAGTCAATACCATATTGGTCAGAGGTACCATAAGGAACAGGAAACTAACAGTGCTAATTGATTTTGGCAGCACTCATAGTTTCATTGATGTTAATACAGTCAAGGAGACAGGCTATCAGGCTAGGCATTGCCCACCAGTGAAAGTGACAGTGGCTGATGGGAATTATGTCATGTGCACTTCCATTTGCACAGGATATCAGTGGAAGATGCAAGGTAGACCCTTCCAGGAAGACTTACTAATCATTCCACTTGGAGGTTGTGACATGGTGATGGGTAATGATTGGATGAAGAAGCATAATCCCACTAAGTTTGATCATGAAAAGATGTGTGTTACCATTGGCAAGAAGGGCAACAAACTAGTGTTGCAGGGTATCTCTGAGGAAGGTAAACTGAACATGATTTCAAGTGGAACAATGGGGAAGATGCTGAAGAAAGGCCAAGCTCTGATAGCTCATCTGTTCATGATGAGTTCCTTGGTGACAGAAGATCAGGAACCCGTAGAAGAAGCAATTCAAGAGGTGTTACACGTGTATCCTAATGTGTTTGCAGAACCTAAATCTCTGCCTCTTGTCAGGACCTTAGATCACTCCATTCCTTTGAAACCTGGAGCCATGTCAGTCAGTCTGAGGCCCTACAGGTACAACTATTATCATAAGGATGAGTTAGAAAGACAGGTTAAAGCGATGCTCACCAATGGCATAATTCAGCATAGTCAATCACCTTTTTCATCACCAGCCTTGCTTGTCAAAAAGAAGGATGGAACCTGGAGGTTTTGTGTAGATATAGGGGTCTGAATGACATCACAATGAAGGATAAGTATCCTATACCCATTGTGGATGACCTTCTAGATGAGCTGTGTGGGTCTATGATTTTTTCCAAGGTGGATTTGAGAGCTAGTTATCACCAGATCAGAATGAAATTAGAAGATGTATACAAGACAGCTTTCAGAACTCATTTTGGCCATTATGAATTCAAAGTGATGCCATTTGGATTAACAAATGCACCAGCTACCTTTCAAGCTCTGATGAACCAGGTTTTTCAGCCTTTCCTTAGAAAGTTTGTTTTGGTCTTCTTTGATGATATCCTTATCTACAGTCTATCTATCTGTGAAGGATCATGTGACTCACCTAATTGCTGTATTTGACACCTTGAGAAAACACTCCTTATCTGCCAAAAGGTCTAAATGCTCATTTGGTCAATGAGTATTTAGGTCATATCATAACTGCAGAGGGAGTATCTACTGATCCTTCTGAAATACAAGCTATGGTCGATTGGCCTAGACCAAACTCATTGAGGGCACTGAGGGGATTCTTAGGATTGACTGGATAATATAGAAAGTATGTTGCTAGACCTTTGACTGACTTACTCCAGTAGGATGCTTTTATATGGAATGGAGAAGCTGAATTAGCCTTTACAACCCTCAAGAGAGCTATGTCTTCTACACCAGTGTTGGCCTTACCTGACTACACTAAGGAGTTCATAGTGGAAACAGATGCTAGTCAAAGTGGCGTTGGTGTTGTGCTGATGCAAGAAGGAAGACCAGTAGCTTATTTTAGCAAGGTTTTGGCTCAGAAGCACAGAGGTAACTCAATCTATGAGAAGGAGTATATGGCTTTGCTGAATGCAGTGGACAAGTGGAGGCACTATCTACCGTACAGGCATTTTGTGGTCAGAACTGACCACCACAGTTTAAAATACCTTCTTGAACAAAGAGTTACTTCTGCTATACAACAGAAAGGACTGGCCAAATTACTTGAGTTGGCCTATGAAGTGCAGTACAAGGAAGGGGCTGAAAATAGGGTAGTTGATGCCCTTTCTAGGCAACAGGAAAGATCATAAGACAACACAAGCCAATTCCAAGGGAAACTACGGGCAATCAGTGTCTCAGTTCCTTCTTGGATGCAAGAGATAGCACACAGTTATGAAGGAGACACTCAAGCTGCAGAATTGATCAGTCAGGCATCAGTGAATCTACAAGGACATAGCATCTGGGATTACTCTTCCAGCATACTCAGAAGGAAAGGAAAGATCTACATTGGGACTGGTGGTGGTCTCAGAACTCAGCTGATCTCCACATTCCATGACTCTTCTATAGGTGGACATTCAGGACAACTTGGGACTCTAAAGAGGTTGTCACAGATGTTCTATTGGCCTAGGATTTTGTGGCTAGCTGTGATACTTACCTTAGGAGTAAGGATGACAACATGGCATATCGTGGTCTATTGCAGCCTCTTCCCATCCCAAACCAAGCGTGGAGCCACATTAGTATGGACTTCATAGAAGGATTGCCAAAATCCAAGAACAAAGAAGTGATCCTTGTGGTAGTGGATAGAATGACCAAGTATGCATATTTCATAGCTCTTTCACATCCTTATACTGCAGCAACAGTGGCTGATGTGTTCCGGAAGAAAGTACATTGCCTGCATGGCACTCCTGAATCAATAGTAACTGGCAAAGACAAGGTGTTTCTAAGCAATTTTTGGCAGTCCTTATTCAAGCTTTTGGGGACTCGATTACACTACAGTACATCTTACCACCCCAGAGTGATGGTCAAACTAAAAGAGTTTAGAAAATTATCGCAGATGCATAACTGCTAGTCGACCAACACAATGGAAGCAGTGGCTTACTGCTGTTGAGTGGTGGTACAACACCAACTTCCACACCAGCCTGCAATGTACTCCTTTTGAGGCTTTGTATGGTTACTCACCCCCTCAGCTATCCCTTGGACCCTTATTGGAAACATTGGTGCAAGCAGCTGAAGATATAGTGATGAGAAGTGTGAGAAAGCACAGGAGAAATTATATTATTGATGTATTAACATATGTTACAATGAGCCCTATATATATACACACATAACATGTCCTACTCCTAATATATATTGGATTAGGGTTATTTATTTACTCCTATTTACATGACTATTCTAACACTCCCCCTCAAGCTGGTGCATATAAATCATATGTACCGAGCTTGTTACATATGTAGTTAATACGAGGACCAGTGAGGGACTTGGTGAAAATATCTGCAAGCTGATCATTCGACTTCACAAACTTTGTAGCAATATCTCCCGAGAGTATCTTTTCTCTAACAAAGTGACAGTCAATCTCAATGTGTTTAGTTCTCTCATGGAACACTGGATTTGACGCAATATGAAGAGCAGCTTGATTATCACACACAAGTCCCATCTGACTAATCTCACCAAATTTCAACTCCTTGAGCAACTGTTTGATCCAAATTAGCTCACATGTCGCCATAGCCATCGCTCGATATTCTGCTTCTGCACTAGACCGAGCAACCACATTCTGTTTCTTGCTCTTCCAGGACTACCAAATTTCCTCCTACCAAGACACAATATCCAGACGTAGAACGTCTATCAGAAGGTGATCCTGCCCAATCAGCATCTGAGTATCCAACGATCTGCTCATGGCCTCGACCCTCAAACAATAAACCTTTGCCTGGAGCTGATTTTATATACCGAAGAATGCGAACAACTGCATCCCAATGACTATCACGCGGAGAATCCATAAACTGACTCACAACACTCATAGAAAAGGAAATGTCAGGTCTTGTCACTGTAAGGTAATTTAATTTACCAACCAACCGTCTATATCTTGCAGGATCGCTAAGAGGCTCCCCCTGTCCTGGCATAAGTTTAGAATTCGGATCCATCGGAGTGTCAACCGGTCTACAACCTGTCATTCCTGTCTCTTCAAGAATATCTAAGGCATACTTTCGTTGTGAGATCACAACACCTGAGCTAGACTGAGCGACCTCAATACCCAGAAAATACTTTAGTTTGCCCAGATCCTTAGTCTGAAAGTGTTGCAAGAGATGTTACTTCAATTTAGTAATACCATCCTGGTCATTGCCGGTAATAACAATGTCGTCAACGTAGACCACCAGATAAATACAGAGACTCGAGGCAGAATGTCGATAGAATACAGAGTGATCAGCTTCACTCTGAATCATGCCAAATTCTCGAATAACTGTGCTGAACTTACCAAACCAGGCTCGAGGAGACTGCTTTAGACCATAAAGTGACCGACGCAAGCGACATACAAGGCCACGAGACTCCCCCTGAGCAACAAACCCAGGTGGTTGCTCCATATAAACTTCATCCTCAAGGTCACCGTGTAAAAAAGCATTCTTAATGTCCAGCTGATAGAGGGGCCAATGGCGAACAGCAGCCATGGATAGAAAAAGGCGGACTGATGCTATCTTAGCCACAGGAGAGAAGGTATCACTGTAATCGAGCCCAAATATCTGAGTATATCCTTTGGCAACAAGACGAGCCTTAAGACGATCAACCTTACCATCCGGACCAACCTTGACTGCATACACCCAACGACAACCAACAGTAGATTTACCTGAAGGAAGAGGGACGAGCTCCCAAGTACCACTCGTATGTAAAGCAGACATCTCGTCAATCATAGCCTGTCGCCATCCTGGATGAGACAATGCTTCACCTGTAGACTTAGGGATGGAAACAGAGGACAAAGAAGATAGAAAAGCATAATAGGGTGATGACAAACGATGATAACTCAAACCGACATAATGGGGATTAGGATTAAGGGTGGCCCGTATACCTTTCCGAAGTGCAATCGGTTGATTAAGAGGAGACAAGTCCGCAGTATTAGCAGGGTCGGGTGCAGGACATGAATCAGCTGGACCTGATGCTGGGCGCGGACGACGATGATATGTCAAAAGTGGTGTTCCTGTGGCACTAGACTCCTCAACGGTTGGAATGGATAAGACTTCTATAGCGGAAGGTGAAGGAGGAGCTATAGGAGACTCGGGTAAGACTTCTGTGGCGGAAGGTGAAGGAGGAGCTATAGTAGACTCCTTAAAGGTCGGTATAGGTAAGACCTCAGATATATCAAGGGGGTCAGAAAGGTCAGAAGAGGTAAAGAAAGGTTTAGACTCAAAAAATGTGACGTCAGAGGACATAAAGTACCTACGAAGATCAAGTGAGTAACAACGATATCCCTTCTGAACACGAGAATAACCAAGGAAGACACACTTGAGAGCACGAGGAGCTAACTTATCTTTCCCAGGGGCTAGGTTATGAACGAAACAAGTGCTCCCAAAAACACGAGGGGGAACAGAGTATACGGGTGATTGGGGAAACAATACTGCATACGGTATCTGATTCTGGATGGGAGAGGAAGGCATCCGATTAACTAAATAACAAGCTGTGAGAACTGCATCGCCCCAAAAACGCAGCGGAACATGAGATTCAATGAGAAGTGTGCGAGCAGTCTCAATGATGTGCCTATTCTTTCTCTCTGCAACCCCATTTTGCTGAGGGGTATAAGGACAAGAGGTCTGATGAATAATTCCTTGAGAAGTCATAAACTGCTGAAATTGAGAGGATAAATATTCTAAGGCATTATCACTGCGAAAAGTGCGAATGGAAACACCAAATTGATTTTTAATTTCAGCACAAAAATTCTGGAATATAGAAAACAACTCAGAACGATCTTTCATTAAGAAAATCCAAGTACATCTTGAATGATCATCAATAAAACTAACAAAATAACGAAATCCCAAGGTTGAACTGACTCTACTAGGACCCCATATATCAGAGTGAACTAAAGAAAAAATAGACTCTGCGTGACTCTCAATACTACGAGGATAGGAGGCTCGGGTATGTTTCCCGAGCTGACATGACTCACACTCTAATGTGGATAAACTAGACAAACCAGGCACCATCTTCTGAAGCTTGGATAAGCTTGGATGTCCTAAACGTTTGTGAATTAGGTCCGGAGGATCTGTAACTAGACATGCCTTGGAGGATTTTAGGGAGTTAAGGTAGTAAAGCCCTTCTGATTCAAGTCCTGTTCCAATCGTCTGCCCTGTACTGCGGTCCTGCATAATAAAAGAATCATCAATAAAATATATACCACAATGGAGGGCACGAGTCAAACGACTAACAGATGCAAGATTAAAAGGACAGCCAGGGACATAGAGAACGGAATCTAGAGTGACAGAGGGTAGGGGATTCGCTTGTCCAACTCCTTTTGCTTTGGTTTGAGACCCATTGGCTAAAGTAACAGTGGGAAGAGACTGTAAATACGCAATATTTGACAAAAGTGATTTATTACCAGAGATATGATCAGAAGCGGCTGAGTGTAAGAACTAGAAACATCTTCTTTCGTTGCTCTTGTTGTTTTTCAATACTGGCAGAAACTGGCATCAACGTCTCAAATTCTTCCATGACTGCCTGAACTTGTCCCAAGTAAGTAGACATATCTAATTCCTGTTTCTTCAAGCTTGTCATTCGCGATATTACATCATAGAAACGAGATATGTCATTAGTGTATAGACTACGAGCCTTTTCCCAAACTAAATAACATGTCTGGAATGGACGGAACAAGGGCATCAACTTGGAATCAATAGATCGCCACAGGATACTACATAACTGAGCATCGACCTTCTTAAGTTGTGAGGACAGTCTTCGAATGAATCTCCTACCACAGAGAAATCATCCATAAAGACCTCCATAATGTCCTCCACCATGTCTGTGAAGATGGCTAACATGCACCGTTGAAAAGTCGCTGGTGCATTGCAAAGCCCAAAAGGCATTCTCCGAAAGGCAAAGATGCCATACGGGCAGATGAAGGATGTTTTCTCTCTGTCTTCGGGGGCTATTGATATTTGATTGTACCCCGAATATCCATCCAAGAAACAGAAGTGCGATTGCCCGGCCAGCCTGTCCAACATTGATTGCCTGGTGAGGATTGAGAGTAAAAAG
>NC_031995.1:14317945-14386181 GCF_001879085.1 Nicotiana attenuata | reverse complement strand
ATCTGCCCTGTACTGCGGTCCTGCATAATAAAAGAATCATCAATAAAATATATACCACAATGGAGGGCACGAGTCAAACGACTAACAGATGCAAGATTAAAAGGACAGCCAGGGACATAGAGAACGGAATCTAGAGTGACAGAGGGTAGGGGATTCGCTTGTCCAACTCCTTTTGCTTTGGTTTGAGACCCATTGGCTAAAGTAACAGTGGGAAGAGACTGTAAATACGCAATATTTGACAAAAGTGATTTATTACCAGAGATATGATCAGAAGCGGCTGAGTGTAAGAACTAGAAACATCTTCTTTCGTTGCTCTTGTTGTTTTTCAATACTGGCAGAAACTGGCATCAACGTCTCAAATTCTTCCATGACTGCCTGAACTTGTCCCAAGTAAGTAGACATATCTAATTCCTGTTTCTTCAAGCTTGTCATTCGCGATATTACATCATAGAAACGAGATATGTCATTAGTGTATAGACTACGAGCCTTTTCCCAAACTAAATAACATGTCTGGAATGGACGGAACAAGGGCATCAACTTGGAATCAATAGATCGCCACAGGATACTACATAACTGAGCATCGACCTTCTCCCACTGTGTTTTGGCCTTTTCATCACCTTCGCTAGCCTTTTTTGTTAAATGATCTTGAACTCCTTGACCTTTACACCACAACTCAACAGATGAAGCCCAATCTAAGTAGTTTGAACCTCCCATTAAAGGTTCTGAGGTAATCATAACACCGGAACTGCCAGAACCCGGGTTTCTAGACCCGAAAGCATCGACTCCCAAAGACATGGTTGGATTATCACCAAATAACAAAAAGAATCAACTGAAAATTCTCTGAAACAGATGAAGAAAACACTGTGTTTGCCGGAAAAGTACTGTAGCTGCCGGAAAAATCAGTGTAGTCGCCGGAAAAACTCAAAGTGGTCGGAATCAAACGAAAACAAGATGGGTAGGGTCGGAATTGCTGTGCGACCAGGCTGTCCTGAAGAAGCTCGGCCAAAAAATGGCCGGAAGAGGCCTCACGCGCCGGCGCGTGACGACGGAGACTCGCCGGAAAATATTTTCCGGCGGCGCGTGAGGGCGCGTGGGAGAGGTTCTGCCGGAGAAATTTTTGTGGTTTGGTCGCCGGAAGCTGATCTATCTCGTGGTGGTGTTGGTTTTTGCACAACACCGACGGATATTGATTTTTTCTTGCGGACAGTGCTGTTTTGCCGGAAAAAAAGGTTTTTTTTTTTTTTTTTCTTCCCGGAGTCGCTGGAATTTATGCACAGCGATAGATATCTCACGATAGCTCTGATACCATGTGAGAAAGCACAGGAGAAATTATATTATTGATGTATTAACATATGTTACAATGAGCCCTATATATATACACACATAACATGTCCTACTCCTAATATATATTGGATTAGGGTTATTTATTTACTCCTATTTACATGACTATTCTAACAAGAAGACAGCAGATGCAACAGCTGTTGAAGGACAACCTCACTAAGGCTCAGGAGAGAATGAAATACTATGCTGATAAGAGAAGATCTGATAGAGAATTCCAAGTGGGGATGTGGTCTATTTAAAACTGCAACCTTATAGGCAGACTTCCCTTGCATTGAGAAGAAACTTAAAGCTGAGTTCTAAATATTATGGACCCTATAAAGTTCTGGCCAGAATTGGTAATGTGGCTTACAAATTGGATCTACCTCCTGAATCTAAGGTCCACCCTGTGTTTCATGTTTCTCTTCTCAAGAAAAAGGTAGGTGATAGAGTTGTAGTGCAGACAACTTTGCCTATCACTGGTGAGGATGGTCAATTCTTGGTAAAGCCAGTTGCTATTCTGCAAAGGCAATGGATCAAGAGGAACAATGCTGCTGTGGTTAGAGTGATAGTATAATGGTCAAATCTACCTCCAGAAGATGCCACATGGGAGGATTACCAGTTCCTCAAAGCTAAATTTACAGACTTTGACTCTAATCCTTGAGGACAAGGATCCTTTGAAGAGGTGGGGTATGTAATGATCCAATATTAATCACAAGATTAGTATTGCCACCGGGGTTCGATGAGAGGAAGCTTAGGCTAAGCAGTAACAGAATCAGAGAAGAGGAAAAACAGAATTTCAAATTAACGGTTAGGATTAGTTTCGAATAAATGAGCTACAAGGGCTAGGATTTTGCCACGTCAGCTGAGGTTGTTATAACTACCCTCAACAGAAATTGGAAGGCAACGATTCCCAAGTCATTCATCTCTCTTTCTCTTTTCCTCACTCGATCTCTGCCTCTACTCTTCTCTTCTCTCTCTGACTTCTTCTCCTTCCTTCTTCTGCAGATCTCATCCAGCTATGGAGTTCAACTATAGTAGATAGTTATTTCATTTTGGCTATTGTAGTTCAACTTCTTCTTTTCATTTATATATAAAACAGAAAATTGTCCCAAATTCTCCTTTAATTTCTTATTTTAGTTGTTTAATTTCTCTGGTTCTTAGCGAGGTCATTACAAATTTGAATAGGAATATGAAGGACCGATTATATGGATATCAGATTTTTTTCCCGGAAGCTGTGAACATAAATTTTATAGTTAGGTCAAGGGTAAAGCTGATAGACGAGAGGAAAGGAAGTCAATCAGCCAAGTGATATGACTTATTTTTTCTTCTAACCATGTCGTGTTTCATCATTAATTGTAAATCTTAGTTTCTCTTATGGTGCAAGGCTATAGGCCTGCTAAAAAGAATTAGGCTTACTCTATAGTGAGATTTGATAATTTGTTTCAACAATGTATTATTTTAGTTTTGTCTAGTTAATTGTATCTTTACATACACCGTTACTTCTCTTGAGATATCAAAATATAAATTCTCCTATATGTTGAACTTATATCATATGGCCTTTGAAATGCTAGGAATGCTAATAAATAGGACTCGCCTAATATCACTACCTGCAAGAATAAGCTCGAGAGTTTCCAAGAAGTAGGCTTTTAATTGTCCATGTCTCCTATTGTATAAACCACGCGTGCATCACGTCCATGGCTATAGGGGAGTGCAAGGAGAATAAAGAAGGAAGCTTCGTTTTAGGATTCTGGTGATCAACTGAAGAACTATAGTGTTCACAAACGTAGTATACAGTCATATCTGTTCTAATGAATAGTTGTCTAGCATGCAGCCGGATGAATGGTACTAACTGTTGGTTTCTTAAGTTGCGTAGATGCTGGGTTTAATAATTTAAGAAGCTAGCAGGACTGCAAATAAATTCTTTTCAGAGTAAGTATTCGTTCTCCAGATTTATAAGGTGGGGAAATTAAGTGATAGTAAATAAGTACTGAGAACAGGGAAGACAAATTATTTTTATTAATTTCATTCATTTTTCTAAAAAGAAGAAGAAAACATTATATAGAGAAAAAGAACAAAATAAAGTCCCTAATTTCCACTCGGCAGGTTACAGCCCACAGAATTCTGTTCATTAATTGTAAGGTTGCAGTTTGTTAGCTTTGTATGTAGCTGCACCAGAAATTTCAGTGTTGACTCGGGATTTGGCAATAAAGAACAGGATTACCACTGAAACATGTTTTCTTCACAAAATCTTGCTGTTGGTGATTCGATATTAGATTCTCTATTAAATGTAGCTAATGAAATCTGGAAACACATCTTACAATAACCATATTTGACTAGCAAGTCAACACAATAAATGCTTTGACTTTTTTCCTTTTCTTCTTCTGTTGTTCTATATATTTCTCAGTTCGCCGAAGAACAACGACTCATCTAACTTCCAGTTCTAGTTTGCATCCTTTCATGGGTCGCAATAAGCTTGTGATGAAGAAAATTGAGAATTCGACATCCCGCCAACAAACCTATTCAAAGCGCAAAGATAGCATTGTTAAGAAGGCAAATGAGTTGGCTGTTTTATGTGACACAGATGTTGCTCTTTTAATGTTTTCTCCAACAGGTCAATTGACCAGCTATTCTAGCAGAGGAAGGTGAATATCCTCATAAGAAAATCTTATGAATGAAACTTCTAGAATGATCTTTTTTGTTTCAATATTCAGCTATTTTTTTGAAACACATCATGTAATGATTTTCTTTGGTTGTATAGTGTTGAGGATATCATGCTCCGTGTTGTGAACCGGCCTGGCGAACTGCACAGGCGGTACGTTTATATCATATATTAAATCCATCAATTAGACTTTGCCAATTCCTTATAACTGACTATCCTTTGGTTCTTATCCCAATACACATGATTGTTGAAGACCCATTCCAAATGAACAGGTACGACGTTTTACACATTTGATACTGATCGCCAGCCTCTGCTGCCGAGTCTTTGGAGTTTTGTCTGACCTTAATATGCCTTATTCATTGCAGCACTTTTCGCAGAGGCTCACACAGCTTAAATATGAATCAGAAATGGTGGAAAAGATAGCTATGTATGTCATTCTCCTTTTGCACTCCATTTATTCCCCAGGGTGGTGTTTTCCTTATGTATTAGATTTATTAGTTCATGAGAGTGGATACATGACTTCTCTCTTCTTTTTTTTTCTTTTTCCTTTTTTTCTTTTTATTTTTCTACATTACTTTTAATCGTTTTTATCTTTTTGCTCGGTATTTTCCCATGCTGATGATTGGTCAACTTGCTGTAGCGCCGAGGTAAGATGTGATGCTTCACATTATTGTTCTTTTTGTTTCTATCTGACAGTCTGGCGGTGAACCAGTTATCCCAACCACTAACTACGCATTACAGAAAAGTCAGCAAAAACAAGAATTTAACTTAGCTAAAACCTGCAGGAAAAAAGGAAGTGAGGGTAATAGAAGTTTTACATCATTTTTGGGAATTGTTATTTTTAACAGGTATAAGGATTTAGCTTTCCCGAGACCTAGGAACCAAAGATCTCCGAGCTTTGGTTGATTCTGTATAGTTTAAATCCAAGGATATGTCACTACAAATAGGCTAATATTTAGAAAGGAGGTCACCTTCAGCCAATAGTTAGAAACTTATATTTGCTATTACTGCAAGCTCATAATGCGATATATTTTTTATGTCTTTCCATATTAGGCTCATGAGGAGAAGCTTAATAAGCTCAATCAAAGACTAAGTGAAGCACGAGAGAATATAAGGTAGAGGAGTTCCTCACTTTCTCTTTCCTTCCTGTCTTTTCTTATTCTCTCCTGCATCTTTATTAGGATGTTCTATTAGGAATGGTGGGATAATTTTATTGTCTGAATGTAGCTCTTGTAATCTTTTGGAGAAAAAATTTCCTTCTTCTGTAAGGAATAGTGATATTTTCCCTTGCACTGGGCAGGTATTATGAACCGCAAGTGGAGTATATCAACTCGGTCCACGAAGCTGTTGCATGCCAGCAGTTCCTTATGGGTGCTATGGGACGGATACAACAAGTAAAAGTGAGCATATCTCAAGCCCGATGTAAATTTTTACTTCTACTGCACATTTTTAGGGGCAGAGACTCTGAAGTAAAATTAAGCTCGATTCATAACTTGTCCTACCCCCCCCCCCCCCCCACAAATCAAGCGGCCCCACCAACCCCAAGAAAAATGTACCATCTGGTTAATTTAGGAGGTAGACCAGCATGATCATGTTTTCTATTCTTCTTACCAGGCAAAACTCTTGGGTGGTGAAGTTCTCCAGAGAAATGAAAATGTCGAGGTAAAATAATTTTAAGCTGAACTAAATTGCCATTTCTTCTTATATCGTGTCTGGAAGAATGCTTTCACCCTAATTCTGTATGGAAAATAACTGGAAGCATTATAATTTCCAGATGGCTTCGGTCACCACAGATGATACAGCTGCTGCAGCTAATGGATCTTCATCTTCAAATCCTAATTGGTACCTAACTTCCGTGTACATATTTTTTTTGAGTGTTTTGTGCTTCTATTTCCTCAAGTTGTCTACCTCTGATAAGTAGAAAAGGGTACTATTTTCAGATTGCAAACATGAAATGTTTGAAAAAGAATATTTGCCTCTCGCACCCAAAAATTGTTGAAGAGGCACAGGAAGTCGTTTGACCACCTGATTGGCGGTGATCCAATCTGATACAGTTAGCGATAATGCCTAAGTGCTTAAGTCGCTCCAGCATTAGTTCTACCAATGCCGAAGTTAACCAATTTTGGTGGCAGGTTATCCAGTAGGTGCACACTTTGGCCTCATAAAGAGGGGGCAGGTTACGACTGATCAAAGAAAAAACATAAAAAGGGCAGGTTATGCAAATAACGTGAGCTTGAGGGGAGACAAACATAGGCGTATGTAGTGTTATAGTATGAGGTTCATCTGAACCCAGTACTTTCGACACGGAACATAAATTTAGTGTAAAAATTCACTAAAATTGCAACATATAGTGGGTCTGAATCCATAACTTTAAAAATATAATAGGTTCAATACGAAGAACCGTAAAAGCTGAACCTACAGAATCAAAATTCTGGATCCGCCTCTCGAGACAAAGGGGATTCTAGGGGAATATTTAGTATGAAATGGCCCTTCTAGAGATTTCAACGTACTGTTTTTATCGTCCCGAGACTCATCGCAGCAACAGATTTACTTACCCCTGATGAATATGTAGTAGTATTACTTTGATGCTCTGGGTAGAAGATAAACCGGCGCCTATCTTATCTTGGCCATGTTGTTACCCCTTATATCTTATGCCTTCATATTATGATTAATGAACCACTATTTTTATTTTCAATCACTTGCATGTTACTCTGCTGAATTAGATTACACAGAAGAATTTCCTAAATCTTTGTTCTCTGTCTGTAGGAATTCAGTAAGGGATGAAAGTTGTTAGCTGTTCCTGGTGTCAAACTTATGCAGCAGGAGTTGTATTATTTGTTATTTTAAGAACTTAGTAGTAAATAACTTGCACCAATGGGGCAAGCAAAAGTCTGAATAATGTTGCGTATGTCTGTTAGTGCAACTTTTAGAGTTCTTGTATGACATTACAGCTCTATTTTTTGTTTCTTTGCTCATATATTTATTTCTTATGTTGCTTCCCTTCACTTTTTTTACTTTCATGTCTTAATAACTCTTGGTATTTTGGATTACTGGGTTGTCCAGTTGGATATGGATTCCTTTGTTTGTTGCAAAATAATTTCGGTTCAGATTGTTTTTCCTAGTAGTATTCCACTATTTTTCCCAAACAAACAAAGAATGGCACAATAATTATTTGAGATCAAACGTTTTATGTTACGGTTCTTCAAACGTTTTAAAATAATTTTAACTAAAAAATGTATTTAGGATTTCTAGCACATGGGTGAACTACTAAAAAAAAATGAGGAGAAAATGTATCAATTGAGCATTGGTCTCTATTCCTCTTAGTAAATAAGTTAACCTTCGATCAAGTGCGCTATTCAACCTTCTTGGAGCATGGGTGATTATACCTATTTTAGAAAATATGCACATAGAATATTTAATTTTGCGGTGAGACCATGGGTTCACGTGCCCCATAATTTTGTCATTAAATTCGTTCGTCTTTATCGCCCATATCTACATGGAGGCTAATACAATAGCTAATTGTTTAGCCAATTAAGCGTTTAATATGGAGTCTTATTTTGAATGGCATGCGCTTGTGGCTACTAGCATTTCCCTGGTTTGGTTGCTAGCTAATTCTTTTTGTTGCTTTATTTCTCTTTCGAAAGAAAAAAAAAGTAAAATAAATAACCTTAGACCAAATGTGAACTATACAAATAATATTTGTCACCGGCTTAGTGTATGCAACTTAAATTTATATTTTTATTAATTAAGTATATATAATCTCCACAATCCACACTAAGATATTAATAAAGTATTTTGAAACAATTAAGAGAATAGATTTTCTCTTTCTCATCTTAATTTGTTCTTTGCAATTAATATCTTTATGAGAACAATTTTTTTCTTTATAGCTCAGGAGAAAAAAAGGTCCAAAATTAAACTCCCTCTCTCTCACATCTTAACTTTGTTCTCTGCACGTTTCCTATAAATATAAATTATCTCCGCACGCACAACTCTCTAGCCTCCGAAAAAAAATGAAATATTCCAACAAACAAAAATCCCAACACAGAATCTGACTCAAAAAAGTCTGAAAATCTGAGAGCTTTTTCTAAAAAAATCAAGGGAAACCCTTTACAATAGAATTCTTGATCATATATAGAATTCATCTCCTTCTTGAAACCTTTGCTAAATTATCTGTTTTTCTTGTATTTGTCCGCAAAGGAACCAATGGGTGGTGGGTTCTGCTTCTGCATTGTATTTTGAAGGCTAAATATATAATTTTTATGTGCATACATATGTATTGAAGGTGTAAAAATTGAATCTTGACATTGTTTTATTGGGAGGTTTTAATGTTGGATGCAAAATAGGGGCACAATCCATCTGGTTTCTTGTTGCATAGCTTGGAAACATATATATTTAATATATGTATATTGTCTATACATTTGTATGTAATTTTATTTCTCCCTTTTAGCTGTGAAGTATTTGGAATTCTTTGAACTGGTTGGAAATAAAGCCAGCAACAAGGCCAAGGTTTTTCGGGTGTTTCTTGGTATACCTGAAAGTAACTGAATACATGCCAAATACAATTAAAAGAAGGCCAAAATATGGGATGAGCAATATTATAATGGGAAGGGTTGCCTATGCATTTGGTTTTGTTGCTTTGATTTGTGTTTGGGCAGCAAGAAATTCAGAAGGGAATAGGAAGTTTCTGGGAAACAATTTAGACATTGCAGGTCTTTGGCATGATCCTGTGATAGACGAAGATACGGTATGGATTTCATTTCTCTCATATTCATCTGGAGATTTAATGTTTGCACTTATGCAATGTGCATAGATGCAGAAACAACCTCTTCCAGAAATGTAGGGTAATAGACTCTTGCAGAAATGTAAGGCTGCGTATAATAGACCCTTGTGGTCCGGTCCTTCCCCGGACCGCGCATAGCGAGAGATGCCCTTTTTTTAATGCAATGTGCATGCATAAAATGTGTGCATTACTTACTATTTTAGATGTGAGTTGCTTAACGTATATGTCAACGATATGGTTCTTATTGTGATTGTTATAGGCATGTTGCCTATGCTTTTATCTGCTGATACCTAAGTACTACTATATTCTGATGAGTATTCGTAATTTCGGTGAAATTGAAGTAGCATTACTTTCATAAGAATAAATTTTGGATTATCTAAGTGAATTTATGTTTTTAATTAAGAGATGGATTTAACCAATTTACCTTGGTCTTCTCCACAACCAATAATTATGGGTAGGTGTCTATGCCAAAATTTCTAAAGTTTTGCATTTCCAAAAACTCAGAGAATAAGTATTTTAATTGTTAAAATGGCTGAGATGTGGAGGTTCATAGGAAACAAGAATTGGATCTGTAAATTAATAACAAAAGACAACGAGGATGAATCTCTATGCTTCCACCTCTGAACTTAAATACTGGTGCTTTTCTTAGTTTAAGGAGATCAGTAACCTTTTGAATTAATTCTTTTAATCTTATTTATGTCATATCAAAAGGTTATTTCTCACATGAGCATTTTGAAGATCATTGTGCAAGAAAGCTGTTACAAGGTTCAAAAGATGTATTTCGAGTTTAGCTTTCTGTTTCCCTAACCGGCATAGCATGTACATCTGTGTTTCCAAGCTGTTGCTTTTTATCCAGTGGAAATTTCTTGCTTTAATCTTTTTCCATTAATGATAAGAAATAAATAACTCAACACACTTTTGTAGGCCAGTGCTCTGTATCTTGATTTGGACAGTCAATTATATAGGCTAAGTTTCATCTTAGTTGTTGGATGTTTGTTTTGATTCATTGTGGATATAATGGCATCAGATCTAAGTTTTCAAAAGATGCAAGATGGAGAAGCATTTGTTGCATAATAGTGAGACAAAATACAATGTTATGTTAAGTCTTTAGAGTTCATATCTCTAACTTAATTCTTACCTTGATACTATAACTTGATGAAATCGTCTGTATGCAGGCTGAGCAAGTATGGATCCACTGCAGGGAAGAGTTGGAAGAGAGCACAGAAGCTGCAAAATTTCTGGAATATTATATTCAACAGGCAGCAACAGGAAGTTATAGTTACTTAAAACAGGATATAGCTCTCTTGAAAAAAAGAACCTTACGGAAGGCTATTAAAGATTTGCCTCCCGAAGAGAAGCAGATTCTGTTGCAGTGCTTAAGAAGGAAAAATGTTCAGGTCCATGTTTCTAATAGTGAGGATGCATCCAGTACTTGGTTTAGCAAGTACCAAGAGCTTTTCTCGCAATGGTCCAGTGTTCCCAGGAGGTACCTCAGAGGAAGAAAGTATCCATTCATGCCAAAAAATCATGCTCCAGTTCCAACTCTCGCTCCGTCTCCAGGTCCTGCAGCAGTTCCAACCCTTGCTCCGTCTCCAGGTCCTGCAACAGCTCCAACTCTCGCTCCGTCTCCAGGCCCTGCAACTGTATCACCAATTTATGCTCCAGTTCCTTCTATTGAAGTGCCCACTAGCTCTCCTCCAATTTTGCAGCCTCCTTCTGCAGCTATAAAACCTCCTGAAATGCCTCCAAAACCTCAAATTCACTCCAATTCTTCTAAACCTTTGCCTGTTCAACCTCCAGATAAACCACAGAATGGTCCAAATTCTCCTGGAAATAATCAGGAGAGTCAAAATTATTTAATTGCTGTGGTGGCTGGATGTTCTGTTGCAGGAATTGCCCTTTTAGCTCTGTTGATATTATGTGTTAAGAATAAAAAGAAAGAAATAACTCCAAACGATGGGCAAAGGGATGGAAAACCTCCTCTGACAGGTGTCTTATCTGCTGCTACTTATCATGATGGTTTCTGTTTATCTCATTGTCTCACTCTTTTTCATTACATTTCAGTAATTTGTATAATTTGTGTTGTCAGGTTCTTCTCTAAATGTCAAGAGTGCATCTGCTGTAACCAGTGCTGATCCTCATAATTCTTTCGAAGCAGAGTCGAAACTGTCAAAACCTGAGATGAATGCAAATGCTCATGCATCATTACCCCTTCCTCCAGGAAAATCTGCACCTCCACCACCTAGTCCACCACCACCTCCTCCTCCTAAACCACCAGCTCCAAGACCACCTCCACCTCCAAAAGTTGTTCGCCCTCCTAATCCACCAAAACCTGGTATGGCGAAGCCTTTACCTCTTGGAGCACATCAGAGAGGACGTTCTTCTGGGGATGGGGAAAGTGACTCATTGGGTGAATCTGATGCTCCGAAAGCAAAATTAAAGCCATTCTTCTGGGACAAGGTTCTTGCTAATCCTGATCACTCTATGGTTTGGCATGAAATAAAAGCCGGCTCATTCCAGTAAGCTTTGCACTGGTCTTGCTATTCACTTTGTTCCTGCGAGAGTAGTTTAACTGTCTCAGTCTTTACAATTCTGCTTGCTGAATTTTATTACAGGTTTAATGAGGAGATGATGGAGTCCTTATTCGGATATATACCGGTAGACCAAGGAAAAGATGATCGAAGAAAAGCTTCCTCATCCTTTGACCAAACCCCACAATATATTCAGATTATTGATGCTAAGAAATCACAGAATCTAGCAATTCTTCTCAGAGCCTTAAATGTGACAACAGAAGAAGTTTATGATGCTCTCCATGAGGGTAAATCTCTCTCTCTCTCTCTCTCTCTCTCTCTCTCTCTATATATATATATATATATATATATATATATATATATATATATATATATATATATATATATATATATCCAGTCTCTTTGACGTTGAAGATGTAGTAGCTATTATGAAAATAGAACTAGTAGTACATTATCACCCTGTAAAGAGTGTGAGTATAATGTAGGAGGTTCTTGAAGTAGAAGTATTGCCACCTCAGTAAAATATTTTCATTTATATTTTTTCAGCCTTTTGACTTTGACATGAGTGTTACTCATTGGATTAAAACTAAAGAGTAAAGTATTAGGACAGAGAGGGAAGAGCTTGAGCAATAAAGTCTACACATTAATTTCTCCCCACCCTTTAGAAAACTATATCCTTCGTGGGTGTTTCAATCAATCAATTAAATCTAATGTGCTACGATATTGGAAGTAGTTAGGGTGGTTGTACGAATCCTCTTTAGCAGTTCCACTGTACTTGTCACATTTCATTCAATATTATATAATTATTCTTAAGGGGCATTTTTGGGTCTCGAACACTAGAGGGCTGTCCATCTCACATTCATCCTTACATTGACAAATAAGTCTCTAACCAAACTAAAAGACTCTTGGCACACACCTCGCTTAAGTAAGTTTAACATCAATAACTTAGCATCATCCTAACTAGTTGGTATTGCCTATATGAAGCCTTTGCTTCATCTTGTTCTATTCTTAGCTAAGGGTACATTTGGACGTGCAAACGGTACATTTGGACGTCTATATAGGAGATGCTAAACCATCTCAAGCGACATTATCTCAGTTTATCCTTTATATGTGCTACTTGTAACCTCTGTCGGATGTGTTTATTTTTTATCTTTTCAAATCTTGTATGATCGCATATCTATCTTGACATCCGCATTTCTGCAACATTCATACTGTGGATATGTTGGACCTTAGCAACTCAAAATTCACCCCAATTTAACATTGCTTCACCATCGTTTTATAGATTTTGCCTCTCACTTTGTTAGGTATCTTCATATCTCATAACTTTCTAGTAGTGCACCTTTGTTTCAACCATTTTATATTTTTACTTAATTTGTTGCATTTTCATTTATCATGTCATTCTCATGGAAATGTGAACGTGGATTTGAATTGAATATTCATCTTAATATCCACAACTCCTGTTTTTATTAATGTGTTTGGAGGCAAGAAAAGCCCCATCTTAAATTTTCATTATATGTGTGTCGCGAATAATATAACTTTTTAAGAAAAAGTTTTCTGTGAGCTATCTAGGTGCTATTTGGCATTTCACAACACGCATTTCTATCTAGGTACTAGTTGGCATTTCGCAACATGCATATGCGTGCTGCGAAATGCCAACTAGTACCTGGATAGCAATCACAGAAAACTTTTAGGGATGAGAAGACTAGTAAGAAGGAAAATGTATTCTGTGAATGATAGCATATTACAACTGGATTATTGGATTGAAAGTCCTAGTCACGCATGTAAAATAAAACATGGAAAAGTTTAAAGAGCATCTCATTCTTCAATGTCTCCAATCCCCCTCACCCCACCACCCTCCACTACCCCCAAGAAAGGAGAAGAGTTTCTACAGTTTATTTAGGTATTACTTTGATATAATATAAACTTTCATTGCTTAGTCTGGCACTTTAACCAGCGAGTGAAGATTTAAGTATTTCTTAGAAACCCTCCAATCACCGTAATGGCTGTCTAGCATGAAGTTAATTTGAAAGCTATGGTATTACTTAATTCGTTTACATTTGGTCTGGCACTTATTTGATTCTCTGCTTAATCAGATGTTTTAAACAATCCCAAGGGAAATATTGAAGTCTCACGATAACAAAAAGTCTCTTATTTTCATGTCCCTTGCCAAGCGCAATAGATCTTTACTGCTATTTCATATTTAAGTCGTGAAACCTTGATTTCGATTGGTACTTCAACTTAGATACTGCAAATTATTTGCATTTTTCAATGATGTATTATTTTCATCAAGAAAGTTTCTGAAGCTTAATTCTAATTACTTAAGTATCTTATCAGGTAATGAGCTGCCTCCTGAACTCCTACGAACTCTATTGAAGATGGCACCAACAACAGATGAAGAACTAAAACTCAGATTGTTTGCTGGAGACATTTCTCAGCTTGGTCCTGCTGAACGTTTTCTCAAGTCCATGGTTGCAGTTCCATTTGCCTTCAAACGGATGGAATCATTGTTGCTCATGAGTTCTCTTCAGGAAGAAGTTTCTTCCATTAAAGAGTCCTTCACAACCTTAGAGGTAAAGTGTAAAATATTGATTTTCTTACAATTTGATGGTTGCGTTCAGAGTGAAAAATATCTTGGTTGTTTGCTGTGGCCTCTGGTTTTATCTGTTGATTCTCCTGCTTGGTGGTTTGCCAACTATAAACACACCATCCACATAAACTCTGAGAAAAAAAAGAAAAGAAAACCAAAAAAACAACACATATAAACATATCATGTGACTGATCTTGTATTTTCATCTCTAAGAGATCGTCTGTCTCTGCATGTTGGAATATCATCTTTCTTGAAAAAACTAAGAATAAAAAAAAATTAGTAAAGGAATTCAACATCTCAAAAAAATAATAAAGGAAGTCAACCGTTCTTTTAGATTATTACTGGCAAAAAATATGTACAAATTAGACTTTTTTTTAGTGAAAGGCACCATCTCTTCTTATAATTATAATCAACAGCAATAAAACAATTAATAGGACTCACCCGAGTTTTCTTCTTCGGTTCACGGTTTTTCACTTTTTGTAGTAACATACAGGCATTTTCAGTTAAAGGGGGTCATTGCACTGTGTGTGAAATGCTGTAGCTGAACGTTAAACAGTTGGACTAACAATATCACCTGATTTTGGTAGTGCCAGAAGATTTTTTAAAATCTTTCTACCCTCGGATCTTCGTATCTTAATGTGGAAGTGATGCCAAGGCAATAAACTCTTGCCAACTCGAACTTGTTTGGGCTTGAGGCATAGTAGTAGTTGTTGTTGTTCTCTGTACTTCATGGTTATATAGAAGAGCTTTTAGAATGTTATCTTGTTATTGTTCTGTAACTGCACATAGGGAACCAGGGATGGCTTTTTATTAAATCATCGTGACTTGCAGGTCGCATGTAAGGAGCTGAGAAACAGCAGACTGTTCCTGAAACTTCTTGAAGCAGTTCTTAAGACTGGCAACCGCATGAACGATGGCACCTTCCGTGGTGGTGCACAGGCATTCAAGCTTGACACACTTTTGAAACTATCAGATGTGAAAGGAACTGATGGCAAGACCACACTCTTGAACTTTGTAGTGCAGGAAATTATTCGATCTGAAGGATTAAGAGCTGCACGTAGATTAAGGGAGAAGCAAAGCACGTCCAATGAGAAGACAGAAGATCTTGTAGAGGTTCGTGCTCAGGATTCAGCAGATTATCATCGTAGCCTTGGTCTCCAGGTGGTTTCTGGTTTAAGCAATGAGCTTGAGAACGTAAGAAAAGCATCACTTATTGATGGCGAGAACCTAAGTGCAGCTGTCACCAAGCTTAGTCAGTCACTAGTGAAAACTAAAGAGTTTCTGGACACTGATATGACAAGTTTGGAGGAAGACAGAAAGTTCCGTGATACTCTCACAAATTTTATCCAACATGCGGAACAGGAGATTACTTGGATACTAGAAGAAGAGAAGAGGATAATGTCTTTGGTTAAGAACACAGGAGACTATTTCCATGGAAATGCAGGGAAGGATGAAGGCTTGCGTCTCTTTTCGGTTGTTAGTGACTTCTTAATTATGCTGGACAAGGCATGTACTGTGGTGAGAAACTCAACAAAAGTTCCAGCAAAGACTCCTAGAAAAGGGACAGTAGCAACATCTCCTTCCCAAGAATCCTGTCCTGAGTCTTTGCCAGACATACGTAAACGACTATTTCCTGCAATCCAGGAGCAACATATGGGCGATTCTAGTTCAGATGAGGAGAGCTCAAGCCCGTAGCTGTCTTTCTAGGTATGATTTCCATTTCATGGTAGTGTACTCCTAAGCCCCTTTCCAGGAAACAGTGCAAAGAAGGGCTAATGAGTTATAACTTTGCTGCTTTTGATGCGTAGGTGTCAGAGTACTTTGGAGCTAATATGGCTGGATAATAGTCTGCAGAATTGTCAACTATATGAGACCTAAGGTCTGCCTCCTACACCGCAGTTACTGAACACGCTTTTTAGAGAGAGGGGAATAGGCATTTGCCTTCTATGCTCTCCTAGAGCCGTAGCAGTAGGAAGAATGACTATAGTAAAGATGCCGTAGTAATGGCTATAGTAAAGACCATGCCGTAGTTATTGCATGGTCTAGTACAACTATTCAACGGAGTTAAATCACGACCTCTCAACGTTGTAGTCACCTTTGTCTATGAGAATGTAGCTATTTCTACTATGAGTTGGTAAAGGTACTGAAGTCTCCAAGATATTTGTTAAATTCTTTTTAGTATAAATTGGAAGTTAAGGAAGTAGGACCAGATTTGTACAGTTGCAGCTCTTTATTCTTCCAGTTCCAGCTTCTTTTTCTGGTCAAGATGCATGATTGTTGATTCATCTGTTCTCTAATCCAATTTGTTGCCTGGTTCTCCCTTGGGCACTTCACTTGGTACAATATTAACTAGTCTTTCCTTTTGTTTGGTTTATAATTGTCTACTCCTCATTCTATATTTTTGTAAATATGAATTTGTGAGTTTTAGGATAGGCATATGGCATTTCTAGGCCGTCCCTTCCGCGTATGCATTAAACCATTTCAGCTGATTGGTGGATGAAATTGCCTTACGGCACAAGGTTTCTGGAAAGGTGAAGAATTTCAAATTTGCTAGTATTTCATAGTTGCAGTATCTACTGCTTTGTTTACTGCTGTGTAAAGGTGAAGAATTTCAAGCTATTACAATATATTGACTTGATTTCCAGCTCTCTCTTCTGTAAAGACCTTTATTAGTTGTAACGTATGGATGTGCACGCCAGTTTACAACAATATGCCAAGAAAAGAAATAAATAAAGAATTGACATCTTTTAGCACACACCAGTAAGAAAAATACGAACACATAACTTATTTATATAAATGTACATATTGATGATACTTGAACTGGAGACCTCTTGGTCTTGGCTTGATAACACCATGCTAAGGCTTCATTGGAGTTTTTGTTGGAGCTTCTCGGCATTAAGGGAATGTCATTAGCAATGGAGAGGTGGGGTTTTATAAAGTAGAAAAACTTTAGGCCAATTTACGTTGTTTAATTGAACAACTACAGAGCCAAGGACACAAAGACATACGTACTGGAAATAGTCTAGGCGAGTTTGCTTAATTTCTTCATGCAGTAATAAAAATTTCTTCTATTAACCAAAAAAAAGAAAAAATTGATCTTCTTTGCTACATTGCGTAACACTTCTCCAAACTTATATTTTTATATGTCATAGAAAATATGTTATCTTGCATTACTTCAATAATGATACTAATATTGACAATCTTACACAGATAAATTGTCGATCTCGTCTTTACATAATCGATTCTCTTTGACTGTACAAGAACATATGAAATTTGTATACTAATACAACAGGTCCTTCAAAAATCCATGTGAATTTCCTCTTCGTAGTTTTTTGTTTCACTAGTCCGCGAAATGATTTGATTTTAAAAATTCTATAAGATTAGGGATATGAAAAGACTTCTGACACTTCTATTTGTGTCAACGATGCATTTTGAGAACTAGGTAGCTTTGGGTTCCAATAATTGGAAACCCTCACAACAACTCATATGTTATTCTTTAACATCAGCTCTCTACTTAGTTCCAACCAAAGCTTCGTCGTGATCATGGATAAATCACCTAGGTTCGGATCACACACAATTGATAGAGAAAGCAATTAAATTATCCTACACATTAAAAGCAATGGTATAATTTTTATCCAATGCAATAAAAAGACAGTTTGATGAACAAAACATCTATATCAATTAAGGTTCGAGAAAATACTACACCCTAAACCAAGGGTATTTTATGTAGGTATGTAGGCAGCCTAACACATACAAGCACAATGCATGTATTAAATTGTGATAGTTTGTTATAATTAAATAATCAATTAAGATAAATACATACTATTGTATGAGTCCAAATTTGGCAACCACGACAGTTACCAAGTAGGACGAGGAACGAGGTTATCGTGACACAACGTCTGATGGTCGTCGTGATAAAGGACGACGATCAAGAGCGGTCAGTCGAGACGAGATGTCAACGGTTGTTTAAACTTAGTGGGAGGCAGTAAGAATATGCTTTTCGAATATTCTTTAATGTACTTTTTAGGATTTCTTGGGAGATTGTCCCTTATAAATAGGAAGAGTTAGTAAAGAAAAAGGAGATCCGGGCAAGAGACAAAAGAACACTTTGTAACAGATTTATCTGAGAGAATATACTAGAAAGGCCTTATTCACTGAGTGCAAAAATACATATCATTGTTCTACATTGACAGGGTCAAAAGATTCCTCAATCATCTCATATCTCTTCTCTTTCCACTCTGTTACCGAGGAAAGAAGCTTTTCGAGAGATTCAATAATTGGGTAGCAACTTCGTATGATTACGCCGATCGCATTTACTTAAATTGATTGCATATTTGTGTTGCTGCATTTATGAGCATTTAATCAATTCAAATATATTAACCAACGCCTTTCATTTTGTCTATTCTATCTATCATTTGGTCTAAATTTATTATCCTTAACTAAGATTCACTCTTCTTCTCATCATTGATTGATTTAATCAAAAAGTTTAATACTTTTTTGGTCAAACAATTTGGCGCCATCTGTGGGGAGGTCTTTAGTTAAAATTTTAGTTTCATCTAGATCATAAAAAGGGTTAGCCATCTTTTCCTAGCTTTGCATAAACTAATAATAGCAGGAAAAGGAGATGCAAGGTTAAAAGCGATAGCGGGTGTCACAACCAACATCTTGGACACCATCAACGAAGACGGCAGGGAAGACAATGAAAACGTGACACCAAACGCTACACCTAGGAGAGACGCTTCGCCTCCTCCACGCGAAAGCATAACTGCCTCGCGTGAAAAGGAAGCCTCCACGTCTACAACAGGAGAGGCGCCACCGGCGGTAAAAAGACTACTGGAAGAATGGCTAACAAACACTCTGAACAACATACTAGATAAACCCGCTCAAAGGGAGAATAGAGACGTTGCACACGTAGATGTCACGACAATCGCCGGTGAACAAGATGCCCCCGAACAGGTAACACTCATGCCACTATTGATACAGGTAATGATGCACTCGCAGCCATTCTAAAAAAAATGGAGGAAATGGAAATGAGAACAAGGCACTCCGTGACCAGATGAAGGAGCATCAAGAAAGGGTCGATAAAATACCAGGCTCCCCAAAGTTGTTACCAAAACGAGACGTCGGTCGATTCATTGAGAAACCATACAACGAGACCATACCTGAAAATATACGACGGTACTACAGACCCAGAAGATCATATCATCCACTACGTCACAGTCGTAAAAGGCAACAATCTTTCGAAAGAGCAAGTACCATCAGTGCTATTGAAAAAATTCGACGAAACCCCAACAGGGGGAGCCATAACCTGGTACTCACAGCTACCGGCGCGGTCACGTTCGAGGAAATGGCGGACAAGTTCATCACTGCTCATGCAGGAGATAAAAAGGCAGAAGCCGGGGTGAACGACATATTCGCCGTTAGGCAGTTGTCCGGCGAGGGACTTAGGGACTTCCTAGCCCGGTTTAACAGGGTGAGAATGAACCTACCAAATGTATCAGAGGGGATGGCGGTAGCAGCCTTCCAGAACGGGTTGAGCAGGAATGGGTCGAGGGCAACCAGAAAGCTATTAAGCAAGCTCATGAAATACCCTCCCACCACTTGGGAAGAAATCCACAACGCCTATTGTGCCGAGGTAAAGGCCGACGAGGATGATCTCAATGGCCGGATCCAACGGCTAACGTCAGTACAAGCAGAAACAAGGAAGGATTGTCGTAATGACGGTCGAAGGGATCAGTTGGGTCCCTGCCTCGGCCGAGATAGACATCAGCCCTACATCATAATAGCCATTCCACTGCCCCCCGCGAAATGCGGATGGCTCTCCTCAGCATACCGCGGCACAGCGAAACGAAAGAGGTATGCCTCTGCTCTTATCTGCTCATAATTTTTGTGTTTCCCCCTTAGAAATAGTGTACGCATTGGAAAAGCTCGGAACAAAGGTACAGTGGCCGCAAAAGATGAAGTCCGACCCAAGCGCTCGGAAGTCGAATGTCCTCTGCAAATTCCACAATGGTGAGAGCATAAAACTGAGGACTGCATAGGTCTGCGGCAGGAGGTAGTAAGAATACTAAATCAGGGACACCTGAGAGAACTGATGAGCGACCGAGGACGAGCCAACTTTGCTCGTAGACACGAACAACCCCAGGGACCTCCAAAACCACCCTCTCCCACTCGTACCATACAAATGACCATCGATGGAGGTGACGGGACAACAATAAACCATGTAAAATTCACCACTACACACAAACTCAAACGGTCGATCACTCATGAACGGTATGATGACCTCGAAGATAGTATCGTCTTCGATAAGTCAGATACCGACGGTTTATCTTTCCCTCACTACGATGCTCTTGTTATCACTTTACGCATTGCAGATACTGATGTAAAAAGAATAATGGTGGACGACGGAAGCGACGCGTGTATTATCCATCCTCGAGTCCTCGTATAGATGAGGCTCGAAGATAAAATAATACCACGTTGCATAACACTAATGGGTTTTAATAATGCAGTCGAGCGAACTTCTGGAGAGATAATGCTACCCGTTCTAGCCGGAGGAGTCACCCTGGAATAACGTTTCACGTCATGGACCAAGACACAACCTACAACGCTATCATAGGGCACCCATGGATACACGCCATTCGAGCAGTCTCGTCAAGTCTCTATCAAATAATCAAGTTCCCTACTCCATGGGGGATATTCAGCATGCGGGGCGAACAACGCACTGCACAAGAATGCTATCGCATCGCCCAGTACTACGCACACACCCAACAACTAAAAGGAGCGAGCACGGAAGCATAGCAATTAGCGATGTCGGGAACCAAACTCGACGTACAGACAGACGTTATCAAGGATCCCGACATCGTGGAAGCCTCCGAGTCGACCATAGAAGATCTCGATCCCGTCCAACTATGCGACAACGACAGCACAAAAAAGGCTTATATCGGGCACAGTCTCTCAGAACCAGGTAAGTTTCATAAATTCTTAGCTGACAATGCCGATTTGTTTGCCTTCTCCTATTCAGATATGCCAGGCATCCCTAAAGACATCACCACACACAAATTGAATGTTGACCCCCTCTATCCACCAGTGCGGCAAATGAGGAGAAAGTTTAATGCCGCAATCAACGAAGCCATCAACGAAGAAGTCGATAAGCTGCTCGCCAATGGCTCCGTCCGAGAGTCCAAGTATCCCCAGTGGGTCGCCAATGTGGTCATGGTGAAGAAGAAAAATGGAAAGTGGTGGATGTGTATTGATTTCACGGACCTAAACAAGGCGCGCCCAAAAGACTACTTTCCATTACCAACATCGACCAGCTCATCGACGCAACAGCGGTACACGAGTTGCTAAGCTTCTTAGATGCCTACTCGAGTTACAACCAGATCCTCATGGAGGAAGAGGACCAAGAGAAAACTACTTTCATCACTCTCCAGGGAACGAACTGCTACAGAGTCATGCCGTTCAGACTAAAGAATGCGGGGGCGACATACCAAAGGTTAGTTACCAAGATGTTCAAAGATCAACTTGGCAAAACAATGGAAGTCAACATTGATGACATGCTGGTCAAATCGAAAAGGAAAGAAGACCACATCGATCACCTGAAGGAAGCATTCGACATACTGAGGCGGTACGGTATGAAACTAAACCCCGAAAAATGCACCTTCGGCGTAACCTCGGGAAAATTTCTTGATTTCCTGGTGTCGCAAAGAGGCATCGAGGTCAATCCAGATCAGATTAAGGCCATCGAAGGAATAGCCGAAACATTAACCAGCAAAAGCAGGTACAAAAATTGACAGGTCCAATGGATTTCAGAATGTGTCGACGCCCTAAGAAAACTAAAAACATACTTGTCCTCGCCGATATCACTCGCCAAGGCAGATCTAGGCGAATGCCTCCTTGTCTACCTAGCCGTCTCCGAAGTCGCGGTAAGCGCAGTTTTGGTCCGCAAAAACAAAGGTACGCAATCTCCGATTTACTATATCAGCAAAACCTTAATTGATGCCAAAACGAGGTATCCCCATCTCGAAAAATTGGCTCTGGCATTGGTCATAGCTTCACGGAAGCTTAGACCATATTTTCAATTTCACCCCATAAAGGTGGTGACGACTTTTCCCCTCAGGAGCATCCTGCACAAACCCGAACTGTTGGGTAGATTGGCCAAATGGGCCATAGAATTGAGCGAGCACGATATAACATATCCACCGCGAACTGCGATAAAGTCGCAAGTACTCGCCGATTTCGTCTCCGACTTCAGTGCAGAAATACTGTCCGAGGTCGAGCAAGAAGCGCTTCGCACCTCCCCTAGACGACCCAACCTCTGGGTCCTCTATACCGATGGTGCATCTAATGCGTCGGGGTCTGGATTGGGACTCGTACTTGAAGTCCCAACAGGCGAAGTGATTCGCCAATCCATATGGTGTCCCGAAATGACTAATAATGAGGCTGAGTATGAGGCCGTAATTGCAGGACTGAAATTGGCCCTCAAGTATGGTGCACGATGAGTCGTCCTCCGCTGCGACTCTCAACTTGTTGTAAACCAAGTTACTGGGACTTTCCAAATCAAGGAGCAGAGGCTACAGAAATACCAGACAGAAATCCATAAGCTACTACCAGAATTCGATGAATGCCGACTCGACCAGATACCCTGGGCGCAAAACATCAAAGCAGACTATCTCGCCAAGCTGGCGGCATCAACCAAAAATATAACCAAGGAAAACGTGGTCACCCTCCTCCACTCATCAATAGACCAAGTCGAGGAACATTCTATAAATTTAACTTGGGACTGGCGCAACCGAATTATAACATATTTGCAGGAGGGAACACTCCCACAAGACAAAAAAAGAGGCCAAAAAGCTTCAGATACTGGCGGCCAGGTACAACCTTATAAATCACGACCTTTACAAAAGGACGTCCGGCGGTCCTTTGGCAAAGTGCCTAGGACCAAATCAAAAAGGAGTGTGCTCGGAGAAGTACACGAGGGTCACTGCGGTGCCCATACAGGCAACCGAGCCCTTGTCAGATGCCTCATCTGGGCAGGATATTACTGGCCCACTATGAAAAGGGAGGCCGCAGATTACGTCAAGAAATGTGAACTATGTCAAAAGTACGCACCTATGATACATCAGGCAGGAGAACTCCTGCACTCCGTCACTTCACCATGGCCATTCATTAAATGGGGAATGGATATCGTCGGACCCCTCCCAGGAGGGCGAGGTAAGACACATTTCCTTTTAGTTTTAATTGACTATTTCTCCAAATGGGTGGAAGCAGGCGCGTACGCCCAAATATGCGAGTAGGAAGTCATCACATTCATATGGAAAAACATCATATGCCACTTCGGCATCCCCAAAGAAATCAGCTGCGACAACGGAGCTCAGTTCGTCGAAAAAAAGACGATAGAGTTCTTCAAAAAATGGTGCATCAAACGAATACTCTCCACACCATACCATCCTGCTGGCAACGGTCAAGCAGAATCCTCCAACAAAACAATATTGAATATACTAAAAAAAAGCTTGAAGACGCCAAAGGGCTACGGCCGGAACTGCTACCAGAGGTATTATGGGCCTACTGCACTACGCCAAAAACCAACACAGGCGAAACGCCATATTCGTTAGTCTACGAAACTGATGCCGTTATACCCGTTGAGGTCGGAGAACCTAGCCCGAGATACTCCAATGAGAGTGGGCCAAACAACGACGAAAATAGAATACAAGACCTGGATGAAGTAGAAGAATGGAGAGATATGGCTCATGTAAAGATGGTAGCCCAAAAACAACAAGCGGAAAGGTACTACAATAAGAAGGCCAAAGTAAGACCACTCAAAGTCGGGGACTACGTCCTCAAGACCAAAACACAAGCAACCAAAGACCCAAAAGAAGGAAAACTGGGAACCAACTGGGACGGGCCATATAAAATCACAGAGGCAGCAAACAAAGGGGAATTCCAACTAGAAACAATGGAGGGAAAACTACTACAAAACAACTGGAACGTTGCCCACCTCAAATACTTCCACTTCTGAAAAATGACGCCGCCCAAGTCGTACTCTTTTTCCCTCACCCGGGTTTTGTCCCAATTGGGTTTTCTCGGGGAGGTTTTTAACGAGGCAATGAGGGGGACGTCCCGAAGTTTAGAGTATAAATCATTGCCCCGCCTGCCGATAGTATCTCCAGGCCGAACAATGAAGCGACTAGATACAAGGAAACCTCTACTTCTCCAATGTGTACGAAACCGACATGTATCTCTAATGTATGAATGGAATCGACATGTATCTCCAATGTATGTACGAAATCGACATGCATCTCCAATGCATGTACGAAATCGACATGTATCTCCAATGTATGTACGAAGTCGACATGTATCTCCAATGTATGAATGAAATTGACATGTACGATACTCGAGTAAATGAAATAAAACAACATTTTACCCTCCATCGATCTTCTTTCGCAATTAAGAGTTCGACCTTGCTCGAAATGCAACGGGTTAACATTTTGACATTAACTCGAAATAACACCCTTACGGAAAAGGCCGTCGCCAAAAACAAGAGTTCAACCTCGCTCGAAATGCAACGGGTTAACATTTCGGCATTAACTCGAAATAACACCCTTACGGCAAAGGCCGTCGCAAAAAACAAGAGTTCGACCTTGCTCGAAATGCAACGGGTTAACATTTCGACATTAACTCGAAATAACACCCTTACGGCAAAGGTCGTCGCCAAAAACAAGAGTACGACCTTGCTCAAAACTCAACGGGTTAACATTTCGACGTTAACTCGAAATAACACCCTTACGGCAAAGGCCGTCGCCAAAAACAAGAGTTCGACCTTGCTCGAAACTCAAAGGGTTAACATTTCGACATTAACTCGAAATAATACCCTTACGGCAAAGGCCGTCGCCAAAGACAAGGGTTCGACCTTGCTCGAAACACAACGGGTTAACATTTCGACATTAACTCGAAATAATACCCTTACGGCAAAGGTCGTCGCCAAAGACAAAGGTTCGACCTTGCTCGAAATGCAGCGGGTTAACATTTCGACATTAACTCGAAATAATACCCCTACGGCAAAGGCCATCGCCAAATAAACAACGACAAAAAAACAGTTCAGAGGTACACAACAAAAAAATAACCGTTCCATTACAGTTGATATATTACAAGAGTTTTTTTTACAAAGAGCTCAAGGACGCCCTCACAGAAATAACAAAACAAAAATAAATACAACCAAATCCTACGCCACATCATCCCCCATGGCATACACCTCATAGTACCAAGAATCGGAGGCGAGCTTGTCTGCATCGTCAGAATCAACATCGTCTCCACCAGGCATGCCGGGGTCATAACCGCATGCCTCACGAGCTGCACGTGCTTTAACACGCACATCCCAAAGTTCTGCCTCAAACACCTTCCCATCAGCATGAAGAGACTTATACACGTCAAGCCGAGCTTCGGCATGAACCCACATCTCATATAAATCTTGTGGCACGATAGGGTCGGCCGAAGCATGAGATGTAGAGGGTTGCGACTGCCGATGCACATCCTCCGCTTTCAAAGCGGACACTTGTTCGTTTAACATGGACAACTCCGCCTCCAGATCTCGGATACGTCCCTCAAATCTCGCTACCTTAAGCGCAGACGTCTCCACCTCCTTGTCACGTTCTGATCTACAAACACGAAGGGCGTCTTCCAAAGCCACTACCTCAGAGATGGCAGTCGACCTATCCCTTTCAGCATGAGCCAATCCATCAGCCTTAGCGCTCAACTCGCCCCTAAGGTCGACAGCCTCCGCCGCCCTCCTATCAAGCTTAGCAGTTAAGTTGGCCATCTGCAATTGAAGGTCGGCATTCTCGGCCATGACCCCCTTACTCAGCTCGAGTTCAACTTCCTTGTCCTTGAGAGCCGCCTCAAGTTCACTACAACAAGCAATGGCCTTCATTAGATCTTCATCTCGCTCTCTCAGCTCTTCGACTTTTGCGCCAACTGATTCTCCTTTTGCTTGAGCCCGTCATGGAACAGCTGAAAGTCGTTGTCCTGAGTAAAGAGATCGGCCAACGCACGATGTTTGGTGCGGTACTCCTTATATTGGGAGGTCATCTTCCCAAAAATGGTCGTCCTCCGCCTATCCCTACGTTCGCGCTCGATCTCCATGATGAGGGTCTAGTATGCAAAGCAAATTCAAAACAAAGAGTGGGTTAAGGATACAAAAAAATCCAAAAACGAAGAGAAACGAGAAGCATTTACTCGTAGAGCCATGCCGGAAACACTCCGTGATAGCTCTACGTCACTCATTCCCTTAAGTACCGCGCTCTCGGAAGTAGCGCACAAAGGGGAAAACGTCGATGCTGCCTGCTCACAATTCGCCAACAAGTCATACTCCACAGGGATGACTATGTGTCGATCAGGACCTTCCGTCTTTACTTCGATGCGAGTATGTCGCTCTAAGTAAGCGCGCACCTCTTCCGGGTTGACATCCGAACCTGAACCGTCGTCCTCGACATGCTCAACTCCGCCTCCTCCGACGGCGGACGATGCGCTACCCTCGGCGGACCGTACAGATCCCCGCCTTGATATATTCCTTCGGCCCTAGGGGACCTCCCTGCCCGAATGGTGTCCGCCATAAAAACGGCACCTGTGCCTGAACCAGGTAAAGACGCCACCCCGAAGCATCAGTTCTGTTCTTTCCAGTATCGGTGGCGACGGCCTTCCCGAGCTCTACCCTACTCCTTTTCCTCGACGGTGATTCATCCCCGTTGGAAGGCTCATCCAGGAGATGGTAGACCGGTCGAGAAGAGATCTAATCCCGTACGATAACGTCATGAGAAGAGTCTCTAGCCGGTACAGATTGAACACGGTCTCCTCGGACGGACTCAGCTAAGGCAAATTGCATGCCTGCTGATGCAATGGCTTAGGAGATTGCCGGAACTGGGGCCTTCTTCCTAAAAGCCCTACGACCTATCATCACGAAAAGGCTGTATCAATAAACGACAACAAACACCCAAAGATCAAAACAAAAGGAACACTTACCGGATGAAACTCTCGGCCCAAAACGTTTGAGGAAGGCGGGCCAATCTCGAGTCCCCGCCGCATAAGGCAGTACGCCAGCTACCCAATTCTCGATATCAACGACAGGAAGAGGGGTACGTCTCGCAGCTATACAGAAAAGTTACAAATAAGTACAAATCGGAAAGAACGAAAGTAAACTACGAGTACCAATACCTACGGTTATGATTCCACCGCTCTGGGAATCTAGCGGGTTCCGACACCAGGTGCTCGGGTCTAATGAAGAAGTATTTGTGCCAAAATTTGTGGCTTGCCCGATCGTCCGTCCCAACCACCAACCCCCTGGTCCCACGATGCCGCAAGTGCATCATGGTGCCCCTGTGAAAACTCGAGGAAAATAAATGTAAACGGTGATGAAGGCCAACTTCACACCCCGCCAATTCCGCATACTTCGTCAGTACTAGAAAAATCTTATACGTATACGGAGATAGCTGCACTGGGCAGACCTCGTAGAACCGACAGAATTCCTTCGCCGGCGAAAGAAGAGGGAGGGTGTGGCCGATCACAAAGGGATATACGTAAAAAGCACAATATCCCGGTCTATGAACCTCCACGAGGTCCCTCCCAGCCGGAACCATCTCAACATAGGGAGGAATGTTGTACGTAGACCGGAGGTCATTTATATGGGCCTGCTCGATTTCAGAAACCACCAGAACGGGGGAAGAGGCAAGTTCTTTGTGAAAATCATTCCGAGACATAGGGTTTCTTGGGAGTATCTCCTCTATAGTGGGAAAGATGTCCCCCTCCTCAACTACCATATCCTCGCAACTGGAAGGAGGTGCCATGGATAACGGGGTGGCGTCAAAAATTTCCTCGTGTGTCCGATACGTTCTGGGCATCTTGATAATAAAGGGTATGTTGGTAAAACGTAAAATGAAGAATGGTGATTGAACAGAGAGGATGAGAAGAAAAATCATGAAAATAGAGCTAAAAACACAAGAATAGATGACCAAAAGAGGCAATGCATACACAAGAAAGGAAATGGCTAAAAGTTCTTAAAAAACAAAAACTTCACCTATTATAGGGTTGGGTGGCGCTAGAATCGAAGCGGAAGGCTGCCAATGGCACCAAAACCAAAGCGACAAGCAATCAGTCTCTGTCTCGGGAAGACGCGTAATGATGACGCACGTGAGAGTGACTTCATTTCCCTATAAGCTACACCAACCAGGATATCGTGGAACGCATCACTCTTTCTTTCCTGGTCAAACCGGCGTAATTCAAACAGCCAAATTTCTCCGCGGGTATAGGCGATGTTCGCTTATCAAGGACGTACAGGGCCACGAGCTCAACAAGCGGAGGGACTAACTGTATGGGTCCAAATTTGGCAACCACGACAGTTACCAAGTAGGACGAGGAACGAGGTTATCGTAACGCAACGTGTGATGGTCGTCATGATAAAGGACGACGACCAAGAGCGGTGAGTCGAGACGAGATGTCAACTGTAGTTTAAACTTAGTGGGAGACGGTAAGAATATGCTTTTCGAATATTCTTTATGTTGTACTTTTTAGGGTTTCTTGGGAGATTGTCCCTTATAAATAGGAAGAGTTAGTAAAGAAAAAGAGGATCTGGGCAAGAGACAAAAGAACACTTTGTAAGAATATGCTTTTCGAATATTCTTTATGTTGTACTTTTTAGGGTTTCTTGGGAGATTGTCCCTTATAAATAGGAAGAGTTAGTAAAAAAAAAGGGGATCCGGGCAAGAGACAAAAGAACACTTTGTAACAGATTTATCTGAGAGAATATACTAGAAAGGCCTTATTCATTGAGTGCAAAACTACATATCATTGTTCTACATTGACAGGGTTTAAAAGATTCCTCAATTATCTCATATCTCTTCTCTTTCCACTCTGTTACCGAGGAAAGAAGCTTTCCGGGAGATTTCAATAATTGGGTAGCAACTTCGTATGATTACGCCGATCGCATTTACTTAAATTGATTGCATATTTGTGTTGTTGCATTTATGAGCATTTAATCGACTCAAATATATTAACCAATGCCTTTCATTTTATCTATTCTATCTATCATTTGGTCTAGATTTATTATCCTTAACTAAGATTCACTCCTCTTCTTATCATTGATTGATTTAATTAAAAAGTTTAATATTTTTTGGTCAAACAACTATTTAATTGCTCCTACTTATTATGGTAAAGTTTTACATTATAAATGGAAGGCCAAATACATATGCACATCATTAAACTTGGCCCAATTTTTTATTTTAGCACTTTAACTCAGCCTTGTTCCATTTTGGCCCTCCAACCCCATTTCTTTTGTTCCACTTTGACACAAAAAATTTTCTCCCATGTCAAAATACAGCGCGTGCAGCTGCTACCCTCACCCCCACCCCACTGCCCCCCTTTCCCCCCCCCCCTTCACCCCCCTCCCCCCCTTAAATTTTTTTTAACTTTTTTTTGTAATTTCAAATTATTATTATTTTTTTCGTTTTTTCTGCCCACATCCCGGGGACAAAAATATTTTTTATATATATATTTTCAGTAATAACTACGGGTTCAACTGAACTCATAACTTTCGACGCAGAGTAAAAATTTATTTAAATTGTAAAAAAATAGATATAAACCCATAACATTTAAAAATATAATGGGTTCTTTTGTTCCACTTTGACATGAAAACTTTTATCCTAGGTAAAAAAGCAGTGCGACAAATACCCAGCTGCTACCCCCACCCCCACCCCTGCAATTTCTTTTTTTTTTGTAATTTCAAATTATTATTTTTTCGTTTTTTCTGCCCCCCTCCCGTGGAAAAAATATTTTTTTTTATATATTTCAATAATAACTACGGGTTCAACTAAACCCATAACTTTCGACGTGGAGTAAAAAATTATATGTAAAAATTCATTAAAATTGTAAAAAAAATAGATATAAACCCATAACTTTAAAAATATAATGGGTTCAATGTTAAAAATATTAAAATTAAATTCATAGGATTTAATTCTAGATCCGCCTCTACGTTGGGAGTATGAAATTTGGCTTAAAAAATGGCTCTCACGAGCCTACAAAGGTGAGACAAATCACACATGGAATCTAGTCAGCTTTTGTGTCAAAGTGGAACAAAAGAAATAGAGTTGGAGGGCCAAAATGGAACAAGGCTGACTTAAAGTGCCAAAATGAAAAATTGGGCCAAGTTTAATGGGCTGTCTATGTATTTGGCCTAAATGGAACATGTGCAGTGGTAAAAATAGCACGGTATAGCTAGTTTTCGGACTGGTCATTCAAAAATAGCCAGCGTTTACCAAGTCAATGAAAAATAGCCACTATTTTGCTGCAATAGAGACCGGTCGCTGGCTCCAGTATAATATACTGGAGACTGGAGCACCGATGCTCCAAACTCCAGTATATTATACTGCACCAGTATACTTGCTGGAACTCCAGTATATTATGCTGGAGTTCTAGTGTACTTATGTTGGAACTCCGTCATATTATGCTGGAGTTCCAGCATACTTATCCTGGAACTCCAGTATAATATGCTGGAGTTCAAGTATACTTATGCTGGAACTCCAGCATAATATACTGGAATATTTTTCGGGTTTTGAACAGTGTTTTCGCTCAGATTTATCTTTACATAAAAAGTGGCTAAATTTCGATTACTTTTGAAATTGGGCTATTTTTGAACGACCAATTATAAATTTGGCTATTTTTGAATTTCTCCGTGTGCAGTGGTGCACTAGATGTATGCCAAGTATTTTTCGAATCCTAGGGGGAGTGGGTAATTGATAAAGACAATGAGCCACCTTGACATGCATATAAGTTGAAAACCCTACACAATACAAGTTAGGCCCTTACCTTTTGTCTTGACCTTTAGAAAGGCACACAGCTGACGGCCAAAACCCAAAAATCTTCTTCTATTCGTTTGCTCTCTTCTAAAACTATGGCTCCCAAAAGCAAATCTCGCTTAGTAGACCAGCCTCCTTCTGCTTCCTCTTCTGAAGAACAGGACCCGCAACAAGCAGAAGAATCCCAAGAAGAAGAAGAAGCACAATCCGAAGAGGAACAAGAAGAAGAAGAATCTGGTGAAGAAGAAAGTGACGAAGAAGAGGAAGAAGAACCCAAAACAGCCCCTCCTCTTGAAAAAAAACCCACTTCCCAAAAACCCCTTCAAACCCCACAAAACAAACTTCAGTCTTCTTCTTCTGAGTCCGGAACTGAAGATGGGTCAGGATCCGATTCCGATTCGGAGTCGGGTCAATCCCAACCTTCCCCTTCTGCTTCCGACTTCACCGTCAAGCCCAGTATACCCGCAGCAAAATCCCCATCAAAACCCCTTTCAAAGAGGCCTCAAGAAACCCAACAACAGCAGGCCCAAAAAGAAAAACACTCAAGGCCCAATAAAAAGCCCAAGATTTCTGAAGAAGATAGTAAGGTTTCTGAGGAGAAGAAATCAGCTGCTACTACACCTAGCAGGCTATGGAGTGACGAAGATCAGCTTGCTATACTCAAAGGTATGGCTGAATTCAAAGCCCAAAAAGGTTCCGAACCAAATGCAACTGATATGTCTGCTTTTCATGACTTTATTAAAGGGAAATTGCAAGTTGAAGTTTCAAAAAGTCAAGTTACTGATAAGCTTAGAAGGTTAAAAAAGAAATTTGTAACTAATATGAAAATTGGTGAGGAACCAGTTTTCTCTAAGCCTCATGATTATTTAATGTTCGAGTTTTCTAAGAAGATTTGGGGTGATGCTGGAACTAGTAATACTAATGGAGTTAATGAGAATGTTAACAATGGCACTAATGGGAAAGCTAAAAAGACTGTTGATGTTGTTAAGAAGAGTACTGCTGAACCTAAGAGAAGTGCTAAAATTAGTACCTTTACTAAACCGAAGGATGATGAGAAGCCTAAGGAAGACGAGAAACGGGCTGCTGTGAAAGAGGTAGATAAGGAGGATGTTGTAGTAAAGGGTGATGATCGACAGGATTTTCGGTCTAAGTATCCAAATTTAGCTGCATCCTTTAGTTTGCCGGCCATGTCTTCTATCTTTCCGAATGGTGTTGATATATTTAAGGAGAATATGAGTTTGATTGCTAGTGACAAGGCTAAGGTGTTGGAGGAAAAGTGGAAGAAACTGCACGATGATGAACATGACTTAATGCTCAAGCGCTTAGATTTGATTAGGGAGCATTACAAATTGGTGGTTGATGCAAGGAGAGGTAACTAGATGTTGATGGATTATTTTGTTCTTTTTTATGCAAACTTTTGGGTACCTAGCCTGTGGAGCTTTTTACGTTTGTTCTCGTCTCTCAAGACAATTTCTTCTTCGTGTTAATGAACTTATGATTGATCCTGCAAGTTAGATTTTCTTTTTCAGTTTAGTTCATACATGTTATTTGCTTCTTTAGTTTTATTACAAGTGAAATGGTTTATCTGGGATTTATAGTTTTGCTTCCTCTGTTTGTTCTGTCACGACCCGGAATTTCTACTCTCGGGAGTCGTGATGGTGCCTACTAGTGAGAGCTAGGCAAGCCAAACCTTAATTACCTCTTTTAGCAAATATCAGCAATCGCATGCAACATTGGAATTTAATAATAAAGCGAAAGTCTTAAATTAAAGGAACTGAATAGGAAATGCGGAAATCCAACATAAGCCTCTACCCAAGATCTGGTGTCACAGTGTCACAGACTGTCTAAGAGTCACTACAAACAAAGTCCGAAGGAAAATACAATAAGTTGTTTTTGAAACAAAGAAAATGAAACAGGGAATAAAATAGAGGGAGACGCCAGGGCCCGCGAACGCTTGCAGGTCTACCTTGGGTCTCCGGGGAAGCTGAAGGAAGCCCTCCAACTACTGATGCTGTCCAATACCTGAATCTGTGCAAAAGACCACAGAGTGTAGTATCAGCACAACCGACCCCATGTGCTGGTAAGTGCCTACCCTAACCTCGGCGAAGTAGTGACGAGGCTAGGACCAGACTATCAAATAAACCTGTGCAGTCATATAAAAATACAGCGGAAAGTAAAAGCAGGTATAAGCAAGTAAGAATGGGAGGGGGAAACATGCTTCGGGGAATAACAGGTAAAAACAGAATATCAAGAGAATAATAAAGAACATCAATAATTTAACTCCAACACAGATAAGGGAAATAAAAGCAGGTTTCATTGTCAGTACATATCTCGTTGCAGGCGTGCAACCCGATCCCATTTCATGTATCTCGTGGTAGGCGTACCACCCGCTCCCATTTCGTTGTATCTCGTGGTAGGCGTACCACCCGCTCCCATTTCATTCTATCTCGTGGTAGGCGTACCACCCGCTCCCATTTCATTATATCTCTGTTGCGGCGTGCAACCCGATCCGTATATAACATTGTTGCGGCGTGCAACCCGATCCATATTTAATATTGTTGCGGCGTGCAACCCGATCCATATACAATATTGTTGCGGCGTGCAACCCGATCCATATACAATATTGTTGCGGCGTGCAACCCAGTCCATGTTTAATATTGTTGCGGCGTGCAACCCGATCCATATACAATATTGTTGCGGCGTGCAACCCGGTCCATATTTAATATTGTTGCGGCGTGCAACCCGATCCATATACAATATTGTTGCGGCGTGCAACCCGGTCCATATTTAATATTGTTGCGGCGTGCAACCCGATCCATATATATAATATTTACAATTATAATGAGAGTCCCGACAAGAGATCGATAAGGTCCACACTCTCCCGACAAGGGATTCGATAGCATGAGTAATTACGTCCCGGCAAGGGAGAAACATCTATAACCACACTTGTTCCAAAATCTAACTACCGCAGCTATAACCGATCCTGTTACAACATCTAACTGCCACAACTATAATCAATCCTATTACAACATCTAACTACCACAACTATAATCAATCCTGTTACAACATCTAACTACCACAACTATGATCAATCCTGTTACAACATCTAATTACCACAACTATAATCAATCCTGTTACAACATCTAACTACCACAACTATGATCAATCCTGTTACAACATCTAACTACCACAACTATTATCACACTTGTTACTACACCTAAACACCTCAGCTATAACCAAACCTATGACATCATATAACTACCGCAGCTATAACTTTAGTCCTTACTCAACACAAGGAATCATTAAACTAAGCATCTGTAATATCAATTAAGAACACAATACAAGGGAACCACAATTCGACAATAGCCCGCCAAGGGACAGCATAATGATCTTTTCTCTCCTCACTTTTACTTCACAATTCACTTCACAACTCGAGCCAATGCTCTAGAGGTTCAATTATCACTTATACTTTCGCAATTCGCTATACAACTGGAGCCAACGCTCCTCAATATCCATAGGTCACGATTCTTTCCACATCTTTGCACAACAAATAGAAATAATCATCAAGGCATGAATAATACAACGAAGTCATGGAAATCACAATATAGGACTCACGGTCATGCTAGACATCAATGTATAGATACTCGTCACCATGCCTATACATCGTACTCGACAATTAGCAAGTAGCAAATAAGACTCAACCCCTATTCCCTCAAGCTAAAGTTAGACCAAACACTTACCTCAACTTCCACGGCCAAATCAATCCACCGCAACTGCTTTCCCTCTCGAATTCGGCTCCAACTCAATCAAATCTATACAATAATGACTTCATAGTATCAATATATACTAAACAAATCAAACCCAATGTCTAATTATAGATTTCCAAGCTTTCTTCCAAAAATTCCAAAATCGACCCCGGGCCCGCTTGGTCAAAACACAAGGTTCGAACCAATTCCATATCACCCATTCCCCCACGAGCCCGAATATACAATTTGTTTTCAAATTCGACCCCAAAACGAGGTCTAAATCGAAGAAAATCGAAAAGCCCTAACTCTACCCATTTCCCCCAATTTCAACTCTAGATTACATGATTTGAGCTTAGGAATTTGATAAATGATGAAGGAAATTGAAGGAAACAAGTTAAACAATACTTACCCAAGAAGCTTTGGTGAAGGGAAGCTCTAGAAATCGCCTATGGGCTGTGGAGAAGATGAACTCGTGTGTATTTTGTGAAATTTCCCATCACTGGTTCTGTTTTGAATTTTAAAAATCACTGGGCAAAAATACCCTTCGCGTTCGCGGGAAGGGGGCCGCGTTCGCGAAGGGTAAATGGGCCAAGGCATCGCGAACGCGAGATGCTAGTCGCGAACGCGTAGAAGAATGGGCTGGGTCCGGGATTTGGTTATACGCGAACGCGATAGGGGACTCACGAACGCGGTGAAGGAGGGAGGCTGAACTATGCGAACGCGGGGACTACTAGGCGAACGCGAAGAAGGGGGAGCCTACAGGTATGCGAACGCGAGCTGAAGGCCGCGAACGCGAAGAAGCAAAATACTGTGCAAAAATTGCAGAAAATCTGCTATCATCCTAAGTCCAAAACCACCCCGAACACCTCCGAAAATATTCCCGAGCCCTCGAGGCGCCTAACCAAACACACAAACTAACTCAACAACATCCTACGAACTTAATTGTGCGATCAAATCGCCAAAATAACGTCATAAACGAGGAATCAAACCTCAAAATCATCACTTTTTCATCAAACTTCATAAACTTTCAAATTTAGAGTTCTAAGTCCGAAACACGTCAAACGACGTCCGTTTTCAACCAAACTTTATAGAAAGCGCTTAAACCATATATAAGACTTGTACCGGACGCCGGTACCAAAATACGGGCCCGATACCATAGTCTTTTAATCAAATTTCATTTCCAATTTCCTTAATTATTTCCAGAAAACAATTTTACACAAAAATTCATTTGTCGGGTTTGGGACCTCGGAATTCGATTCCGGGCATACGCCCAAGTCCCATATTTTCCTACGGATCCTCCGGGACCGTCAAATCACGGGTCCGGGTCCGTTTACCCAAAATGTTGACCGAAGTCAAATTTATTCATTTTAATATCAAAATTTAGCATTTTTCTCACAGAATTCATATTTAAGCTTTTCGGCTACGTGCCCGGACTGCGCACGCAAATCGAGGCAACCCTAAATAAGGTTTTCCAGGCCTCGGAAGTATAAAATGGGTAAGGAAATAGGTGATGACCCTTTGAGTCGTTACATGTTCGAGTGTGATTGGCTCTATAAAAAGTTTGCAATGAAATGCATACACATGTTACATGGGTCGTGAGTGGGAGCTTAGTTTCCTAAATTTTCGTGACATTGACGTCATATATTGCAAATCATGCATCCTATCTGAATGGTGGAAGCAAGCAGCTGAAGTAGAAATTCCACCAGAACAAAGTTCAATTATCATTTCCTATTCCAGAAAGAAATACTAAAATGTTATCTTCCTCAGTTTTTGAGCTTGGGTTGTCCTTCAACTAATTTACATCACTCATAAAGATCTATTCTTCCATTTTGTTTTGTTCTTAACTAAGTCTACATCACGCAGGTGTTAAAAGACTTTTTTCTCCATGTGAGATTAGGTGTATCTTATCCCTTGTTAAAATCTCAATTATCGTATTCTGAAACCTAAAGACCAGTGCATTTGGAGGTTTGCATAACATATGGCGAAGCTATCTCAGGCGATCTTCTCTCACTTTATCCTCTATGTGCTACCTGCACTGTAATTTTTTCCAATTTACCTTATAAAAAAGAATTGTCCAGCTTTATAGTATCATACATCTCTTTTAATCTGTTCTTCATTGACTTTTATCTTGTGAACTTTTGAGCCCTTGAGAGATGACACTTGCTTCCATATAATATTGTCAGTTAGGCAGTCATTCTATCCTTAAGTATGTTGTATTGCACGGAATGATTGTAGCATTTTTTTCATGTCAGCCATCCTAGTTATTGTATGGTTATTATCTGTCTGTCATACCTTTTTCCAGGGAGACCGAGACGTAGATATCAAATAGCACCTAGCTCCATCTTATCTCACTTCACCTTCATTCTATTTATGGTGCAACATCCCCACCTTTTATCTCCTCTCCTCTGGCCTCTGGCCCTGTAGAATTACTTTGCACCATTCTTTTTTGGTGCTTTCTGAGACTTTTACTTCAGCTGCTCGATTTGGATATTTACTTGATGCACATTTATGACCCCACTAGTGTGATTTTACTGGGTTGTTGTTGTTGTTGTTGTTGCACATTTATGCCTCTCTTGAGCCGAGGGTCTATCTTAAACAACCTCTCTACTCAAGGTAGGGGTAAGGTCTGCTTACACGCACCACCCTCCCCAGACCCCACTTGGGCGATTACACGTTGTTGTACTTGATGCGCACTTACCTTAAGGTCTGCTTACACGCACCACCCTCTCCAGACCCCACTTGTGCGATTACACGTTGTTGTACTTGATGCGCACTTACCTTATATGCTGAGTTTTTCTGCTGCTTAAGTTAAAAGGTGGTGGACTTCATTTGCTGGAAAATTAAACTATGTAAATAGAGTAGAAATGATCTTTTTCGGGTTATATGTGAGCTGTTGAATCCCCTTTTTGACATGTAGAAAAATTCAAGTATAGTAGTAAAGGCGTTTCGGAATTACTTTAGGTCATAGGTTTGAGTCCAACCGTGACATCCTAGAATTTTTTTGAATCCCCTCGTATAAATTTCTGGTTGCGCTGGATTTTGTTCACTGCTGGAATACTCATATTTACGTGTAGTCATGAAACTTTGATTATTCTGACGGAGCTTATTGTTATATGAATCATATATTTAGTGCATCATCCTGTATTTCCTTAAAACTAAGTATCCGGTGCTTAAGCGTGTGGCATTTGCAGCACTCATTCAATTCTTTGGAATTCATCTGAATACATCTTCTCTTGACAGAGTGTGATCTTAGTCATAACAGTATCTTTACGAGGGGCTAATAGATTGGTGGGTTTGCTGCATTGTCAGAGTGATTTCCTTATTTTGCTCTATATTCTTTCCGTTTAATGTTCAATTTCTTTATCTTAATATTCTTTCCTTTTAGGGTTCTATTTTTTTTAGCCCTTACAGCTTGTTCGGATGATTGTTACCTATTGTATTGTATTGTTATTTTAAATGCAATATTTGTTTTAATTGTTACTTAAATTTTATTTTATCGTATCGTTAAATCATTCGTACGTGAAGACGAAAAGTAACACCGATTTGGTGTGATTGCATCGTTACCTTATTTTTCTCTCATCTTCCCTTCCCTTATTAGTACTCCTATTAAATATGGAAAGTACTGTATACCAAATATCTTACCTCAAAGTATTTGTTTTCATCCTTGATGCTATGGCTCTCATACTTCTCCTCTTCCTTCAGCAAAGGTGCTAGGCAGTTTGATTTTCGACACCCAGAAGGTGTATTAGGAATCCCATTTTCCAGATAAAGATACATTGATTATCAATAATAGTCTTCAATACTAATTCTAACTACGATCCACAATCATAGGCTAAGCCAGAGAGTTCCACTCTACCAAAATATATTCCATTATCTGACAGCCCCAAGAAAGAAGACGAAACCAAAAAAAAAAAAAAAAGAACTAAGTAGAAAATCAAGAACTTGCAATCTTAAAAAAGGGTTTGCCGTGGGAAAAGTAGTTGATAATATTAGACTATGGGGCAAGTATGTATCATTGAAGCTGTGGTAAAATATGCAACAGAAAAGATGGCATGGACAAAACATAAAATTCCACCAATAGAGAAGAAGTGATGATGTGAAAACCCACAGGAAGCTCTTGACTTGTTGTTTGCCATTGTCCCAATTACGAGCAATCCCATTGCTATAGCCATTATGATCCTGAAACCCCAGAAAGCATATATTAGCAGCATGTAGGGACACTTTTTGACTCTTAACTCTTTTTGGCTCAATGGTAATTCTGTCCTTTTGATTACACGTAACATTTCACCTCAAATCATGGACAGTGTTCTAATTCGATCTACCACTTTACCCCATCCCAACAAGGAATTCCCTTTCCACTGTTCAAGATATTATACTGGAGTATTAATTATTCCAATAAAATAAATAAATAGATAATCAAATACATAAAAAGTATTTTAAAAAGATCCCGAGTACAAGATAATATTTTTTCCTTATCTTGGCGATTTAGGTCCATGGATGTTTCAATCACTCCATCCAAGCATAGAAATTGTTCCAACTATACAATTATCCAAAAACAATTCGCAGCGCTATGGTAGATAAAGGAGGTAAATTTTTTTTTTTTTTTTTTATCTAACAAGAAACTTTTGGAAGCATCGTTAAACTGGTTGTTTATAAACTTGAAACGTACAACCTTTCTTAGTGAATGTACATACATTATAAAACATGTTACACATTTCTAAGTTGAAACCTGCCTTCCCCCACCTAAGTAGTCCTTTCTTAGCCCCGGTTTGGCCATAAATTTTGGCTTCCTTTTTTATTTTAAAAAATTAAAAACATTATTTGTTTATGAAATATGATCATGTTTTGGTGAAAAAAAATTTATGTTTCTGAAAACTGGTGCAATTTTTAGCTGAATTTTTCTCACTCACAAAACTTTTACTTTTCTTCAAAGAAAATGCATGTCCAAACACAACTTTAATTTCCAAAACTTATTTTTTGAACACAAGTTAAAAAACTCTTTTTTTCAAATCTATGTCCAAATACTAGCTTAACGTTAGTTGTACACGTGAATTCATGTTAAATGTGGTAAGAAAAAAGAAAGATGACAAGATTAGTCTTAAAATGCATGCATTTCCAGGATTGATGAATGAAGGGGTTGAAGACATACCAAGTAAAAACAAGACAAGCCATTGATAGTTGGCTGCTTGGGGGAGCTTTCTTAATGTCATCAGTAGTGCAAACGCTGCAACCTCCAAGAAGATTGGCTAGAACATGTGCTATTGCAAGAAGACAAGCTGCAGCTACACCTAGTACAAAAGCATCATGACTTGGCTCTTTACACTCGAACAACCACAACTTCAGGTGCTTTTCCTGTTCCAATATCAACAAAACAGAGTAATGTTATTGGTGTTATTTCTCAAATAACTAGTTTTACTTATAGTGGCACTTACCTGTAGCTATCTTTTAGGTAAACTGATGGTATAAAAATTCTTTTATAATTAGAGGCGGATCCAGAATTTAAATTTTATGGGTTCAAATTTTAAGATATTTTAGTATTGAAGCCATTATATTTTTAAAACTATAAGTTCATATATACTTTTGTTGCAAGTTTAGTAGATTTTTACATATAAATTTATGTTCCGCATTGAAACTTGTGGGTTCAATTGAATCGTCATCAGCCTGTCTATAATATCAGTATATAGAAGTTAAACTCAAAACATAATCAGATACCATGCATCAAACACAAATTTGTCAATAGGGGTTTGATAATGTATTGCTTGCATTGCTGTTTGGAAGAGATATACCTGGTTTTGAGCTGCTTCTGCTTTGATTCCAAGAATCCCAGCTATGGCGTCTAAGGCTACAATCAGTAAGCATGCAAAAATACCAAACATCTTAGCCATTTTTTTTTTATCAACTTCAACGACCCTAAGGGAAGGAACAGAAAAATGTATGTTTACATGAGATATACCATAGTAGTATAAATAGCTAGTGAGATATAATGAAATAGGCTCTTAGTAATGGTATATACAAAAAATTAATAATACCACAGTATATCTGTAGCTTTTAAGAAAAGCTTCTTTTGTCCATACAATGCTAGCTTTGTTTGTGCTTTTTTGCCTGCTTTTTCCTTCTCTTGGGATTCCCTATATTGCATAGAAATAAAGTTGGGTATAAACCAGCTAAGGAGTAAAGAATAATATAATGTGGCTTAGGCATCTATCAATGGACGAAAGATAAAATCGGTGAGTTTCCATTCGCTTTTTTGACTTTGAATTTAAGGTACACACATAGAATTACTTTACCCTCCACACCTCAGAATTCGTAATTTATCTAATTGTTCGTATTACACTCACCCAAGTCCGAATCCTGCATAAATGTGGAATACTTTGTATATCGGATAGCCATTATTCGTACTCCTCACCCAATTCAACTCTTCCTCAAGATAAAACAATTTTCTGTGTATATATATCTATTTAGATACAGTATTCGATGCCATTTACTTCAAATTCAAAAAAGTATATCTTTCGTTATCTATTGGGATATACTTAGAGGAAATTTTGATTTAAGACAAACTCAAATCACGATTCATTCTATTCGTTATTTTGAGTTTATGAAAACATGTCATTTGAAATCTTAGAGATTTAAAATCTATAAATTCTAAATCTTCTAGTTTTAAATTATAAATTTCTCCTACTGATTAAACTCCAAGTAAATGATACTTGAAAGCCATTTTCTTTAAATACTAAATTTCTAGTAATATTTATAATTTCATCTAAATTTCTCAATTTCATGAGCTTATATTAATAAAATAGTACGATCACGATGCTATAGAAAAGGAAAGGATCGAAAGGGAGAAAAGAAGAAGTACAAGAATATTTTAAGTAGTTTGCACAAGCTAGCATCAGTGTTCCTAGCTTGAGCAAGAAGCAAGAATCTATAGGCTTTCATACAACTAAAAAGCCAGTTCCCCACAAGATTAGACAGTACGAGAAGCACTTTTTCTCGTTATATTGTATATATATATATATAATGACTATGGAAAGAAATTATTTTGTTTAAATATTGACATTTCTGATGTGCTTATGTTTCTTTATATGCTTATAACTTTTCTATTGAAAAATGAACCTAAATCTGTGTTGTTCACACTATCCGACAATATTGTTGGGTACGTATCTGATTCTTCAAAAGTAGTATATTTTTGGAGGATCCGATTGTGCAGTATTTTGGAGAGTCCGCAACATAGATCTAAACAATCGCAAAACCAACCACTGAAACTAAGAATAGTCAGCGTGTGTATAATGCATGTATACATATAATCGTGTATAATTAATATACACTGGTCAAAAAAATTAAATATTAAATCCAGTCGATTGTTTGTGTAAAGATCCAGATTGGAACCAAATTTTCAGAATGGCATGACATAGCCATTTTTACGGGTGGTTATTGAAAGATAGCCAGTGTTTGCAAAGTTATTGAAAAGTAGTCACTATTTAATGCGGACGATAAAATCTGGACAAAAGTACCCAATTGAAACACGGAAAGTTCCAGCATAATATGTTGGATTACTCCTGCGTATAAGCTTCCAACATATTATGTTGGAACTCTACGGCATTATAAATCTCACCGCATTATGAATCTCACCACATTATGCTGGAATCTCATATGTACAAATTTTGAACTCCAACATATTTATGCTACAAATTTTCCGGATTTTTAAGGGTATTTTTGTTCAAATTTAATTTTCACATGAAAAAGTTGCTAAGTTTTGATTGATTTTGAAACTATCACTAATTTCAATTAGTTGTAGTAAATCTAACTATTTTTTATTGTTCCCCAACCAAATTGGGCCGGATATAAGATTGGGCCTTACTTTTGCACGGGCTAGAATTTCGGTAATTGAATGGATCTTAAACCAGAGTACCATGTCCAAAAGACACAGCAGATTCTAGACAGAGTGCATAACAATCAACAAAGCTTAGAAGTATTTTGTATAGTGAGGGACATTATCTACTGATCATCAACAATCAATTCAATTGTCTCTAATTCATTTAAATTTCTTTAAGTATTCTTTATTGTTTGATTTTAATAATTTTCTTAGAATCTTATGATGTTCCGTTTCAAAAAGAATGAATTTGTTATTATTTGACAATTATTCAAAGACACCTATACCGCTACTATTTAGTCCGGTCCAAAAAAAACATTAGCAACCAACACCAGGCATCATATATTTAATTATTTCTTTAGTACTATCAAACATCCCAATAAAATATCAATCTGAATCACTAGACTGCAATGGTGTGACAAATAGGTTACGGAATCAACTATCAGTGTTGTTTGATCAAAAAATATAACCTTTCGGTTAAATTATTTAATTTTATGTAACGAGGAGTTAAACTTAATTAATGATAATATCTCTAGATTTAGAACTTGATAGCATGGATAACATAAAATAAAGTCGGTAGGAAACTAAGAGTAATGCACATTTAATATTCCAAAAGATGTGTGCAGTAATAGGGGAATATCAAGCAACAAATAGCAATAAATGGCATTTATGTAAATAAGGAGAATGATTCACCCAATAATGAATGAAGTGGATGATTCCTCCTTCTGACAATGATGAATGACGGATAAATCCTAGAATGTTTGAACTATTCTCGGATATGATGGAAAAGTATGGAATAATGTGAGTAAGAATCTTGATGAAAAGGTGAAGTTTGTATCTTTGCTAGAGAGAGAGAATCTTCTCCTCAAAAAGTATTCTTATCAAGTGAATATTACATATCCTACACTATTGTCTCTTTTTCTATTTATATGAGTCATATCTTTAACAAACACTAATAGTACAAGTGCAAAGAATATTCAATAGAATATTCTCTTTACTATCCTATTACAAAAACTAGCCGTTATTGTTCTGTTCTTGGTGCTCGACTTCGGTCGTTATTGACAGCCCGGCCACGAATCTCACTGCTTCCTGGTCGACCTCGACTGATCCTTCCTTAGTGCCGCTTTACACCAAATTTCCTTAGGGCAGATTTTAGCCTATACAGTTAGCCCATCCACTTATTGAGGCCGGCCCGGGACGACCTTAATGAGCGAACCCTATTTGTCGTGGTTATGAAGTTTGGACGAGCAAGTCGAGTAGTGGCGTTTCAAACGAGGTGACAGCGTAAACTTTCATGAGCCGCAACCATTGGGGTCACATCGATTCAGAGTGACATCATGACATCATCTGTCATTATTATGCATTTTCCCGATACCTTGCGTCGTTTCCCGTGCCTTTGCCATTTCGGTACCTGCGCTGGGTAATGACAGTTTGATTTCTCGATCCTGATGCTTGAACTCTTATAAATAGGGATATAAAACCATTCGTTTATTTTTTGCATTCTAAATATCGAATCTGTGTCTTCTTCTTCATTCTTCATATAGAGTTCTTGCCCTCTTTGCCTGACTATCATATATCTGCTTTCCCTGATTCTGGTGATACCAACTGCTCGTGACTCTTCTACACTTACAACATCCTCTCTAAAAAATTGTTAATGTATCTTCTAGTTGTGGAAGGGCAACCGATCCTGTTCCTTTGGCGATGTATGCCTCCCCATTACAATAGTGTTTCTGTTGCCATCAAAGACGAGAATTTTCCTATGGTGAAGGAGATAATCCCTCGTAGTGAAAAGGTTAGATCTAATTTTTCGAAGGTGCTTGAGGACGACCCCGAGATCTCGGAGTCACTGATGAAAGAGGCTGAACTTGCTGAGTTTAGGGCAAAGTTCAAAATTCCTGCAGCGCGATATGTGTATACGGTCAAAACCAAGGGAGCATGATTTTGAAGTCTTAAATCGGGCTATGGGTCAGAGTCCGGGAGGCTCAAAGTGGGGATCAGACCCGGCTAAGGAACACCCGCCTTGAGGAAGCTGATCGAGGTCCTGACACGACTGCATTGAGGGCGTCGCAATCTTGAAGTCAATCAAGAAAGAGCGGGAATTTCTCAAGGACACGTGGACCTGGGCATTAATTATAGGATAAGGGTTGTACGAAATGGTACAGGTCCCTACTAGACCGTTATACACCTGTACCAATAGAATTCTTTACTTTTATGAGCAATGTACTATTTTGGGGTTTTCCCCTCCTATATAAAGGGGACCCCAATCATATTGTAAAGGGATCAGATCATTCACTGCAATAGAATATTCTTATTCTTCTCTTGTTTAACGTGCTCAGCTATTACTTTTCAGCTTTATTGCCTTTACTTTATTGTTCATACTTTATTGCTCTTAGTTGACCTCGAGGTACCTGGATAGTCGAGCTCGAGGCCCCCTACAGTTCCAACAGCATCAATTTGGTTCTTTTATTTCTTCTTACTTAAGCTCAATATTACTCATATAATCACTAGCATTAGAATATCTCACGTATCTTTAAAACCACAAATCATCTTTAATTGTTACTTACATTTTTCGAGGTAAACAATGTGGTACAAATACATCGCCTTGGGAATTGCGCTTTCTACGTGTACCCTTTCTACGTCGGCTAATCCTTCCCTATTCTCCCATTGGCGGAGGAATTCTACAGATATTATAGCGTTTTCCCGGTCCAACTTTCTCCATACATCTATAAGCTTATCCACATGCTTACGAAATATGCGGAATTAGCCAGGGTCGGGGTCGCACTTTGTCATTTGATGCATCTCTTAGCCCCTAGTTTCCATAGGTGGACGGTGTTGCACTTTCGCCACCGAGAGAGCAAGTGTTTAGTGGTGAAGATGGAGGATAAGGCAAATCGTCAGTTTTGGCTCAACTACTTCTTTGTTAAAATCGAGGACATGGTGGCCAACGCGAGCGGCTTCCTTGAGGCTTGGAATTATGCCCGTAAGTATCTCTCTCTCTCTCTTTTTCTCTTTTTTTTATATCAAGCGTTTGCTTTGCCAATTTCAGCTGTGTTTTGACATTTCGTTCCTTCTTCGTGCAACAAAGACTGAGCCCCTTCCTTTGGTCTGGAATATTCATGACTGGGTTAGCCAGGTTCTGGCTCACACGGTGGGGATTCGCGAGTGGCCGGCCTTTCTCAAGAAATTTGGGTTGGCGTCTTTCGCAGCCGGTGAGTTCGTCTGCTTTTACTTAAAAACTGTTTTGACTTTGTGACTGTTTGCTTGTTATAGCATTGTGTAGAAAGTGAATTTTTTAACCTTCCTTTTTCAGCTCGACCTTTGAGAAAACCGAGGGCTCCTCCTCCTGCATTTCGTAAGAGGAAAGCTAGTTCTTCGAAGTATGCTCCTGTTGCGATCGCGGTCAGGCCTGCCCGGTTGTCTGCTTCCATTCCGCCTTCTGCTGCGACTAGGTCGGTTCGGTCGTCGACTGCATCAGCAACAGAACTCCTGACTTCCCCCCCGCATCATTTAATAGGTTAAGAAGGGGAGTCATCGCCAAGCGAGGAGAGTTTGATTTCATGCAAAAGGAGATTAGTGGACATCGGTGATGGGACCATCCAAACCGTGGATTCAATAATGAGTGATCCCGAGGCGGCGACCGTCGTGCTTTAAGATGACGTTGATTTTCCGTTTGAGGTCCCGCCATCAACGGAGGCCGTAAAAGGCGTACCCCTTCACAATGCCGAGGCTGGAACTAGGGGGCCATATATGGAAGTTCCGGGTGCTGTGCAACGGGATGAGCTATCGTCCTCGCAGCCGGTTGATGTTCCTTCTTCTTCTGCCGATGGGAGAGATAAGGGTGTTGTCGAGGACGGCTATGAAACGGGCTCCGATCTTGATGCCGACGAGGTGCGGATGATGAGCGAAGGGTTTACCCAAGTTGAAGTGAGGTTGGAAGGGTCCACGCGGACCATAGTGATCCCCATAGATCGGGACTTACTGGTGAACATGGAGAGTGTGGTCCCATCCTTAGGTCCCCTTTGCTCCAACATGGAGGGTAGAACTCTCGAGGAACTGGACGATGCTACCCTACCAAGGAGTATAGTCGGCCTCACCCTTAGGGTAAGCTTTTCGAACTTTCTTTCAAATTTCGTGCATTGTAATTCATTCATACTTGTTGTTTGCCCTTGTTTTTTTTTAGACTGTGATTTTGGAAATCGAGAGTGCCCGCCGAGAGGATAGGCGCAAGGCCATTTACCAGAAGATGGAGCGGAAGTATCGTGACTACCGCAATAAGCACCGCGAGATCTGCAGGCGGTTTGGTGAGAGTGGCAACTTCCAAGCTCTCCGAGATGAGCTGAAAGAGAAAGATGATGAGTTTGTGAGAGTCATCGAAAAATGCAACATCCTCGAGGGGCCGTTGAGGGATAAAGAAGAAGAGCTCGAGGTGAGCAAGGGGGTCGAGGCCCAATGTGCCAATCTTCACGCCCAAGTGGTCTCGTTGCGGGCCGAGCTAGAAGAGTGTCTAATCAAGGCAGACGCTATGAGTGGCGAGGTTGCCGAGAAGGCAGCGGACTTAGAGAAGGCGAGATCGGCTCAGTTGGGGTCTTCGGGGAAAGCGGAGGCTTTGGAGGTTGTAATATGCATTCTTCGTTGAGAGTGGGAGTGTGCTCTGGAGACGGCCAGGCTCAGTGAGGAGCGACTCGATGAGGCTCAACCGTCTTCTTCTCGCACTTCTGCTTTTCCTGATATTCCACAGGATCTGCATGAGAAGTGGATCCATGTCGAGGCCCAACAAGATATATTTAGAGAGCTGATAGGGGCGGGGACAGTTTCGGAGGCCGACTTCGAGGATGCTCGTGTTAAGGAACGTACATCTCGGATTGCTTGTGGCTATAACCTGTATTTAGTTATGGCTGAGAGACGATTAGGTGTTAATTCGAATGAGGTCGAATGTAACCCGTGTTAAGTTATGGCCGAGGGCCGAACAGGTGTTAATTCGAATGAGGTTGGATATAACCTGTATTTAGTTATAGCCGAGGGCCTAATAGGTGTTACTTCGAACGAGGTCGAATATAACCTATATTTAGTTATGGCCGAGGGGCGACTAGGTGTTAATTCGAACAAGTTCGAATGTAACCCCTGTTAAGTTACGGCCGAGGGACAAACATGTGTTAATTTGAACGAGGTCGAATATAACATGTGTTAAGTTATGGCCGAGGGCCAGCCAGGTGTTAATTTAAACGAGGTCGAATATAACCTGTGTTAAGTTATGGCCGAGGGCCAGCCAGGTGTTAATTTGAACGAGGTCGAATATAACCTGTGTTAAGTTATGGCCGAGGGTCGAATGGGTGTTAATTCAAACAATGTCGAATGTAACACGATTAAGTTATGGCCGAGGGCCGAACAGGTGTTAATTCGAACGTGGTTGATCTCGTCCAAGTCACACCTCTATTCGAGGTTATGAAACGGTCGATGCAATAGTAATACCCAACAGAGTCCGAGTCGAATTCCACAAGGAGCTATGAGATTGGGATTTAGGAGTATATATTACGGTATATGAGTTTGAACTATCTTTGATTACATTTTCACAAATTTGGTTGTTTCTGTATCTAAATTAAACTAGGATTGCAAATAAGTAATTGAAACTAAGAAATGGTGTTTTTGTTGTTGTTTTCAAACGATGTAAAAGGCCTAGGACTATGACCTTAATCTAGGTGTTTGCATAATGGGTTATAAATTTTAAAGCTTGTTTTGTTGGCCGGGGTGTATTATAGCTATCAACACTCAATAACCCACTCAATACCTCTCGGTAAGAGAGTGATTTTGCCCAATTTGGCTTTCTCAAGTCCAAATGGGTATTGAACAAAATAGTTGATAAAATGCTCAAGTCGGGTTTTACTATCTCTAGGTTCAATCCTTTAATTGGGATTATCAATGTATTGACTTCATCCCAAATTCTTGTTAGCCAAGTTTTCCTAGACTAATAGCCTGTTTGGCCAAGCTTCTCAAGAGTCCAAAAGTGCTTTTTTCCCAAAAGTACTTTTTTCCCCTAACTTGAGGCGTTTGGCCAAGCTTTTTTGTGGGAAAAAAGTGCTTTTGGAAAGAAGCAGAAGCAGTTTCTGAGAAGCAGAAAAAAGTAGCTTCTTCCCAAAAGCAGAAGCAGAAGCAGTTTTGACTTTTCTTCTTACCTAAAATACCCTTAACAAAATATAGCAGATACCAAAGTAACTGTTAAACCTAATACTTAGGATATTTGTATAAGTATTTCTTCTTATTTTTAGGATAGCTTTTTAATATATAGTGACTTTAGGGGTGAATGATTTTATATTTGTTGAATGAATTTTAATATATTTAACTTATATTACAAATATTAAGTACTTCTTAATTTTATTTTCATATTTTACGTAAATAAAATAAAAAGATTTAATTATTGCCTGTAATAACAAATTTTTGAGATTATTTATTTACTTATAATATTAATTATTAAGTAAATCTATTCATGTCCTTATTCGTAATTTGATACTTAAAAGCACTTTCTGAAAAGCTTGGCCAAACACAAATTATTGCTCAAAAGTGCTTTTCAGAGTGATTAGCCAAACACAAACTGCTTCTCTTCAAAAGTACTTTTTTCAAAAGCACTTTTAAAAAAAGCACTTCTCAAAAGAAGCTGATTTCTCCAGTGTGGCCAAACAGGCTATAAGTCTTTCTCAAGTAGAGGCCAAGTCAAATATGCATGAACTAATGTTTGCAACCATTAATTCTACCATAAAAAGCAAGAACAAGGCTAAATAATCAACACCCAACCATAGACAAGCCATAAATTAAACACCCATTAGGTTTACACACTAGGGTTGGGTCATAACCCTAGATAAAAATCTAGCTACTCATAGTGGGTAATGAAGAAAACAAGGTAGAAGAGATAATAAAACTCATATTCAAATATTAAGAGACAAAAATCCAATGTTAATCACTAAAGTAAGCTAAAGTTGCCTAAAGCAGTAAGAAAAAATGGCTACGACAGGTCCAACATTCAAAACTTGACCTAATTTCGTGAAAGCAGTCTATTTATACAAAGCTTGAAATTTTGGATAAAATTGCCCTTTCGGAGGTTCTGCGGCCGCAGAATTCCATGTGCGGTCCACACTTCGCTTGGGTCTTGATAGGAGCTGGATCTGTAGCCGCACAATTTTGGAATGCGGCCGCATGTCTATAGTTCTACTGTCCGCACAAATCTAAGTGCGGCTGCGTAGGGTCCTTCTGCGGACTGCACTATTCTGAGTGCGGTCGCATGGCTGATTTCTACGGCTGCACAATAAATGTGCGGTCCGCATATCCTTTAGGCCTGAAATGAGACTTCTCTGAACTTGAGCTCTAGCATAGCTTCTGTGGCCGCACGATAATTATGCGGTCCACACTTTGCACTAAGGCTCTGTTAGATTTCCTTTGCATTCTGCGGCCGCAGATGGAATTCTACGGTCCGCACTTGAGCTTCCGTGCCTGGTTTTTGTCCTTGTTCAAAATTACTCCTTCTTGAGTTGGATTCATCTTTGTGGCTCATTTCCAATAGTCCTACAATTAAGCATATTTCATCAGTTTTCGGGAATACAATTAAACACTTTGGACTAAAACGAAAGTAAAAAGACGCTAATAAGTAGTCAAAATCCCACTTATCAAAGGTCGAATGTAACCTATGTTAAGTTATGGACGAGGGCCGAACAGGTGTTAATTCGAACGAGGTCGAATATAACTCGTGTTAAGTTATGGCCGAGGGCCGAATGGGTGTTAATTCGAACGAGATCGAATGTAACCCGTATTAAGTTAAGGCCGAGGGCCGAACGGGTGTTAATTCGAACAAGGTCAAATATAACTTGTGTTTAGTTATGGCCGAGGGCCGAATGGGTGTTAATTCGAACGAGGTCGAATATAACTCGTCTTAAGTTATGGTTGAGGGCCAAACAGGTGTTAATTCGAACGAGGTCGAATATAACCTGTGTTAAGTTATGGCCGAGGGCCGAATGGGTGTTAATTCGAACGAGGTCGAATGTAACCCGTATTAAGATATGGCGGGGGGATACTAGGTGTTGAGGCAACGTTGCTTTGGCTGTGTGTTTGGCGAAAATATGGGCGAACTTCATGCATTTGTTCTTTGTTCATACACTTGGGGAAATATACATATTTTCCAGGCCGGCATTCCAGTCCCAGTCTATCTAGTCCCTTCATTGGTTGACCTGGAGAAGTATATCGAGAGGTTGAGAAATGAACTTAGCCGTCCTGTGCCTCCGTCTATTCGCACTTCAACTTGAAGTGTCTCCCTCGTCGCCTCATTAAAAACCTCCTTGCGAAAACACAATTGGGACAAAACTCAAGTGAGGGAAAAAAGAATAAGACTTGGAGGACGTTTTCTCTTAAAAGTTAAAGTACTTGAGGTGGGTGACATTCCAGTTGTTTGGTAGTAGTTTTCCTTCCATTGTTTCTAGTTAGAATGACCCTTTGTTTGCTGTTGCCGTGATTTTATACGGGCCGTCCCAATTTGTTCCCAGTTTGACTTCGCATGGGTCTTTTGCTTGCTTGTGTTTTAGCTTTGAGTACGTAGTCCCCGACTTTGAGTGGTATGACCTTGGCCTTTATGTTGTAATAACGTTCTGCCTATTGTTTTTGGGCAATCATCCTTATGTAGGCCATATCTATTTGTTCTTCAGCTTCGTCAAGCTCTTGCCTTCTGCTTTTGTCATTCCTCGGCCGACTGGGCTCTCTGACTTCGACCGGTATTACAGCATCAGTCCCATAGACCAATGAGTAGGGTGTCTCTCCAGTACTCGCCTTTGGTGTTGTTTGGTAGGCCCAAAGTACTTCTGGTAGTAACTCTGGTCATAGTCCCTTGGCGTCTTCGAGCTTTTTCTTCATGATATTCAGTATTGATTTTTTGGAGGACTACGCTTGTCCGTTTCCCGCAGGGCGATACGGTGTTGAGAGTATTCTTTTGATGTGCCACTTCTCAAAAAATTCGGCGACCTTTTTTCCTGTAAATTGGGGTCCGTTGTCGCAACTGATCTCTTTTTAGGGAGGTCAAAATGGCATACGATGTTTTTTCATATAAAGGCGATCACTTCCTGTTCGCGTATTTGGGCGAATGCTCCTACTTCTACCCATTTAGAAAAATAGTCAGTTAAAACCAAAAGAAATCGTACATTACCTCGCCCCGTGGGGAGGGGGCCAACAATGTCCATTCCCCGCTTGATGAATGGGCAAGGGGAAGTGACTGAGTGGAGGTGATCGCCCGCTTGGTGGATCGTTGGGGCGTACTTTTGGCATTGCTCGCATTTTTTCACGAAATTTGCAGCCTCTTTTTTCATGGTGGGCCAGTAGTAACCTGCCCGTATGAGGCATCAGACCAGATCTCGATTGCCGGAATGAGCTCTGCAATGGCCTTCATGAACTTCTTCAAGGATGCGCCGCGTCAGATTTGGGCCTAAGCATTTCGCCAGGGGGTCGCCATACGTCCTCTTATATAGGTCGTTATGAATGATGTTGTACCTGGCTGCTTGTATTCAAAGTTTCTTGGCTTCTTTTTTATCATCTGGAGTACGCCATCCTGCGAATATGTGACAATACGGTTGCGCTAGTACCAAGTTAGGTTTATGGTTCTTACCTCGATTTGATCTATTGATGAGTGGAGGAGGCCGTCTGCCTCGGTGCTCTATGCTCGGGGGATCTGGTGAGATGATATTCATCAAACTCGAGCAGCAGCTTACATATCTCGGCCTGGTACTTTTATAACCTTTGCTTTTTGATCTAGAAAGTCCCAGTGACTTGGTTGACAACAAGTTGAGAATCGCAGCGTAGTCTTACTCGTCTCGCCCCGTACTTGAGTGATAGTCTTGACCCTGCAATTACGGCCTCATACTCGATCTCATTGTTAGTCTTGTCCGAACACCTTCTGGACTGGTGTATCACTTCGCTTGTTGGGACTTCGAGTGCGAGTCCCAGTCTGGACCCCGACGCATTAGAAGCATCGTCGGTGTACAAAATCCATAGGTCTTGTGTTCGGGGAGAAGCGTGGGCGGCTTCTTTTTCGACTTCGGGCATTATTTTTGAGCTGAAGTCGGCAACGAAGTCAGCAAGGACTTGCGACTTTATCACCGTCCGCGATTGATATGTGATGTCATGCTCGCTTAATTTTATGGCCCGTTTGGCTAACCTGCCTGATTGCCCGGGTTTATGCAAAATACTTCTTAATGGAAAAGTCCTGACTACCGAGAAGGGGTGGCACTGGAAGTAGGGTCTAAGCTTTCGTGAAGCTATGACCAAGGCCAGGGCTAATTTTTCGAGGTGGGGGTACCTCGTCTCAGTGTCGACTAGTGTTTTGCTAATGTAATAGATGGGAGATTGCGTACCTTTATTTTCTCGGACCAGAACTGCACTCACAGCTACTTCGGATACAGCAAGGTAGATGAGGAGGCGCTCCCCAGGTTTTGGTTTTGAAAGCAATAGTGGCGATGAAAAGTAAGCCTTTAACTCCTTCAGGGCTTAATCGCACTCAGAGGTCGTTATCCTTTTTTAGTACGCCGAAGAATTTGTGGCACCTATCGGATGATCGCGAGATGAACCTTGAAAGGGCAGCGATACGGCTAGTCAACTTTTGAACTTGTTTTTTCGTAGTTAAGTGCTCTAGTGTCCCTTCGATGGCTTTGATTTGGTAGGGGTTGATCTCGATACCTCATTGTGACACTAAGAAACCCAAGAATTTTCTTGAAGCCACACCGAATGCACATTTTTCAGGGTTTAGTTTCATTCCGTATTGCCTGAGTGTGTAGAAGTTTCTCTCAGGTGGTCGATATGATCTTCTTTCCTTTTGGACTTGACTAGCATGTCGTCTATATAGACTTCCATCGTCTTGCCGAGTTGGTCCTTGAATATTTTTGTTACCAACCTTTGGTACGTTGCCTGTGCATTTTTAAGTCCGAAAGACATGACGCTGTAGCAGTACATTCCTTGATGGGTGATGAAAGTGGTTTTTTCCTGATCCTCCTCTTCCATGAGGATCTGATTGTAGCCTGAGTAGACGTCCAAAAAACTCAGCAGTTCGTGCTCGGCCATTGCGCTGATGAGTTGGTCGATATGAGGTAATGGGAATGAATCTTTGGGGAATGCTTTATTTAAATCTGTAAAGTCTATGCACATTCTCCACGTCCCATTTTTTTTCACCATGACCACATTGGCGACCCATTGGGGGTATTTTGACTCCTTGACAGAGCCATCTTCCAATAATTTTTCGATCTCCTCGCGTACTACATCGTTTATCGCGGAGTTGAACTTACACCTAACCTGCCTCACCGGGGGGTGGAATGGGTCGACGTTCAATATGTGTGTAGAGATTTCCTTCGGGATACCTGGCGTATCATGGCAAAAACGGGGTCGAGGTCCGATTTTGTGTCTTTTACTGTATCAGGATCTCTGATGACGTCTTCTCTCTCATTACAGATCGACCTTAGCCCTGTCAATTGCTATGCCCCTTTTGTTATGCCCTTCATTTGTTGAGTGACCATGCAATCCAGGGCGGTGCAGTAGCATTCGCGAGATGTGTGTTGTTCTCCTCGTATGCTGAATATTCCCCATGGAGTTGGAAATTTAATGACGTGGTAAAAGCTGGAGGGGAAGGCTCGCATGGCGTGTATCCATGGTCGCCATATTATGGCGTTATATGTCGTGTCCTGGTCCATGATATGGAATGTGGTTTCCAGAGTGACGCTGCCAGCCAGGACGGGGAGTGTGATTTCTCCAGATGTTCGTTCAACTGCATTGTTAATACTTGTTAGTGTGATGCAACGTGGCACTATCTTCTCCTCGAGTTTCATTTGTGCAAGTACCCGAGGGTGGATAATGCACGCGCCACACCCGTCGTCTACCATAATGCATCTTATGTCTGTATCTAAAATTCATAAAGTGATAACAGGGGCATCATTATGAGGGAAACTAAACCGTGGGTATCTGACTTAACGAAGATGATACTTTCTTCGAGTTTGCCATACCGCTCGTGAGTGATCGACCGCTTGAGCTTATGGGTTGTGGTGAACTTTACGTTTTTTATATAAGCATCGTCGCCGCCTCCGATGATCATTTAGATGGTTCGGGTTGGTGAGGGAGGTTTTGGCGGTCCCTAATACTGTTCGTGTCCTCTAGCAAAGTTGGTCCTTCCTGGTGGCTCAGCAATTCTTTGAGGTATCCTTGTCGAACCATGTTTACGACCTCTTGTCTTAGGGCGATGCAGTCCTCAGTTTCTTGCCCTCGTTCTTGGTGAAACTCGCAAAAGGCATCTGACTTTCTGGTGGTTGGATCTGACCTCATCTTTTGTGGCCAATTTACCTTTGGTCCGAGCTTCTCCAATGCGTAGACTATTTCTGAATGTGACACACAAAAATTGTGAGCGGATAACAAAGGGGGCATACCTCCCTCGTTCTGGTGAGTCCCTGTCCTTGGTCTGGGTGGGCCCTTTTCATGGCGGGAAGGGGGTGCAATGACGCTTTTGACATATAATAGATGACATTCTCGGTTGGGTCGTCGAGCTACGAGATCCCTTCTGGTATCATTTCTTCGATCTTTCCTGGAATCGGCTTGTACTGAAGTCAATCGATGAGTTGGCCCATTGAGGTCATCCTCGTCTGCTCTAACACCGGCGCTCTAGGCGTTGTGTATTTCATCCCAAGTAGTTGGGGGTACTTCATAAGCTAGCTTAACAACTTTCTTGTCGCCTTTGAACCATTTCTGTTTAGCCCATTCTGGAAAGCTGCGACGGCCATTCCTTCTGATATGTTTGGTAAGGTCATTCTTGCTCGGTTGAATCGGGCGAGGAAGTCTCTCAACCCTTCTCCCGGTAATTGTTTGATAGCGAATATATCATTCACTCTCGCCTCTGCATTTTTGGCCCCCACGTGGGCCGTTACGAACTTATCGGCTATCTTTTTGAATGTTTCAATGGAATGCGCGGGCAGCTGAAAATACCATGTTAATGCTCCTCCAATGAGGGTCTCGTCGCATTTTTTCAACAAAATGTAGTATACTTGTTCCTTGGCGAGGTCGTTGCCTTTCACAGCGATGACATAGTGAGTTACATGGTCCTCGGGATCGATCGTATCATCATATATTTTCAGGTAAGGCGGTATTTTGAAGGTCTTTGGTATGGCATGTGGGGCAGCTTCATCACTGTATTGTTGCTCGACGAACCGACCAGCATCTCTCTTTGGTAAGAGCTTCGGGGCACCTGGTATCTTGTCGACCCTTTCTTGGTTTTCTCTCATTTGGTCCTGAAGTGCTTTGTTCTCGTTCTCCATTTCTTCCATTTTCCTCAAAATGGCTGTGAGGTGTCGTCACCTGCACTATTAACTAGGGGTGTACATGGACCGGGTTAGTTCGGTTTTTATCAAAACCAAACCAAACCAATTATATCGGTTTGGATTGGTTCGGTTTTGTCGGGTTTTTCGGGTTTTCGGATTTTTTTGTTACATGAATATTATTTCAATCTTACGTTATTAAAATTATAGATAAAGCTTTGATAAGTGAATATATGTTTAGTAAATATGGAAAAAATTAACAAACATATGATCTATTAAAATATTCTAATGGGAGAAATTTTTTAGTAACACATGATAGTTATTTTCTTAGCCGTCTAACAATAATTTTTCGTTAATTTACGCTTTCAAGGTTAATACATGAGAGGATCCCAAATATTTCTACATTTTCTAAATAAAAATCACTACAAAGTCTTAAAAATATAAATAAAATTTATATATTTATATGTCGGTTTGGTTCCGGTTTTTTTACTGAATACCAAACCAAGTCAAACCGAACCTAGTCGGATTTTTTAATCGGTTTGGTTTGGTTTTTCGGTTTGGTGCGGTTTTCCGGTTCGGTTTGAACACCCTTAGTACCCGCATTGGAGCCCGACTATATTCGTATTCGCGCCGCGTAGGGCCCCATTCCGGGAGAACGCTCCCTACCAAAAAAATTTCCATACCCATAGCTCAAACCAGAAACCTCTAATTAAAGAAGGAGCAGTCTCATCCACTGCACACACTTCACTGGTTAGTTGCCATTACCTAATATGCATAAGGAGTTCTGCAGCTATTATTGTTATTGACTTTTACAACATTATCTGTTGATTTTTATAATATATTTATTAGTGCCAATTTCATTCTATGAACTTACAAAAAGGCACACAATTCATACGATATATATCAATCTTGGACTGTCAAAGGATTCCGCTGTCTGCAACTTTTAGTACTTTGTAAAGTCGTTTTTGTCTTATGTCCTTGCAGGAAATAAATCACGAGTATATATTTTTATGTTACCACGACCAAAAACGGATCCAGAATTTTAAATTTATGTATTCCTACATTGACTTTAAATTTGTATGTTATGATAACCAGATTAAAGAACTGATTTCCCAACTAAATATTCTTATACATTATGTGATTTTTTTGATACAAATACGGGGTCTAGCCAAAATCTACTAGATTCCCGAAAACCCATACTTATACCTTTAGATCCGTCCCTGACTATAAGTTTTTATTCACATGTATTTCTGTGTAAATATCACTATAATGAATGATAAAAGTAAAATATTTCATATAAAAAAAAGAGTGAATTTGGATATATATATATATATATATATATATANCCATTAATTTCAACAAGTCTAGAATAATGTTCTCCAAGAATACATCCTCCAGAACCAAGGATTACATCAGTCAATGTCTTTCAATGAAAACATCGAATGAAATAGGAAAATACCTAGGATTCCCAATCTTGAGCTCAAACCCAACCAAAAAAGACTTCCAACCTATCATTGATAGCCTTAATAGCAAACTGCAGGGATGGAAAGTAAACCTTCTAACCATAGCAGGTCGAACCACCTTAATAAAATCCACTCTTGCAGCAATCCCTAATCATATCATGCAAATATATAGTCTCCCAAAATCTACACTGAAAACTATTGATACAATTCAAAGAAATTTCCTATGGGGAAGCACATCTGAAAAAAGAAAATGTCACCTCATTAATTGGAACACAGTAACTAGGGACAAAAAAGAAGGAGGTTTGGGGTTATATAAAGCAAAATGGAAAAACCAATCATTCAATGCAACCCTGGCATGGAGATTTACAAGAGAAAAGCAATCTCTTTGGGTTCAAGTCCTTCAAAACAGATACAACATCAATAAGAATCCCTCCAGATGGAAGGATCTGGAGAAAAAAAGAGGAACTCATATCTGGAAAAACATCTGTATTGGAGGAGAAGTCTGCGAAAAGGGCATACACTGGGAAGTAGGGAATGGGGAATCCATTAACCTCTGGCATGACGCCTGGATCATAGACTCAGGACCCCTTCGTTCCCTCATTCAAGGACCTCTGCCCCGCAACGAATCCAATCTAACCCTAAGTTCTATCCTAGTGGAGGGATCCTTCAATATTAACTCTCTATCCTTTGAACTCCCTGAAACCATCCGCAAAAATTTTTTTAGCACTTATATTAAACAAAGTGAGCCGGCAGTTGATAAATTTGCTTGGGCAGAAGGTCCTAATGGCTCCTTCTCGACAAAGACTGCCTATAACATTATCAAAGCACAATCACAAGAAGTAGGTAACTGGACTGACTTTTCATGGTTATGGAAGCTTGACACTTTAAACAAAATAAAATCCTTCTTATGGACAGTTGTCCACAATAGGTTACCCACCTCTAAAATGTTACATAATAGGAAAATCATTACCTCTAGCATTTGTAACATCTGCCAAAACGAAGAAGAAGACATGGAGCATATGTTCTTTAACTGCAGGCACTCAAAACCTATTTGGGACCAATTGGGAACTTTTTACAAATACCCGAATCAACCTCACAATGAGCTAACAATACATAACTGGTTAAAACCTCTTTGCCACAATAAATCACCATTTAACAGACTCTTATCTAAGGGAGATATTCTACCCTTTACCCTTTGGCATATATGGACCCACAGAAACAACTTCATATTTAACAACAAAAAATCTCCACTCTCCTTAAAAAACATCATTAAGAGCGCAACGGAATTTAAGTTGTTAACAGAATCTTTCCAAAGTCCAAACCCCAAGATGACAATATACATAAAATGGAAGCCACCTGATCGGGGAATTTATTAATTAAACATAGATGGATCTAGCTTAGGCAACCCTGGGAGGGGTGGCATTGGAGGAGTTATCAGAGACTGGGACAGTAATTGGATTATAGGCTTTACCATGTCTATTCATCACGCTACGAACATTTTCACGGAAGGCCTATCTCTTATACAGGGTTTAAAGATAACAATACAACAAAACATTAGACGTCTAGTGGTTGAAACAGATTGCAATCTCTTAATTAACATGCTTACTAATGAAAATGGTCCGTACCAAAATTTGATTACTGATTGCAGATGGATGCTAACTAGAGCGGGCGAGCCTCAAGTCACTCACGTCTTTAGAGAAGCGAATGGTGTGGCTGATATTATGGCAAAACATGGAAGTAACTCGAATTTTTTTGGGAATCCTATGTTGTACTTCTCCCCGCCCCCTTTTGTTACTTCTACTTTTGAACTGGACAAGCTAGGAACTTTGTGTCCTAGAAAAGTCCCAATTTGTAATAACTCTTAAACGGGGCGGAATAAATATCTTCATTACCAAAAAAAAAGATTATACTTAGTTCATTCTAGTCTCGATAGTACATATTATTGTGTGAAAATCTTAAATCTTGGTCAAAGGTTGATTTGTAAAATCTTCGATCAGTTTACGGAATCACAATTTCTGCTCGAAAGCAGTTAAGGAATAATCAGATAATAAGGGAAACACTCTTATTGAGTTGCCCAAAATTGGAAAAGATTTGCCAAATTTGATTTAATAATAAATAGTAGTACATTTCAACAAATTTGAATCATTAATGGAAAATCTGACTTTTTGTCTGATTGACCTAAGGCAATTTTGAATCCCTTTGCGACTATCGAATTATTTTTTATATCAAGAGAATTTAATAATTTATAATTTAATCTATTCTTAATAATATATAGTATATTTTTTAGATGAAAAGAATTCAACAGTACTTAATTCCAACTTGCATTAGAAAAAAAAAAGGGCTTGAATTAATCTAAATAGCTGTCCATCCAACTACTTAAAATAAAAAATAGCCAGCATATGTACAATCTAGAGCACGTTTGGATTGACTTGTTTTAAGTGCTTTTAAGCTAAAATAGCTTTTAAGCCATTTTATAGTGTTCGGATAAAGTAAAAAAGTGCTTTTAATCACTTGTTTTTAAGCTAAAATGACAAAAACAAGCCGAAAGCAAAAAGTTAGAATTCCTAACTTATGGCTTAAAAGCTATTTTAACTTAAAAGTCACTTAAAACAAGCCCATCCAAACGGACTCCTATATTAATATGTATATAACCGTATATAATCGATGTATAATCTATGAATACCGTGGCCGGCTATAAATGGTCAATAAAACTATGGGAAATGAGTTGAAGCGGGTCAATAGGAGATCGAATAAAAAACTCTGTACTAATAGTTTCGAGATCACCTTTCTTTGCATCCCCAAAGTTTTCCCATAAAATTGGGATTAGATTCTATATTCTTCTTCTTCCATTCCAAACATCGATAAATGCACAAGAAAAAGAAAGAGTTGCCACTTTGCCAGCTCTTACCTTCAGAGGCGGAGCCACAATATCGGTTACAAGTTCAGTCGAACTCAATAACTTTGATTCAAATTATGTATTTGTCTTAAAATTTTAATTTATTAAACATAGACTAATTATTAATTTAGAACCCGATAATTTAAAAAGATTAGAATCCCGAACCCATAAGCTTAAAATTCTGGATACGCCTCTACTTACATTCAACTATACTCCATCTCCTAGGTTAATGCCAGTGTTAAAAATACAGAGATAAGTGTTGCATCCAACTAAACATAAAAAATCAATTATTTAATTAAAATACAAGGCAACAATTAAATTGTACTAGTAAGTTAGTAACTACTTCCACGTTACATTAACTAAGGTTCCAATAATTTATATGCATCCCTTTCTTGTATATTACTCTCATAATTTATATACAAGTTTGTTTTATAGTTTTTTTTTTTTTGGTTTTCCACCCGTGTTCGGTACCCGCTAGGGGTGTACAAGGACCAGGTTGGTTTGATTTTTATCAAAACCAAACCAAACCAATTATATCGGTTTGGATTGGTTCGGTTTTGGCGGGTTTTTCGGGTTTTCGAGTTTTTTTATTACATGAATATTATTTCAATCTTACATTATTAAAATTATAGATAAAGCNCATATAAAAAAAAGAGTGAATTTGGATATATATATATATATATATATATATATATATATATATATATATATATATATATATATATATATAGTTCAAATATCTTCTTCATTGCTGAAACCAAGTATCTGCTCTACATTAAAGAACAAGGAGATATATTTGAAATTTATGGTCAAAATTCAATTATTGCTGCTTATTCGGCCCTTGGACAGAGACCGCGTAATTGCGGTTGCCACCAACCAATTCTGTAGATAGATGTGAAAATCCATATATTTTGCGTGTCTTATTTAAACAGCTTATTCTTCTTTTATCCTTTTTTGTATACTTTCCTTGGACGAATCGTAGACGACTTTTTGTTCCAATTTTGATTCAATAACATGGCCCCAAGCATTAACGAGGCAAAATTTTCACTAAGAAAATTCATCATCTATTATTTATATAGGCAAAATTTCCTATATAAAGAGTTAACTTTATACATACATTGTTATTATTTGAAAGATTCAAATGAACCCCTTCTATCCCTAACCACAAGGATCATAGAATCATCGTATGAATATATACAAGAGTTCAAGAAAATACACATATAATATTAAATGTAGGATTTTATTTACAATTTGTTGCTCGAATTCTTTAAAAATATCATATATCAGATAGTAAAATCGAAATCTTTAAAAAATTCGAGCAACATAGTTTACATTACAACCACATATGTGAACTAATAGTAAACTGAAATGAATCAAGAACAACAAATTAAAGAAAGAAAATTATACAAAACGTATATAGTATGTAACCTTATTTTTTCATCAATTGGAGAGGATTTGGTTTGGTCATGGTTCTCCTTTTCCATAAATTAATTTCTTTCTTTGGCTCCAATGGAAAATTTGGTCTATCTCTACTACTACCTACTAATATTGGAGCTGAAAATGGAATAATTACCTCTTCTTCTTCTTCATCTTCATCTTCATCACAATAGTCTGATCTATCATCATCTGAATAACATTTCCTATGATCTTCTGGTGTAATTTGCACATTTTTCCAATCAAAATTTGACAAACTACTTTCACGACCACTAGCAAATTTTTTCATTTGACTCAAATTACAAGGTACTCTATTTTGAATATCACTAGAAATATTATTATCAGCTGAAGTACAAGCATCAGATTTTCTCCCTCCTCTTTGAAATATATTCCGAAAATTGGATCTTGATTTCTTCTTATTACTCTCAGCTAAAGAAGAAACTGAATTTTTCTCCACTGGCTTTGGTGTTTTAATCATTTTCTTCTTCCTTTGTTTGATTTGACCAATGCATGAAACTTTTGGTGAAGTTGGTTCTTGAGTTGTTTCATTATTTGACTTTCTTGATCTAGCTTCTACTGGAATTAAAATAGGACCAGAAAATCCTTTGTGATTATGATGAAGATGTGATAATCTCTTTTCTCTGCCTGGACTAAATGGATGATTTTGGAATATAACAGCAGCTGCTGCTGCTTTTGGCAATAATTTCAAGATCATATTTTTCTTTGACTTGTTTGGTTTCTCCATCCAAATTTTAGCTCTCTTCTTCTTCTGTTGGTGTTGATAAAGTGTCTCTTTTTGGTTTAAATGATTAAATTTGTCACCTTTAGGGTATATTTATACGTGGGTTTTTGGGGGTAGGGTGGGTGGGTGGCAAGAAAGGAGGTAGATAATGGTAAGGATTGGATTATTGACTATGTCATGACTCATGACTGGTGAAAAGACTCAGAATCTGAGTAAAAAATAGATAAAGTCGACTGGGCAAAACAACTGGCCAAATCTGAGTAATTAAATAAGGATGTTAGTTTTTGGTTTGTAACCCGTAATCCGGTATTTGTATTGGATCTCGATTATATTCGGCTTCGTATTGCATAGGGCCCCATTCAGGGGAAAGCGCTCCCTATCAAAGATTTTCCCTTCTATAGGGAAATTACCAGCTATGTCCATTTATAAGTAGCTCATTACAAAAATTGGTCAATTGATAAAATATTACTAATATTAGCCAAATTAGCCAATTAGCTATTTGTAGCAAAAAAATATTAATTTTTTGCTTTGTTTTGAGCGGGTGTTATTAGAATAGATTGGGCACAACTTAAGGAGCTTGAGTCTCAGTTTTGGGATGATTTGGTGAAGTTTTGAGGTGGTTTAAATTGGAAATTTGAAGTAAAAGCTGAACATGAAAAAAAATGATATGTGTATCACACTATGTATCATTTATGTATCACATATGTATCATATTTGTATCAATTGTGTATCACATGTATATCCATGTATACCTGTGTGTGAGATACATGCGTGATACATGTTTGATACATGTGTCGCAGAAGACTTTTTTGAACTCGATTTAATTACGAATTTTGATACAAAACCAGTCCAAATCACCTCCAATCTTCCTCAAATTTTGTATATTGACTTATCTATATATTTTCAGTGAATTTCAACTATACCCATTGAAAAAGTTCCTTTTTTGTTTAAATTTTTGGAATATTGTATAGATTTTGTATTTCATCACCTTATTTTCTACCCCGTCCATGAATTTTCCTTTCCGTCTTGTATCTAATGTTGCTAATCACGCTTAAAAATATGGAAGGTGATTTTTGCATGTGATTCTTTGAGAGAAAGAACCCTATTATTTGGTTTTTCAATTTTTGTTGGCTAGTTTTGGTAAGTCTATGACTAATGGCTAGAGGTTGGTAAATTGAGATTTATTTGGGACATTTATGTAAGTTTCCCTTTTCTATACCCAAGGCTCGAGCCCGAGACCTCTGGTTAATGGAAGGACAGTCCCATCCACTGCACCATATTCTTTGGTGATTAATAAATAAGGAGTTTAACTTATGTAGACGGGTAGTGTAAAATTTTGTACTATGAAGTTAATCGAAAAATATTTATTAGGAACTCTTTAAAAAGAAGTAAGATTATATGTTACAATAGGTAATGTAGGCAACAGGTAAATGGGACGTGATATACCACATTGTAAATAAGATAAAAATAATTTTATCTTGACGAATATTTTCGTCATACGAAAACCAAAGCAATTAAAAGTTCAAAAACTATATGCAATATTCAAATACTAGGTGGTGTGAAACGACGTGCTAAATCAAATTGCCGATACACTAGGAGTTGTTGTCCAATACAAGTTGCCATTGTTATTCAATTAATTGACCTGTTAAATTTCTCATAACAACTAATCTTTCTTTTGCTTTTTTATTTCTGTGGTGGTTAGATAAGTAGGGTGTTAAACAAAACAAAGACTATTGAGTATTGCTATATATTTTCTAGCTTATGTTTTCTTAAATATAACTAACCTCATTTGATTTAAGATTGAAGCTACCTAATTGATTAATTATTTGATGAGATAATTAATCAAACCCCACGTCCGTTCTTCCTCATTTTTTTTTTGGCTAATTAAGCATCCAGCTTCTTTCTCTTACTACTCTGTTTCTTATTTCTCCCGCCCTCAATTGTTACCCTTTGTGCTTGAAAAAAAAGAAGAAAAAAGTTGAGTATACTTGTGCTATTTATATAATTAAATATTACTAATACATAAATACCATAATTATTATGTAAATATACCAGAATTATTTTTTAAATAAATTCATAAACACGGATGCAATATACATGATATAATTATTATTTGTATAATTAAAATGCTATAATTAATCCCATGAATATTTAATAAAATTATCCATTATTATACCTTTTATATAACTAAATATTAATTATATATGCAATATACTAAGATTTAATCCTGTGTAAGTCATATTCTTGCGATAAATTCAGAATAATTGAAATATAAATGCATTGAAGAACAATTCCACATTGTTTATAATTATACCAATTATATAATGAAATAGTGACAAGTAAATATGTAATATAACAGAATTATTCCATAAATATATGTATAACATATATTCCAATTAATACTTTATATCATTGTTATTATACCTGCTAAATTCCAAATTCATTGGTGTTATATTGATCTTATTTTCAACGGCTTGGATACACTTCAAATATTAATGAATATTTTAAAGTATTTTCTTGTAATATACTTTATCTTATTGTTCTTACTTTTCAATTCTTAGTGGTAGTATATATCATATACCTATTATATTCAATATATATTATTTCAATATTTGATTGTTTTCTCAACTGTTGATTGCTTTATACATGCTTTATCCCAAGTTTATTTGTAAATAACTCTTATGAATGGAAAGGAATTATTGAGATTCCAGTTTGTTTCAAGCGTGTAATATGGGATATAATTAATTAGAAATTGAACTGTTTCCGATAATTTAGTAACTGAAATGTGATTCGTGGTCCAATATTATAGGTTTCGGCTAGGAATGTAGTTAATTAGTTGCCATATCTGTTAATTACTTATTGCTGCTGGAAGTCTGTAAAATTTTCTTAAATATTGCCTAATTATGGTTTTTGCCATATGTATTTTTCAGTATGTATCTAAACCGTTGGGGCGAGTGGAAAGTTCAAATTTTACTTTTTTTTTATTACTATGATATTTGTTAGTATTATAAGATAAAAAACTATCAATAAAGTTTTAAATCTAAATTGAGGACATTAGACATGAATTGACATTTATTCCAAAATATAAGACAAGAAGCAACATGAAAAACGGATAAATTTTTTTTATCATAAACCATTCTAGAATGATATTTACGAAAGATAAAAATAAAAATAATTGTTATATATGTAAGCATATTTTACATATGCTTGTTAAAGTTGAGAATATTGCAAATATTTGGATGTAACGACCCGACCGGTCGTTTTGATAGCGCGCCGTTCAGCAGTTCGAGGCCATGAGCAGCTTCAATTCAGGTATTATGACTTGTACGCGTGGTCGGAATTAAATTTTGGGAAGTTCGGAGTTGACTTGGAGAGTAAATTCTCATTTCGGAAGCTTTAAGTTGAGAGGATTGACTAGGATTAGATTTTTGAGTAAACGACATCGGAATCGGGATTCGAAGGTTCCAGTAGGTTCGTATGATGATTTCGGACTTGGGCATATGCCCGGATCGAATTTTGGGTGACCCGGGAGCGTTTTGGCACCTATTGTGGAAGTTAGCATTTTGGAAGAAATTTCATAAGTTTGGGTTGAAGTGCATTTCAGCGTTATCGACGTCCGTTTGGGATTCCGAGTCTGGGAGTAGCTCCGCATGGTGATTCTGGAGTTGGGAGCGCGATCGGAAGTGAATTCGGATGTCCAGGGAACATTTTGGAGCCATTTGGCTAAGGATAGAAATTTGAAGGTTTTTGAGAGGTTTGACCGGAGGTGGACTTTTTGATATCGGGGTCGGAATCCGATTCCAAAAGTTGGAGTAGGTCGTAATGTCGAGTATGACTTGTGCGCAAAATTTGAAGTCAATCGGACGTGATTTGATGGGTTTAAACATCGAAAGTAAAAGTTTGAGATTCTAAAGTTCAAAAAGTTTGGATTGGAGGTCGATTCGTGGTTTTAGCGTTGTTTGATATGATTTGAGGCCTCGAGCAAGTCCGTAATGTGTTTTGGGACTGGTTGGTATGATTGGATGGGGTCCCGGGGGCCTCGGGTGGATTCCAGATGGTTAACGGATCGAAAATAAAATTTTGAGAAGTGTTGAAGCTGCTGCTTCTATCATAACCGCATCTGCGGTTGGTGGACCGCAGGTGCGAGACCGCAGATGCGGTCCTTCCATCGCAGAAGCGGCCCAGGGCAGGCCAGGCCAGGAACCGCAGAAGCGACTCCCAAGACGCAGAAGCGGTTCCTGCTCTTTTGGCCCATTTCGTAGATGCGGTCCATTTTTCGCAGATGCGGGACCGCCGATGCGGTCCCCTGACCGCAGATGCGGAAATGCTGGAGGCAGTGAGGTTCTTTTAAATCGGGGGTTGGGTTCATTTCAACCCCATTTTCTTCAATTGGAGCCGATATGGAGCAACTTTGAGGTGCCATTTTCACCACCAAGCATGAGTTTTGGGAGTATTTAACATCGATTCAAGTCTTCTGAAGGGCGTGGAATGCCGGTTATGGATCTTCGGAGCGAGGTGAGTTTCCTTTCTAACCTTGTAAGAGGGAATTGTCCCCATAGGTGAAATAATTGATTAAGTGCTCCTATTTGTGGGGCTACGTACGTACGAGGTGACGAGAGTCCGTGCGTAGCTACTAATATGTGTAAGTCCGGGTAGTCTAGCACCCAAAAGCATGCTATACTTGAAATAATTGTAATCTTATTGACAGTTGAATCTCTTAAATCCTATCGAATTGGTAAATGAATTTCTAAGAGGATTAAACTTTATTTCCTAAATCATCAAAAGAGAATTAGCTTTTAATGGGATAAATGTTCCCCGTAAAATTTTTAATTTGCTGTTTGAGCATGTATTTCTATGTGTACCTGCGTCGCATGTATGGTTCACGAGCAGGGTGTATGTTTATTTAAATTTGACCGCGTCGCATGTATGATTCGCGAGCGGGGTAATAGATGCATCTATGGTTCGTGCCGCTCGACCCTCGGTAGTGCACAATTTACATTTATGTTGGATCGGCCGTATGACCTCGGCATGAGTTGCGCATGTTTGAATTGCTTGTCTTGAGTTTATTTGATATTGCTATCTGCTCTCCCAGACTTGAGAAAATTGTTAATTAATGGATTATGAATCCGAAGACTTTAAATAAAAAGGAACTTTTGCCTGTTTAGTAATTCATTTGAATCTACTGCTGTCCTTGATAAATTCGTGAGTCATCGCTTTAATAATATTATTATTTGTCCATTAGTAAGTGTCGAAGTTGCCATCTCGTCTCTACTTCTTCGAGATTAGGCGGGATACTTACTGAGTACACGTTGTTTTCGTACTCATGCTACACTTGCTGTGCATTTTGTTGCACAGGTATAGGTATTTCTATTGGCCCATTGGGCGTAGCAGCACGGGCGACCCGGAGACTAGGTGAGCTGTATTTCCTCGAGGCGACCCGCAGCTAGTATAGTCTATCTCAAAATTTTATTTACTTTCTGTCCATTTGTGTTCCGGACAGCTGTTGTACTTTATTCAAATTCTTAGAAAATGCTCATGTACTTGTGACACCGGTTGCTGGGATGGTTATGAGGTATTTTGTATTTATTTGTTTATCATTTAACTTGAATTGAGACGATTATCTTTTTAATTGTAAATTTGGAGGAAAATCATAGATTTCAAGAGTATTAAAACGAGAATTTATTTAAGTAATTTGGTTGGCTTGCCTGACGGTGGTGTCCGGCGCCATCAAGACCCTTAGTGGATTTTGGGTCGTGACAATTTGGGTCAATTTGGGCGGTTTGCATTACAATCCATTGTTTATCCCCATCTTGACTCAGCCCATCTTAATCTGAGTGAACTTTGGGCAGGGTTGGACAATGACCCATTTAATGAGTTAGTCTATCTTGACCAGCTCAAATACAGCCCAAACAACCCATTTGCCACCCTAAACCAAAGACAAAAAATTGCATAGGCGCCCTATTTGGTCGCCGCCATTTAACCTATACTTTCTTTTTAAAAAAGTTTTAACTTGTACCAAAGATCAAAGACCACAACGTTTAAGTTGATGTTCACCCATAAGATCAC
>NC_031995.1:14308583-14317925 GCF_001879085.1 Nicotiana attenuata | reverse complement strand
TCCTCCTCCTCCTCCTCCTCCTCCTTCTTCTTCGGGTGACAGTGATTTTATATGGTGTTTGTGAACATATTTTAAGGTGGTTTATGATATTTTACAGTGGTGAGCTGTTATGACGCTTTATTTCTACTATTGCTTAGGGTTTCTTCTTCTTCTTTTTCTTAATTACAAAATGGGTTCATTAGATTTATTGTTGTTTTGACAGATTGATGACTGAGGTTTGTTTCTGTTGATATTTGGAGGTATGTTTCAAATTTGAGCTTATTTGGAGTAGATTTAGGTATTAAATCGTATATTTGCTTGTTATAATACGAAGAATAAATTTCTGTTTCTAGGCAATTTGCACTTCAGGCTATTTGGCCTTAAGTGCATGAAAACGTTGGTTGCACTTCAGACCTTTTTGCCTTAAGAGCATCTGAAGTGTAATTTTTCACTTCAGACTTATTGGCCTTAAGTGTAGCAAAACGTTTGTTGCACTTCAGAGCTTTTGGCCTTAATTGCATCTGAAGTGCAATTTTTCACTTCAGACTTATTGGCCTTAAGTGTAGCAAAACGTTAGTTGCACTTCAGACCTATTTGGCCTTAAGTGCATCTGAAGTGCAATTTTTTCACTTCAGACTAATTTTTTTTTAACTTCAGACCCGATAAGTGTGAAGTTGATCGTAAAGTGGGTACGCTTGCAAATACTTTTGCAAAATGGGTATAGGTTCAATTGTGACGTCAAAACTGGGTATAGATGCAAAAGCCCCAACCAAAGACGATGGTTCGACTGTATTAACTGCCAAAGGGAAAGAAAAATCGCTAGATTGGATCTTTACCCAAATAGTCGATCAGACAAAGGAGGCAGAAGCCTAGTTGAGCTACAACATTGCTATAAGCCTACTATATGATTTAGTTCTTAGCCGAAATGAGTCTAGTTCTTGCCTAGGGGCATTCTTTCTAAGATGGATGTTGAACGAACACTGACTAAGAAATTAATTTCTCTAGGGAAAAGAAGAAAGATGAATTTCCTTTTCTTGCTTTACCCACTATTTTAAAACACAGAGAATGAACTTGATATCTCAACAACTGAATGCAAACCTCTACTCGTAGGTGCCGTTGGGTTGATTGACTTGTTACTTGTTAAGTAAGAATTATAATAAAGAAATTTTCATATGGTCAATATACATGAATGGTTATAATTAAGGTGATCGAACTACAATGATTGGTACGAAGACAAACAGACTTCCGTCAGAGGCGGATCCAAGATTTCAAGAGTATGGGTACACTATTATGAAAAGGTAAATCTAGAATTTACATTTGACTGGTTTAACTTTAGTCTCTTACCATGACCCACAACACTTTTAAAACTAAAGGTTCAAAATTTTATTCTTTCTGAAATTCTAGTAATTTTCACACACATATATACTCCGTGCCGACCGTTCAGAGTGGGTTTTGAACTGCTAATTGACTTGTGCACTAAATAATAATTGCACCGTAATAGTCTTTTAGCATGGGTTCACGCACATATATTTAAATAGTTTTAAAAAAATATAACATTATTACACATGATTTAAGGTGAGGAGTATGAGTTTACATGAACCCAGATCCCTCAACTTGTATACACCTCTGACTTCCGTGTGAAAGATAAAATAATAAAATTTTATTATTATTGTATTTTCCCTTAACTTTGTCAAGCATGTTCTCTCATTTGTTCCAAACCAGAGTTTCTAATTTCAAGATCAGACTTTCAAGATCAGACTGTATAAGTTATAGATGTATTAAATATTACAGCAGAAACAAAATAATTGTATAGGGTAAAATATGTTCATATTTAATGATAGCATGAGAAAGCGATACGTGGAGTCGAAGACAGAAGACAGAAGACAATCGGGCTCGGAGGCAATGATCTCGCTTTTCATCGGAGAGAATGATATTCATAAAGATAGAATAAATGTCTGCCACCCAGTAGCATTCAATGAAGAATATTCTATAGCATTAAGTGCATTGCCCGTTACAAAGAATATGGCATTCACTGCCCATTGTTACACAATCTTCAATGGCCCTCATAATTGTCTTTTAAGAGGGGCTTGATCCTAGGACCTTGTTCCCTAAGTGTAAATATAAATAGTAAGCTCTAGCATCATTATAAGGACGAATTTCCTGACAAGCATACACCATATTCTATCAAAAGCTCAATAACATTTTACTTTCTTGCTTATTTATATTGTTCTTACTGCTTCCGGAAGCTTTGCGTCCGGAATTACGTTTTCTACTATTTTATCTCCATCTCAAGGCTAAGTATTGTATTTTTATCTAATTTATTTATCATCTTAGGATCAAAAAATTTACTTGTCCATAAACCACGTATAAATTCAACTGTACCGATTTACGGGTAAACAGTTTGGCGCCCACCGTGGGGAATATATAGTCGTGTAATTGAATTGATCCCTTCATCTATTACTAACTTGTTTGATTCTTTGTTTTTAGCAATAATCATTAAAAATGGCATATAACAGCGTCAACACCACACACAACGTTGAGGCCCAAGAAAATCAGCCTCAGCACGAAGATTCTGTCAGTGATACCCGCAACAAGGGGAATGAGGCCACGCCGGTTCATGGCGGGCAATATTCGCAACACGTTCGAGAGGCAACGCCTCATGATGCTGAAGATGAGCACGTCGTTGAAACAATAAGGATCCCGAGGGAGCAACAAAGGGCCATTATGGGCCATCTCTCGCGGCTGGATCAGGTCATGATGGAATTAAAACAGGCATTGTCGAGTTCTTCCAACAATGCGAATGGACAAGGTGTAGTTCCTCCCGGTGCTCCTGCAAATCAAACAACACAGAGGGTCGATAACAACACCCCGAGGGGCGAAGTCGGCTTTGACAAGGCCGGGGGGAACGGTGGCGGACCTGATAACAACAATGAGATTGATCCCTTCAAAACTGAACTTATGCGGTTTATGAGGGACATAAACGCCCATATGGATCAAATTCCGGGCGCACCACCAGTGCTGAAAGGGCCGGACTCAAAGAAGTACACACAATTGTCGTTCAAACAAAGCGCGACACTAAAATTGATCCCGAAGCGGTTTAAAATGCCAGACGTGATGAAGTACGATGGGACTTAAGATCCTCATGAGCACATCACGACCTATATAACAGCGGTTAAGGGAAACGATTTAGCTCCCCATGAGATTGAGTCTGTCTTACTGAAAAAGTTCAGGGAGACTCTTACGAAGGGAGCCTTGACCTGGTATTCGCTTTTTCTGGAGCACTCCATAGACTCCTTTGAGATGCTCGCGGACTCTTTTATCAAGGCCCATGCCGGGGCCCGAAAGGCCGACATATTCAGGATTGTACAAGGAGAATCCGAGTTGTTGCGGGAGTTTATGACTAGATTCTAGATGGAAAGGATGTTGCTAGCGGCTGCACTGGACGGATGGGCAGCTGAAGCATTCACCAAAGGTCAAAATCCGAGAAGTTCCGACGCTTCCCAGAAGTTGAAATAAAGTTTTCTCGAGTTCCAGGCAACAACTTGGGTGTATGTTCACAACCGGTACGAGTCAAAGATAAGGATTGAGGATGATCAGCTCGGTTTCTGGCATGGGCCAAAGGTCGGGACAGGGAGAAAATGAAGAGAAATCGAAGGATGATTCCAACACCGATCGACGGTCTTCAAGGGGTCGGTTTTTGCCCTATGAACGGGCCGAAGGATGCGGCAGAGGTTTCCTGTCGGTGGATAGATTCGCTACCGATAGGAGAACTGATCACGGCCGAAATTTTTCCTACCCCAGAATTTCTGAATACAACTTCAACGTCAGCACAGTGGAGCTGGTGTCAGCTATGAGGAACATTAAAGAAGCACGATTCCCAAAGCAAATGAGATCCAATCCTAACCAAAAAGATCCTAATTTGTGGTGCGAATACCCCGGGACCAATGGTCACCGACTGGGGATTGCCGACATCTGCACGAAGAGGTGGCAACATTGCTGAAAAATGGCCATCGCATGGAATTTTTGGGTGATCGGGCTAAAAATAATTACAGCCGCAGCCGTGATAACGCGAAGCCTTCAAAAGAAGGAGAGGATCCTCCACGTTAGACGATCAATATGATTTTTGGGAGGAACGAGATTAATGGTGTGATATTTTCGGTGGCAAAAAAGACAAAAGTGACGGTAACACGCAGCAAGAGACTCCGGGAAGTTGCCGAGGACGACATTACTTTCACAGAGGAAGACTCGGATGGACTGCTGCTGCCGCATAACGACACCCCGGTAATCTCTCTAAATGTCTTAGATTTTAAAATTAAACGTGTTCTGGTGGACCTAGGAAGTTCGGCCTGATGTTCTACACGTCAATACCACACAAGAGGGGGGGGGGGTTTGATTTGTGTGGTACCTAATTTTCGCACTAGAAGAACCTTCTTCTAGATGTACTTACTATGACTGTTTGCGGAATTAAGAGTGCATAAAATAAAGAACACAGAGATTTTTACGTGGAAAACACCTGGCTCAAAAGGTGAAAAAACCACGACCTACTACTCAGTAGGATTTTCCCAAACTTCCACTAAAATCACTGAGCCAAAACAGCATTTACAAAACTCTTGTAAACCTAAGGATTAAACTCTAATCCCAGTGTGGCACACAGCCTCAACTACTGCGACACTTTCAAGTTAACTCTAACTTGAATACTCAAAGTACCTAATACAATTGCTTCTATGAAAGCTGAAAGGTACAACTTTAAAACACCTACTACAATTGAACTAGAATAAAAGAAAGACATAATGGAATTGGTTCTTCTATCTTGTCCAAGTAGCTTCAGGAATGCACACTTGAATCACACACGAACTGCTTGCAAAAAGCCTTGCTATTTTGCTCCCAATTCACGTTTAACTTCTGCGTTTTTGTGCAACACTTTAATGTGAGAACATCCTGCAATTTATAGAGTTAGTAGATGAAGAAATAACTAGAGTTCTGATGCAACTCTTCCTTGGTGGAAGAGTTCTAGTTGATTTCAACTTCTAACTCCTTTCCTTCCCTATCTTGGATAGTGTTCTCTTTGATTAAGGACTCCTTCTCCTTATCAATTATGCAACCTTTTCGATCAGGAGATATTAAATACACCAAGTTAAGCTTATCTCCTTCACGTGCAACCTACATGCTTGAATCTGCCTGTTTTTGTGAACCTGAGGGATGGACCACTGGATGGACCTGGTTCATGTCTGAGTTCCTTTGTCAGTCTTCAAAACTAACCTTTACTTGGGCTAACAAATTCCCCCTTTTTGATGATGACAAACTCTGTGCTTTTCATAAGCTTAGGCCCTGTTTCAACTCAGCTCAACATCAACACAATGTTAGAAACATTTTTCCTTTTTATCACTTATCATCAAGGACCAGGTACATTAGGTTATAAACATCACTGTTCAAAGTCTAAACATCACTTGTTTAAAGCACAACATTTTCCCCCCTTTTGGCATCATCGAAAAGTTGCATAAAAAATGTGAGATAACCAGATTTTAAAGCTTACTCATGGCCACTGGGACTACTTCAAATGCAAACATGGATTAATCATCATAGATCAAGCTAAGAATTTTAACCATCAAAGAAATATGAACAAACAGTTAGAGCAAAAGACAGTGAATTTCATTGATGATTGATAAGATTCTACCGCAAGGCATAAGAAGAAATAAAAATACTGAAAACATGAGCAAAAGAAACAAAACGTCCCGAACTGGGTCACTGGTTGATCTACACTAGGCTGGGATTTAAGGCTTGTAAGAGGTAGGGGCTGGGTTATTTGCTTGGAGAAGTTTCAGCATGTCTTGAAGAATTCCATCATTCTTCTCCTTTTCCTTTGCAAGTTCAGTTCTGAGAACATCTCTCTCAGATTCTACCTCAACCAATCGTGTCTTTAGCCTTGCTATCTCAACATCCTTTGCCTCACTCTCCTGTAATAGAGCTCTGACCTTGCTATTGATAGGTGTCCTTTTAGATGAACCAGGTTCGTTAAGAATGACATTGACTTCATAATCGCAAGCAAGCAGAGTATTAACCCCGCTTCTTCATAGGTACCTTGAAATGTGCAAGCACAGTTGTGAGAATAAAACCATAGGGAATGGCAAGAGTTTTGGTGCCATTGATAACCTTATCAGTAGGTCCGCGAAGATTTCCTGTTCAGATGGAACAGGTTCATCTATATTTTTCCCAAGTTGAACCAACCCCTCAGCAGCTTCGCCAGACCCACTTCCCCCTGTTTTGCTCACACTCTCTTCTATTTCAGTAAATTCCTCTCCCCAAACAACCATTGCACCAGTTTCTTTTGTTAGACCAACAGGAGTGGGTGAAGAATCAACCACTCTTTTGCCCTTTCCCTTCACAGCACTCCTAACACCCTTGCTCTCTTTTTCTTTTTCCTTTTTATTTTTACCACCGACTTCTCCAGATTCTGTAGTCTCAACACCTCTATAGATCCTACCAGTACAAATCTATTCTCTAAATTTGCAGCAACTTCAGAAATTGTCTCAGGAGTAACTTTAGAATCAGAAGATACCTGTTCAGTTTCAGAATACCTACTTTCTTCCCCCTTAGTAGCAGACTTAAATGAATCTTCAGATTTCTAGGATTCTTCTTCCCTACATGCTTTCAATTGCTTGTTTATTTTCTTGATCTGCTCTCCTTCAGCGACAATCTTACGAGTCAACATCTTTACTCTACTCTTCTTAGAGATTGGTGTGGTTGAAGCAGTGGTAGAAAGTGTGGAAGTGGTTTCCTGTGGTGGTGATGAAGGGTTTTCAAAGGTGTTCGACATATTTGGGCTAGGGTATGGAAGAGAAGAGAATTAGATTGTGTTTGGAAGATGAAAGAAGAATGAGAGTTTTTTAACTGCTTGAGAGAGATGAAGTAAGGAATACACTAAAGCTGATCAATATACAGGGGAGTAATTGATGGGGTAACTACAGCTTTTCAGACTCTTCGAAGTTTAATTAAACTGAAATTCAGTTTTGAAGAGACGTTGGAGTGTATCCCTAGAATATAGATACTTCCATTCGGTTGGGACTCTTTTGAATAGGACTGGTTCACTTGTAACGGATAAGTCCAAAAGGAGTTTGGTATTTGGTAGGACTCTGCTCATGATCCAAATACAGTTATTTCAAATTATGCAGAGTGTAGAAAACATACTGTGTTATCTTGATGAACAAGGTTCTTCACTGAAAATTCTCTTGTGTAAGTCTAAATTTGCCAAAATAGAGAAAATATCATTAGAGATTAATGAGTCATTTTAGAACATGGCACAAGAGTATACCATGGAAAGTATGAGACTGAGCAAGATTTAATCTAATTATACAATTTACTGACTTTCTAACCAAAATTTGTTTTTCAATTTTTTTTTTCGTTTAACCTTGAACTAGTCCTTTTAGGTGATCTTAATCATCCCTAATTCCAACCTGTTCCTCTCAAAGTGATCTCTACCAGTTGCTTTAGTAAAGATGTCAGCTATTTGTTTATCAGTAGCACAAAATTCTATTGAAATCAATCCTTTCTCATAGTTATCTCTTAAGAAGTGGTGTCTAACATCTATGTGCTTAGTCCTCTTATGATGAACAGGGTTCTTTGTCATACTTATAGCACTAGTGTCATCACAAAATATTGGAATACATCCCACTTCAATTCCAACATCTACCAGCTGTTGTTTGATCCATAGTAATTGAGCACAACAAGAAGCAGCAGCAACATACTCAGCTTCAGCAGTAGATAGGGCCACAGAGTTTTGCTTTTTGATAGCCCATGTCACAAAACATGAACAAGGAAGTGTGCCATACCTGAGGTGCTCTTCCTATCCACTAGGAAACCTGCATAATCAGCATCAGCATATCCCACTAGGTTAAAATTACTACCTTTTGGATACCAAAGGCAAAGGTCAGTGGTGCCTTTCAAGTATCTCAATATTCTCTTTACATTAGTCAAGTGGGACTCCTTTGAATTTGCCTGAAATCGAGCACAAAGACCTACACTGCACACAATGTCAGGTCTACTAGTAGTGAAATATAAAACAGAACCAATCATTCCCCTATACAACTTCTGATCAACAGATGAACCAGGTTCATCTATATCCAATTTCGTGGATGTTGAAATAGGAGTGTCAATTTCTTTGGATGTTCCTTCTTGGTTTTGTTACTGAGGAATAGGTTCATTGACAGGTTCCCTCGAGGTTTGAGGATCAGTTCCTCTCTAGTTAGTTCCCCCTGTCATGTTGCCCTGGGTGGAGGGACCTGTTCCATCACCTGTTCCTTCCTGTGATGCAACTTCAGACTGGACCATGGTTTCACCATTTGAATTTCTTATCAGCCTAATCTCTTCATTATCTTGTTCCTGCCTCTCAGAAAGAATGTTAGTTTTAAAAAATAACATATACAATTTTTCTACACACACAGTTCTTTTAGTGTATATCTTATAAGCTTTACTATGTGAAGAATATCCCAAGAATACTCCCTCATCACTTGGGATCATACTTACCTAGGGAGTCTTTGCCAATATTGTGCACGAAGCACTTGCATCTAAATGCCCTAAGATGGGATATATTTAGCTTTCTCCCTTTAAGTGACTCATAGGGAATCTTCTTAACAAGAGGTCTAGTCATGCAACTATTTATGATGTAGCATGCAAAAATTCAGCAAACTTAGCATTTTCAAATTCAGTTCCATGATCAGACCTAATTGATGCAGGATGATTACCTAGTTGTTTCTGAGTTTTTCTAACAAAAGAAGTAAACATGTCAAATGCTTCATCTTTAGATGTTAAAACCAATGTCCAAGTAAACCTAGAGTAATCATCAACAAGCACCATCACATATCTTTTACCACATCTGCTTAATGTTCTCATTTGACCACAGAGATCCATATGGACCAGTTCCATCGTCTGGTGGTGCTTGCCATTTTCTTGCATTTAAAAGAGGATCTTACCTGCTTCCCCCTTGCACAAGCCTCACAAACTTTGTCTTCCTTGAACTTGATGTTAGGCAGCCCTATCACCAGATCCTTGGAGACTAATTTGTTGAGTTAACTCAGACTTGCATGTCCAAGTCTCTTGTGCCAAAGGAGGGGATCATTGTGCAACACACTTAAGCAAGTGAGTTCATTTTCTGAAAGTGTGGATAAATCTACAATGTATGTATTGTTTAATCTTTTTCCCTGCAAAACAATCTTGTCAATGGTAAGATTAATCACAAAATATTTGGTAGTGGTGAATGCTACCAAGTTACCTTTATCACATAATTGTGATACACTGATTAGACTGTACTTTAGTCCATCTATCAAGTAGACATTCTCAATAGAGTGAGAATCAGTCTTACCTACCTTT
>NC_031995.1:14294534-14308558 GCF_001879085.1 Nicotiana attenuata | reverse complement strand
CTTTTTCAAAACAGTGCACCTTTCTCCTTATTTCATTAGTTCCACTCAAAAGCCAAACCAATCACCCCACACTTTAACTTTTACACAGTTCATAATAATTCAAGTGCTCATGAGAGGTTAAAAAGGTTCAAATAGATGATTAATTCAAACAAATGGGTAAAGGCTTGAATGNGGTTAGCCAAAAAAAAAAGTTTACAGGCTCAAAGGGGTTAACTACGATACATAACAATTAGGTGGGTAAAATATACATATCTGGCTCAACAAAGAAACGCCTATATCACTTCCAAGACTAAACAAAACTACTATTTCGCTTTGCAAACACACAGGGCAAGTTCTAGGCATCAAATGCAATACACAGAATATAATAAATCCTTACACACACATGGCACATAACTCACTCAGGATTGGTTTCATCAAGACACTCTAGACAAAGCAGTTAAGCAAGTTTAAGATCATAAAATTTAAGGTACTTATACAAGAGTCAAAAACTGAGCCTAAACGTCACAACCAACGTACTCACTATTCTCAAGGCATAACAAAGTCAAGAGATGTTGCTTCAATTCAAAACACAACACAATGGCTCCTACTCCAAAAAAAAAAAACTAACTACACCCGGTTCAAATAAAACCCTTGGAAAAGTACCGTGGTTTAAAGAAAAACCAAGGGGGAATTGCTACACTACCTAACAAAAAAAATCTTTTTTTTTAGACTTAAATCCCTCAAGAAAATTATCTAATAGATCCATCGTCGGGAAAAGTCCAATCTTTTCTTTTTTTTTTTAAAAAAAAAACTATTTAATTAAACTAATACAGCTAAAGTAGCATGAAAAGTCACCTAGACAATCTCATCACCCCACACTTAAAATTGTGCATTGTCCCCAATGCACAGCATAACCATAAGAGGGTAAGAGAAACTCCCTGGTAGGCCAAAGGCCGAAGCACTAGCAGTTCATGGGGTACTCAGGCTTCTCCCAAGCTTGGTCCTTCGTGCGGGTACCTCACACTTAGTTCCAACCATTTGGTTTGTGTTGCATCCTTCCAATACTTTGCTTTCCATGCTCCTAGAAGAAGAAAAAAAATTGACACACTTTTCTCGCCATTTGGATGATATGAACTGGGCACCTAGCTTGGAATCAAGCTTGTGACCTCGAGCGATCGGGGGTGGTAAGTTGATGATCGAGCCAAGCTTTAAGTACTTCATTTTGCACTTCTTGGCTTTCATGTGAGGAATGTCATTTTGCCTCCTTGTTCCCTCAAATTGTAAGATGAATGGTTGTTGCCTTTCCTCCTTGCAATCCCTCATTGAGTCGTGTAGATCAATTCCCATATCACCACACAAGTCCAATGTTAAAAAATGCTTGGAATGCGACTTCAAACCTTCATTTTGCAATTTTTCTCGGATTTTGACATCCTCTTTTTCCCCCGGGTTAGAGTCAATCTCAACCAAATTTTCATTTACACCGGTTGACTCTAATCCTATTTTTTTCTCGGCATCATTAACACTCATGGAGTCGGTTGGCGGATGTTCAATTCTTGAATCCTCAAAGTAACGCTCACTTTCTTCCTCGGAATTGGACTCTTCTTGGTTTTGATCAAGTGCCAAGGAAAGATTTTCGGCTTCCACATCTAAGGAAAGTTCTTGGCTCTCATTAACTTCCGAGGCTTTTTGGACCTCTAAAGCTTCAAGCATTTCTCCCATTTGTGAGTGACACCTTTCAAGTGCCAAGTCATTTCGGAGACTATTTTCCAAAAGCTCCTCCAAGGCACTTTGTTCTTTGTTTCCTCCTTCAAGTAAACACTCCAACATGAGCTTGAACTCTCCATTTCGGCCATGCTCAACTTCTTCAACTCCCACGGCCCTATAATTTTCATCACAAAAAGTAGAATCATCATAGTGGAGGCTTGGGGAAGGGAAGGACAAATAAGCAAAATCATCCCAATGACCATTTTGAAAACCACACTTATCACAAATACTCCACTCATGGGTTTGATATTGTGCGTACAATCCACCCCTGGGAGAATTTAAACAATTTTGCCACGAGTGTGGTCCTCCACAATAAGGACAAGGGTCATCAAAGTATGAACAACTACCATCCGACCAATTTTCATTATATGATGCCATTTTTTAAAACTAAGAAAATAAACACGAATAACAATAAAAATAGACCAAGGTAAGAAAAATTAATTACACAAATATTCACAAGTTGGGTATAGAGAAAACTGACTACACTAAGAATTTTTGTACTTCTTTCAATTGTAATTGATAACACCGTTAATTCCCCAGCAACGGCGCCAAAATTTGATCACGCCCAACTATGCCTTATAAAAAGGACAATGCGGTCGTTGCAAATATAATCCGGTTTACCAGTCCGAAGTCGAATCCCACAGAGAATTAACCTATCAATTACCTTTGTTGGAATCACTAAATTCTTTATAATCAACTTCCTCAAACGTTGTAAACAATAGTTGATGGTATTTCTACTAACTAAGATTGCAAATAAATAAATAAACAATTGTAAACTAAATATGCTGGATTGTAAATAAGAATGAGAAGGTTCTAAGGTAGTGATTTCCCCTATTGATGGAATCCCTTCCGGTTATGTTTCAGATAGATTCACCAAAATATCTCTATCAATCACGAGCACTCTTTTTACCGTAAATCTCTCCCGAGTAATCACGATAATTTACTAGACGCACTCTCCCGAGATACGCTAGCTAACTTTATTTATTACAGCTCACTTTAGATTGCACCCAAGGCTTCGTTATCCCTAATCCCGCCTTTAAACCCGCAGTTATAGATCCCTCTTATACTTTGGGAGTGGTGTTGTTCAACAATTACCTAAATATGCGCTCTCTCCCGAGTTATGCATACTAAATAGGCACAGCTAATTGAGGATCCTATCAATTAACTACAATAAACACGTAATTGAACAAATAGAGATTAACCGGCAAACTATATGAACATAATCAAGAAGTTCATCCTTCAATAGGTTCCATCAAAACCTTAGACTAAAGTATTTAGCTACTCATAAAAATAACAAAAATCACAAAAGAATTCATATTCAAAGGTAAAAGAAAAAAGAAGAAGATTAAAGATTGATGCCCAATGATCCTCCTTGCCTCTTGCCCTTCCTTATGATGTTTTTCACTTCCAAAAATCCTTCTCCTTCGCTCTTGGCCGGCCTCCCTCGTTTAATATAGGGTTTAGGGATTAAAATCCCGTGTTTTGCACTTTAGTCCCTGAAATTTACGCGTCCTGCCGCGGTCCCACCGCGGTTACGCCAGGACCGCGGCCAGAATGGTCCTCTGAATCTTTGGTAATGTTCTGCCGCGGTCCTACCATGGTCCTACCGTGACTGCGGTTTTTCACCCTGTTCCGTTTGGAATTTGGAAAAATGTAAAACATGAAAGTTGTAGCCCTTTGAGTTAGCTTTCCAATCACATATTGTGGAGCCCAAATGGAGTTTTGAGAAAAACGTTATGTCTATTTTACTATACAGTGCGCAATATGCCTCCTCGAGTCTTCGTTTTGTTGTTTTATCATCCGTTGATCCCCGAATACGATCCCGGCTTAATTCCTTGGGCTTTTACTCAGACTTCACAGCTCCAAATCACTTGAATTCATTCCATAACATCTATATATCTCGGAATCACTCCTACAAGGCATAAAATACACCGTTAGTGCAAAACACTAGCGATTAAAGCATAAACTCAATTAAAGTGCAGTAAATTAGAGTGTAATAAGTGACTAAAATACGTAATTATAACCTATCATCATTAGTAGATGAAGAAATAACTAGAGTTCTGATGCAACTCTTCCTTGGTGGACGAGTTCTAGTTGATTTCAACTTCTAACTCCTTCCCTATCTTGGATAGTGTTCTCTTTGATTAAGGACTCCTTCTCCTTATCAATTATGCAACCTTTTCGATCAGGAGATATTAAATACACCAAGTTAAGCTTATCTCCTTCACGTGCAACCCACATGCTTGAATCTGCCCGTTTTTGTGAACCTGAGGGATGGACCATTGGATGGACCTGGTTCATGTCTGAGTTCCTTTGTCAGTCTTCAAAACTAACCTTTACTTAGGCCAACACGGCCAATATTATCTAGTGGAGAGTGTTGGAGCAAGCTAAGCTCACCGAAAGTATCATTCTGGCCACGAAAATTCTCGCCGCGTTCAATATGGCAAGCGTGACAACCGAGGGAGAGATCCTGCTGCCCACGAATGCCGAGGGGTGATGAAGACGACCCTTTTTGAGGTAGTAGACAGCGATATGGAGTACAATATTATCCTGGGTAGACTATGGTTGCACGAGATGAAGGTTGTGCCATCAACATATCATCAGTTGTTTAAATTCCCAACTCCTGAGGGAATTAAACAAATAAGTGGTGACCAACCAGCAACAAGAGAGATGAATGCAATCTCAGTTTTCAGTAGCAAAGGGAAGGAGCCTACAACATAGCAATTACAGGAACCGCACCTGCTCCTTAGCCGAGCGAAGTCAACCAGGGGGAAGAGTCGTCGAACTCCTATCAGGTACCAAGATATTTCCAGGTACCAAAAGAGACGGATGCTACAAAATACACAGCAGAAGAACTTGAACAAGTCCTGTTGTTCGAAAAATTCTTGGAGAGGAAGTTCCACTTAGGGACAGGACTGCACCCTGAACTCAGGTCTGGAGTTATCGAATTTCTTAAATTTAATGTTGATTGTTTTTCATGGTCGTATGCAGATATGACAGGTATCCCGCCAGAAGTGGCCGTGCACAAGCTAAGCCTGGACCCCAGCATCCCTCTTGTAAGATAGAAAAACGTCCTATTGCCGAAGTAAGAAACAAATTTGTCAAAGAAAAGTTAACTCGCTTGCTTAATATCGGTTCAATCCGAGAGGTAAAATATCTTGTCTGGCTAGCTAACATAGTAGTAGTTCCAAAGAAGAAGAATAAGTGTCGCATGTGCATCGACTATAAGGATTTAAATATGGCGTGCGCAAAAGAATCGTTCTCATTGCCAAACATTAATCAAATTATTGATGCAACGGCTGGGCACGAATTGACGAGTTTCCTCGATGCTTATTCCGAGTACAACCAAATCAAGATAAACTCGAAGGATCAGGAAAAAACTTCGTTTATAATGAACTTTGGCACATATTGTTATAATGTGATGCCTTTCGGGCTAAAGAACGCTGGAGCCACTTATCAACGGCTCGCAAACAAAATGTTTGAGAAGCAAATATGGAAAACTATGGAAGTTTACATAGATGATATGGTGGTTAAGTCTTTGAACACAGGTGACCATCTGAAACATCTACTAGAGACCTTTGCATCTTGAGGAAACACAACATGAAATTTAACCCCGAGAAGTGTGCATTCGGGGTCAGCTCCGATAAGTTCTTGGGATTCCTCGTGTCGTAAAGGGGGATCAAAGTTAATCCAGATAAAATCAAAGCCATCGAAGACATCCCAGACCAGCTATCAAGCGTAAAAGAGGTTCAAAGGCTAACAAGGAGACTGACCGCTTTGAGCAGATTTATTTCCCTGTCTTTGGAAAAATGCCATCATTTCTTCGCACTTCTCAAAAAGAAGAATAACTTTGAGTGGACACTGGAATGCTAGCAGGCTTTGATGGATCTGAAAAGGTATTTGTCAAGTCCTCTGTTATTGTCAAAACCGGAGGAAGGAGAACAACGAGTGATCTACTTGACGGTCTCAGAGGTAGCGATAAGTGTTGTTTTAGTCCACGAGGACAAAGGAACGCAATATCTTATTTATTATGTAAGTAAAATTTTGAGGGGAGCAGAAACTCGCTTCCTACATCTGGAAAAATTAGCCTTATCCCCCGTAGTCGCCGCTCGAAAGCTAAGGCCATATTTCCAATGTCACCCGATAGTTGTGGTGATCATTTTTCCCTTGCGGAATATTCTTCATAAGCCTGAAATCTCAAGTGGGCCATCGAAAAGAGTGAATTTGACATAGAATATACACCCAGGACTGCAATTAAGTCACAAGTTTTGGCCGACTTTGTGGCCGATTTCAGTCCGGGACTTTTACCTTTGGCTACCAAAGAAACAATAATGGTGTTGGAATCGACATGGGGAGTTTGGACCTTGTTCATAGATGGAGCTTCCAATGTGAAAGGGTCAGGGCTTGGCTTAGTGTTGACCACGCCCTCGGTAGAAACCCTAAGGCAGGCCACAAGAACTGTTCCTCTGACTAAAAATAAAGCAGAGTATGAAGCTTTGATTGCAGGGCTCGAATGGGCCCGTGTACTGGAATCTGAGGTCAAAGATATCAAATGCGACTCCCAATTGGTAGTAAATCAGGTCTACGGGATCTTCAAATCCAAAGAGGAACGCATGCAACAACACGTAATGAAAGTCAGGATCTGCTCGCTCGATTCCAGGAATGGTCAATTACGCACATCCTGAGGGAAGAGAATGTGGAGGCTGATGTGCTAGCCAACCTTGGATCATCCACAGAGATGAAGGGATCAGATTCTGGTATGGTAGTACAGCTTATACATTCGATGTTGGATGCGGACAACTATTATGAGGTAAACGCGACCAATCTGGTCTGGGATTGGAGAAACGAGATTATTGACTATCTCGAGCACGGAAAGTTGCCTGAAGATCCTAAGGCATCTCGGGCGCTGCGCACTAAAGCAACTCGATACAACTTTGTAAGCAGTTAAATATTATCGAATTTAATTCGGTAAAATAATATGGACTATATTTTAAATATATTAGTCCAAATAAATATTTTGGGCTAATATAATTGGATTAATTATATTAGTCCAATATAATTGGGTTAGCCCATTTAATTGGGCTACAAATGATGAGCCCACTTCATTAGGCCCAAGATATCATCTTTCTAGAGGCCCAGTTTGGTGCCACGTGTCAAATGACGCGGCACGCCAAGTCGAACGGAAGAGTCAATAGGATCATTACACTTGTTAAAATGACAAGGCATGCCAAGCAAAATCAATAGTCCAATGAAATCGCGCCACGTGTGCAAGTGACATGATCTGGCCAATCAAATGCGGTCATGTCACACTTCAATTTGATTGGTCGGAAAGAGTTTGTTCTTATCATAACTTCTCCCTTCTACAATTATAAATAGGGGTCTTCATAACCCAGAAAGGATACCAGAAGTGATAACAAGAAGCGAGAAAGAGCTCGTGGACCAAACGCTGCAAATTTCTCCACAAGTTTCAAGCTTCAAGCAATCAAGTTCAAGTTAAAGAAATCAAGTTCAAGCTCAAGAACAAAGAACAAATCAAGTTCAAGCCCAAGTTCAAGAACGATGAACAGATCAAGGTTCAAGGAGTACGAGTTCAAATCAAAGTTCGTGCTAGTTGAATTCAAGATCATCGTTCGTGACAAAAAATATAGATTCAAGATCAAGCTCAAAGGCCATTGAATTCATTTACTATTGGAAAGAAGAATCAGAGGATTCATGGAGATTGTACACTCATATTATTTGAAATAAAATACTAGAATTGTTGTAATCTTTTTGGTGTTGATTTTATTTTCTCGATGCAATTTATTATCTACAAATTCTGGCATGCCTAGTGGGACAATCTCTACCTCTCATCTCAACTTTTCAATCACCAAAGTTTAAAAGAATTGAAATGTCTTCAAGGAAAATCAACCCCGTATCAACTTCCACTAAGGCTGCTAATTCCAGGTTCTAAGATGATATAGAAAGCATCCTCGGTGTTACCTTTGGAAGCTTTGGACCGACTACAAGGAGCAAGGCAAGCTCTTTAGGAAAACAAGCACTCTAAGTGTCGTCCGCACCAATCCCTGTTTTCGGATCTTCGTCCACAAAAGGAGCAAGATCTTCCACAAACGCACCCAAAGGAGGAAGCGATGTTGTTGAAAAGATTAAGAAAACTCTTGCTCTGCTTGACCTCTCCGGATCCAAGAACTCTGCTATGAAGGAAGATGATGATGCTTTAAGTGATGGATCCTCTTCACTTACACCACATAGTGTGAACCAATGGAGGATCAATCTGTGTGACAATCCATGCTACTCTCCATCGTCTACAACAATCATGCAAGCCATGGTGACAATTACTTTATCTGCGGAGGAGCAGTTGGCAAACTTGATGGAAGCAATTGCTGGCTTGACCAAGTGCATGCAAAGTCAAGATGCTAGAATCAACAAGCTAACAAATAGGGTGGGAATCTTGATGGAAGAAGAATCCAACCACGAACCTGGCAAGCTCTCAGAAGTTCCAAAGAGAGATTCTCCCCCAAGACAAGTAGCATCCGCTAAGGCTATCCCTGTGTCATCTGAAGAGATGATTCCAATCGATCAACTAAAGGAGTTTATTGAAGGAACCATTAAGAACAACTATGAAGTTGTTTCCAAGTCCTCCCTTACATATGCAAAGCCGTACACTGCAAGGGTCGATATGCTGAAGATGCCTGCTGGCTATCAACCTCTAAAGTTTCAACAGTTTAATGGTAAAGGTAATACAAAGCAACATGTGGCGCACTTCGTTGAGATGTGCAACAATGCTGGGACTTATGGAGATTACCTCGTCAAGCAGTTTGTCCGCTCGCTAAAAGGAAATGCTTTTGACTGGTACACAGACCTCGAGGCTGGATCTACCGATAGTTGGGATCAACTAGAGCAAGAGTTCCTCAATCGCTTTTATAGCACAAAACATACTGTGAGTATGATAGAACTTACAAATACTCGTCAACGAAAGGGTGAACTAGTTATCGACTTTATCAATCGTTGGAGGAATGAAAAGAGAGGCTTAGTGAAGCTTCTGGCATAGAGATGTGCATCCAATGCATGCATTGGGGACTCTGCTACATCTTGCAAAATATAAATCCTAACACATTTGAAGAACTTGTGCCTCGTGCCCATAACATGAAGTTAAGCATGGCCTTCGCTGGAAACGAAAGCCTGCCTATCTATGAGCCTCGAAAAGGGAAAGACAAGCAAGAAGTCAGGAAAAGGAGCAAGTTTGTACCCAGGTCTGAAACAAAGAAGCTATGAATGTCAACACATCACCTGTGAAGTTCACAACGAAGGTGAGCAAGAAGCAGAGTACGAAATCCACTTCTTTTCAAGATAAACAAGTGGGAAGTTGACTCTAAAAGTAATGCAAGAGGAGTACCCATTTCTGGATTCTGATGTGCCAATAATTTTTGAAGAACTCCTCGAGTTAAATCTCATTGAGCTTTCGGAGATGAAGCGGCCAAATGAAGCTGGTAAAACGAATGACCCAAATTACTGCAAATACCATCGACTTTTGAGCCACCCTCTAGAGAAGTTCTTTGTCTTCAAGGAAAAAGTTATGGACTTGGCTCGTGAAAAGAAGATCGTGATTGAAGATGAGAAAGCAAGCACAAACCAAGTCTCTATCACCTTTGGCTCATTCAGTCCAGATGAATTATGTGGTTTTAAAGAAAGTAAAGATGAAGAATTACTGGAGAACAACAAAGTTGAAGTCGATCAACCTGATGATGATGAAGGTTGGACGTTGGTGACTCGTCGTAGGCGCCACAAAAGGAGCCCACGAAAAGAATAAATAGAACAACCAACAAGAAAAAACCAATGAAACAGAATCCAGTTTGGCGTTTGAAGAAAGCAAAAGTGGAGGTGCACCACCCTCAAAAGCCACGACTTCTAGTGACCTTGGAGGATTTCTTACCATGTTGGTTACGCGTTAAGATTTCCCGTGATAGTATTGAGGCCTCTTGTTGCAATGCTGATAAAGGGGAAGAAAAGAGTGATGACCTACCGTTGGCACCATCTTCAGAAAAGCTCATCGAGTCTATTCCTCAAGAAGTTAACGCGTGCGAGGAAAAAGTTACATTCACAAATGACGATCTTCTACTAGGTGACACTCTTCATAACCGCCCGTTGTACCTGGTTGGCTATATGCGTGATGAAAGGGTAAATCGAATTTTGGTTGATAGAGGATCCTCAGTTAACATCTTGCCAATTCACACTATGAAAGAACTTGGTATTCCCATGAACGAACTCTCAGAAAGTCATGTGATGATCCAAGGATTCAACCAAGGGAGGCAAAGAGCCATAGGTGCGATCAGGTTAGGAATCACCATTGAAGATATGCAATAAAGTGCATGTCTGCATGTGATAGATGCAAAGACTTCACACAATGTCTTGCTTGGAAGGCCTTGGATACCTGAGAATAAAGTGGTTCCATCTACCTACCATCAATGTTTGAAATACTACGAGGGAGAAATCGAGAAGAAGATAGTTGCTGATGACGAACCATTCACCGAGGCTGAGTCACGCTTCGCCGATGCAAAGTTCTACTTGAAGAACCGTATTGTGAAGGAGCTAAAAGCTGATGAAGTCATGAAAAGCAAGAATTACGAGCCCATAATTAAAAGAGATGCGGCGACTGCTGGTGAAACCAAAGTTGTTACTGAGGAAGTACAACTTAACTCGAATAAATCCTATAGAGGGGATATTGTGTCTTATGGCAAGAAACTAACTTCCACACTCCAGTATGTCCCTAAAATGGAGACAGATGTAGGTGAATCATATAATCTCCAAACTAACATGCTAAAGGAGTTAACTCTTCTGGTAAAACGAATTGAGGCAGTAAAGCTGTCCTCAAAGCCACTTGCAGGATTTATGTCCCAATGTCGTTTGCAGAATGTGGCACTCCCTATAAAGCAAACAGATGAAGGTTTTGATCCTAATGCTTACAGGCTATTTGCAAAAGCTGGATACAATCCCAATGAGCCTTCAAAGTTAGGAAAGCTCCCGTCAGAAGGTTCTACGAGGCAATCACGTGAAGGTTTGGGATACAAGCAACCGTCACCAGTGCGCATGTCTATAAGAAGGGCGAGCATCAATTACATCACTATGGAAAATGAATATGCCGCTTCTAACAAGACTTCTGTCTTTGATCGACTTGGAAGTCAACTGTGAGGACTTCAGTGTTTGAGGGATTGGGTCCATTAAAGAAGGGGAATAAGTTCCGAAGAAATTATCAAAGCATAAGAACACCCGTTTCGCCTAGAATCCAGAAGATTTCTAGGGATGTCCAAAGTTTGGTTCCTTCTAGAATGAGGCTACAAACAAAACTTGTGGTTTCATGTAAAGAAGTATTGAAGGTAAAGCCATATATTGTGGTCTATACTAAGGAACATGACAAAGACAAAGAAAGTATGGGTTCTTCATATCACGTTACCGCATAAGGCAAGAATGGTATTTCGTCTCTAATGGAGGATGATGAGAAATTGGAGGATGTTTCACCGTGTTATCACATATCCTTCAACGATGGGGACCCTCAAGAAGATGAAGATGCGAAAGATGCTCCACCTGAAGTTGAAGAAGGGGTGAAGACAATAGTTGATGCCTTAAAAGAAGTTAACCTTGGCACCGATGAAGAATCAAGACCCACCTATATAAGTGCTTTACTAGAAGTGGATGAAGAGAGCACTTATATTGAGTTACTCAAGGAGTTCAGGGATGTCTTTGCTTGGAGTTACAAAGAGATGCCTGGCTTAGGCCCGAAAGTAGCAGTCCATCACCTTGCAGTCTATAATGGTGCTCGTCTTGTTAAACAAGCTCAAAGGCACTTTAGGTCGGACTTGGTTCCCTTGATTGAAACCGAAGTTAACAAACTCATCGAAGCCGGCTTTATTCGTGAAGTTAAATACCCAACATGGATTTCAAGTATTGCCCCTGTAAGGAAGAAAAATGGCCAGATTCGAGTGGGCGTTGACTTCAGGGATCTCAACAATGCGTGTCCGAAAGATGAATTCCTGCTTCCTATTACAGAGCTGATGATTGATGCTACTACTGGATACGAGGCAATGTCATTTATGGACGGTTCATCGGGCTATAACAAAATTCGCATGGTGCTAAAAGATGGAGATCTTACTGCATTCCTTACCCCCAAGGGTATTTATTGCAACAAGGTAATGCCTTTTGGCTTGAAGAACGTTGGTGCTACTTACCAAAAGGCTATGCAGAATATTTTTGATGATCTTCTCCACAAGAATATCGAATGCTATGTTGAAGACTTCGTGGTAAGATCAAAAGAGAAGAAAGACCATTCGAAAGACTTGAGAATGGTGTTTGAGTTGCTCCAGAGGTACCAACTTAGGATGAATCCATTGAAATGTGCCTTTGGAGTTACTTCTGGAAATTTCCTTGGTTTCATTGTCCGGCATCGAGAGATCGAAATTGATCAAGCCAAAGTGGATGCCATTTTGAAAATGCCTGAGCCTCGGGATATTTATGAATTGAAAAGTCTGCAATGAAAGCTAGCATACCTTAGAAGATTCATCTAAAACCTAGCTGGGAGGTGCCAACCATTCAGTCGCCTCATGAAGAAAGGCGTTCCTTTCAAGTGGGACCAAGCTAGTAGCAATGCCTTTGAAAGTATCAAAACTTACTTGATGAAGCCTCTAGTTTTGGCAGCCCATATACTTGGAAAGCTGTTGATACTAGATATTACAGCATAAGAAAGGTCTGTTGGAGCGTTGTTGGCCCAAAAATAGTGAAGGGAATGAAAACTCCCTTTACTATTTGAGAAGGATGATGACACCAAATGAGCTGAATTATTCGCCAATCAAAAAGTTATGTTTGGCGCTAGTCTTCTCAATCCAAAAGTTGAAGCGCTACTTTCAAGCTCATGTCGTTCGTTTGGTTTCTAGAGCAAATCCCATCAAGTTCGTGATGTTAAGACTTGTCCTTAGTGATCGACTAGCAAGGTGGAACCTCCAGTTTCAACAATTTGAAATTGTGTACATCCCTCAAAAGGCTATAAAAGGACAAGCGTTAACGGACTTCTTAGCAGATCACCCAATACCTGATGATTGGGAGCTAATTGACTAACTACCTGATGAGGACACAATGGTCATTGAAGTTCAACCTCCATGGAAGATGTACTTTGATGGTGCTGCACATCACGGAGGAGGTGGTGCTGGTGTAGTATTTTTCACTTCTCAAGGTGAAGTTTTTCCCTACTCTTTTACGTTGACGCAACTCTGCTCTAACAACATTGCGGAGTATCAAGCACTGATACTTGATCTTGAAATGACTGTCAAAATAAAGTGGTTGCAATTGCAAGTCTTTGGTGACTCTCAGTTGGTGATCAACCATCTTTTAGGTAGTTACGAGGTCAAGAAGCCTGAACTATTCCCATATCATGATTATGCTAAAAAATTAATGGGGTGGGTCGGTGACGTGACTATTCAACATGTGCCAAGGAAAGAAAACAATAAGGCTGATGCTTTAGCTGCCCTAGCTTCATCGTTAACCCTGCCTGATCAAGCGCAAGTTACTGTCTGTGATCGCTACCAACTCCACACTACTATAAAGTAGGAAGAGAGGGTGGCAATAGCTTTTACCCGATATGAGGGCCGGGATCGAATTCCTCAGAGAGCTAGAAATTGGAGCTGGGTATCTATCTAGACTAGAGTCGTGTAATTGTTCTAAATGTCACTTCTAATATTTGGGTTTTTTAATTATCAAACTACTAACTGAAACTAGATTATGCTACGAGATAATTGCTAAAGTTGTCTCTAATGGGAAGAAGGGCACTAGGGTCTTGACATCACCTAGGTGGCTAATTGACGGGTAGATGTTACTAAGGTTCGATTGACATAATTGGGGCTTATGCTAAAACCGTTGCACAATTTTACCCACTCTCACACCTCTCGGTAGAGAGATTAATTTTGCCCAATTGACTCTCTCGAGACCAAATGGGTAGGCAAATTAGGACAAGCAACTAAGGTTCAAGTAGGGTGATTAGTCTCTCGAGATTTAACCTGTTAATTGGGACTATCATTTCTCATGAGTCCATCCCAATTCCTTGTTGGGTCAATTTTGGGGTCATAGACTCTTTCTCAAGAAAAAGTTAAACCCACAAAGATTGAATCAGTGTTTGCATCCACCAATTCTAAATTAAAACATAAAATCAACCCAAATAGCAAACACCCATAGTCAATCTAACCCTATATGGCAACACCCATCAATTACCCACACTAGGGTTGAGCCACAACCCTAGCTAA
>NC_031995.1:14291982-14292361 GCF_001879085.1 Nicotiana attenuata | reverse complement strand
CTAAGTTTGGGGTTAGAGAGACGCATTGTCACTCTTTCTTATGCAATTCAAAACATTTCTCCTTTTTCTACCTTTTCCACACCTTTTTCACATTTGTTATTCCTTGAATCCCTTTTTATTCTTGTTTGCATTGGGCTTTCTTTTTGTCTTTTTCTTTTCTTTCTTTTTCATTGCCTTTCCTTTTCTTTTGCTTTTGTACCTTTTACCACTTTGTTTCCTTTCTTGTCTCTCCCCCCAAACTTAGACTTTGCCATCACTCAAGGGAAGATTTGGGTGCCAAGAGAAGGTAGAATTTAGAACGGGTATAGGCTTGTAACATTGGTTCTGAAAGAAAAAGGTTTAAGGCTCAAAAGGGTTAGCTAGGGATTATCTCATTGGT
>NC_031995.1:14275983-14290947 GCF_001879085.1 Nicotiana attenuata | reverse complement strand
GGCCACATTACAATAGAATTCCCTGACCATATGTTCATTTGCCTCAATACACTTCTCCATGAAAAACTCCCAGCCCACTCTAGTTCTAAACTCCCTTTGCACGTTCGGGTTGTGGGGAAGTAGATCTTTGTCAATAAAGCTCCTCTCCGGTATCAAATGTCTCACCGGCCACCACTCCCTAAACTTATGATATGCAACTTGGCTCAAAATCTATCCTCCCACTCCTTAGGTTTTCTAGTTCTAGCAACGCCTCCGACTTGAGGCTCACCACCCTAAGCACCCTGTACCTCCTCCTCATTTCCGCCTGCACTCTCCCCAGATAATGAAGCTGTGGGGGAGGTGGAGTCGTCTCCACTACCTGCTTCCGACCCTTTAGATAAGACAGAAAGTACATTTACTGGCCTCTTGACGGTGGGTGATGCTGGAGGAGTATCAGTCAGTTGGAAGTGGGTGGTGATGTGATTTGGGAGTGAGTCTGAGGAGATGTCCTGGGATGGCATATACTCACTTCCCGAGGAATGGGAAGCAGCTCTATCTGCAGCTTTTATCAATTTTCGAGTCTTTTTGATGTTTTCCCGAGCTTGGGAAGTGAGTTTTACCACTCTCTTTCCTTTGCCCCCTCGGGAGGAACCACCTCTCCCGGGTTGTTGTGAGCCTTTGCCACCTCTTTGTTTAACCATTGTCTGCAAGAACACACATCTAACATTGTTAGTCTAAGCACAGGCAGTGAAACAAAAGCATAATGAATTGCAGAACAGAAGCTCAGACAGTTGTAGAAACAGTTGGAGTAACTGGCCAGTGCGGGCCGCACAAAATGGACGTGCAGCTGCACAGGGGCCACCGCGGACCGCACAATATTGACCGCGGTACGCACAAGTCAAAAGCCCTCCACACATGCTCTCTGAATCTACCCGCTGCGGACTGCACAAAGTGGTATCACGGCCGCGGTGGGTCAGCGCGGACCGCACAAAATGCAATGCGGCCGCGCTAGGCACAAGTCAACCTTTAGATTATAAGCACCGCGGACCGCACAAATGTGACCGTGGTCCGTGAAGGGTGCTAAGCTAGGGCATTGACTTAGGGTTTCTAATATTTGCAATTTTTGTTCAAGTTTTCACCCTACTGTGTCCCTACTCAATTTCCCATACATTATCTTATCAATCACACAAAGACCAGTATTTAAAACTAACCTAAGCTAATCAAGTAGAGAAAAATGAGAAAAAGAAGAAGCTATGGGCTACTGGTCATGAAATTAAAATGAAGCTATAAAATTAAACAAAGAAAAACGGATGAAATGTTACCAGATGTGAAGATGGAATACAAGTGTTCAATCTAAGCAAAGAGTTACGGGAAAGAGAGAATGAACAGTAACTTTTTAGGTCTCCGAATGATTAGGGTTCGAAAAGGGTAAAAGGAGACCCATGAGGTCTATTTATAGAAAAAGCAGTGGGACCCAGCCTTACCTACCAGCGCGGCCGCACAAAACGGACCGTGGAACGCACTGGGTTTGTTTCATTGAAGCTTGAGAAGGCAACCTCCGCGGTCCGCACAAAAACGACCGCGGCCGCGGAGGTCCACTGCGGTCCGCACAAAATGGAATGCGGCCGCGGTGGCAAACTTCAGAGAGCACCTCACTTAGCCCATACCAGTGCGGGCCGCACAAAATGCAATGCGGTCGCACTGGCAACTTCAGAGACTGTTCATTTTGTCCAAAATGTTTTGCACTTCATCAACACAATCCCTGCAACATCTCACAACCAATTAGTCCAAAAATCAAACCTAAACTACAAAGAAAATCAAAGAAAACAAGAAGAAAAAGACATGGGTTGCTTCCCAAGAAGCGCCTGATTTAACGTCGCGGCACGACGCATGTTACCATCACATCACTTCAAATCAAGAAGCGCCACCACGTGGCTCTCATCAAGCTCTCCAAGAAGCTGTAACAGGCACGCCCAGCAAGTTAGGTTAGCATCCGATCAATGATTGGCAAGGGATAAAGATCCTTGCGGGGCACTCTGTTCAATTTCCCATAGTCTATGCAACCTTGCCAACCTATGACTGTCACTGCTTCATTTAAACTTCTTTGATGCTCCAAGGAAGGCATTGCATCATCCTCCAAGAGAATTTTGGGCTTAAAGATTGTGTGGCTGAGGTGTGGAAGAAGTGGTTGTATTACCAACACCGGTGGTTCCTCAATTGTTGGCTTTGTTTGTGGAGTTTCCCAGGTTGCAAAAGTTTCCAGGTTTTCAAGATCCAAAGACAATTTACTGGGTTCACAAGATTCCATAACATGTAGAGCATTGACACACTCCACTCTGCTTGCAGCATCATTGACATCAAGATTCAAGAGCACGGCCTCAAGAGGGTCCTCCACGTTGATCATAGAACTTGTGTCATCCACAATCACAGCTGTGACAAGGTCTACAAATGAGCACACTTCGGTGCGATTGGGTTGCTTCATAGACTTGCAAACATTAAAGACAACCTTTTCATCACCCACTCTAAAAGTTAGTTCACCCGCTTCAACATCAAGCAATGCTTTCCCCGTTGCAAGGAAAGGTCTCCCTAGAATAATCGGGACCTCGTAGTCCACTTCACAATCCAAAATCACAAAGTCCGCCGGTAGGATAAATTTATCCACCCGGACAAGCACATCATCAACTATACCCAAAGGACGCTTCATTGATTTATCTGCCATCTGTAATCTCATGGAAGTTGGCCTTGGTGGCCCAATACCCAGGGTCTTGAAAACTGAGAAGGGCATTAAATTGATGTTTGCCCCAAGATCACATAAAGCTCTAGCAAAGTCTGCACCACCAATGGTGCAAGGGATAGTGAAAGCATCGGGATCCTCTAATTTCAGGGCCATTGAATGTATTATGGCACTGACTTGGTGAGTCATTTTATTGTTTCACAATCCATGGAACGCTTCTTTGTAACCAAATCCTTCATGAATTTTGCATACCCAGGCATTTGCTCCAAAGCCTCCACCAAAGGCACGTTGATGGATAAGCTCTTCATCATGTCAATGAACTTTCAGAATTGGTTGTCACTTTTCTGCTTGGCTAGCCTTTGAGGATAAGGCGGAGGTGGTCTAGGCAAAGGTGCCTTGGCTTTTGGCATCACCGGCTCCGGCATGTCAATTATGTGCTCCCTAGACGGGTTCACAGCCTCTTGAGTTTCCACCTCGGCCTCATCAATGTCAATCCTCACATCATTGTTCACATCATTCTCTACCACATCTTCAACTACCAAAGGAATATCATTTTCTTGCAACTCCATATCATCATCCACAACTTGCTTATCTTTCGAGGCATGTATATCACCGCCTCTCCCACTTCTTGTTGTGACCGCCATCACATGATTGTTCCCACCCTTAGGATTCACTACCGTATCACTTGGTAGAGTAACCTTTGGGCGAGTATTCAACGATTGAGAGATTTGTCCTAATTGCACCTCTAAATTTCGAATGGAGGTATTGTGGGAAGCCAATTGAGCATCGGAATCTTGGTTCTTCTTCATCATTTGTTCGAATATCATTTCTATTCTTCCCATATCATTACTCGAAGAACTAGATCCTTGAGAAGGGAATGGGGGTGGATTGTTCGGTTGTTGGTACATAGCGGGCCTTTGAAAGCCTTGCCCCCGATTGCCTTGGTTTCCATTGTTGTTCCAATTGCCTTGACCATTGTTGTTCCAATTGTTGTTATTTCCATTCCAATTTCCTTGGTTGCCCGAATTGTTGTTCCCCCAATTTCTGCCTTGGTTGTTGTTGTTCCAATTACCACCACCTTGTTGATTGCCCCAATTTCCTTGGGGTCGCCATTGTTGATTTGAAGAGTTGCCTCGATTGCCTTGATAGTTATTGACATATTGAACTTCTTCGCTTTGCTCATCATAACACTCATTTGAAAAACCACCACCATCATCATATTGATCACAATTTCCTTGAGGTTGTTGCCCTCTTTGCCTTCTCTTAAGCATATTCACTCCTTCCATGGCATTGACTTGGCGAGGATTTTGTACTTGTTGTAATTGCGCCTTAGCCAATTGATTCATAGTAGTAGTAAGCTCGGCAATAGCTTGACCATGGTCATGCAATCCTATGTGAAGTGGATCACCGTAGGGTCGCCTTAAGGAACATTGGCCCTACTTTGCCAAGCAGAAGAAGTGTCGGCCATCTCGTCAAGAATATCACAAGCTTCATTGTAAGGAAGCCTCATAAAGTTGCCTCCGACCAATTGGTTCACAATGCATTGATTAGTGGTGTTGATGCCCCGATAAAAGGTTTGTTGAATCATTGCCTCGGTCATATCGTTATTTGGGCATTCCTTCACCATTGTTCTAAATCTCTCCCATATTTCATGCAAGGGTTCCGTTGGCTCTTGCTTGAAGGCCAACATTTCATCACGAAGCGTCGCCATGTGACCGGCGAAGAGAACTTGGAAAATTACAACTTGTCCGCCAATTCATCCCACGTAGTGATGGAATGATTTGGGAGCCTTTCTAACCATCCAACGCTTTACCCCGAAGAGAAAACCGGGAAAAGCCTTAATCTCAACGCATCCTCGGACACGTTTGTTTGCTTGCTGCCCCAGCATGTATCTACGAACCCTTTCAAGTGCTCTTGTAGGCCATTTTGATCGGAGGCGCTCGTAAAATATCCTCGTTGCTCGAGCAAGGTCAACATGACATTTGTGATCTTGAAAGTTTCCCGCCCGGATTCGGGAGGAACGATGGCACTCGCATATCCTTGATTCGGTAGCACCCCTGGAACCGCTCTTGGAGGTGGCGAAGGAGGGTCTAGAACGTTGTCATTAGCATTAGCCTGGCGGCCTCGTCCACAGTCCGGATGCGTACAAGAGGCACCTCATTCTCCAATTTCATCTACCTCCTCCCCCACAAGCACGTTACCGAAGAGGTTATTCGCGTTCAAAGCCATTTGGTACCTATAGTAATCACGCACACAAATTAGTAGATAAGAAGAAAAGAAGAACAACACACTAAACTAACTAAATAAGATAGCCAAAACCGTTAGCTCCCCGGCAACGGCGCCAAAAAGTGATCGCTACCAACTCCAGATTACTATAAAGTAGGAAGAGAGGGTCGCAATAGATTTTACCCGATATGAGGGTCAGGATCGAATTCTCTCAAGAGAGCTAGAAATTGGAGCTGGTATCTATCTAGACTAGAGCCGTTGTAATTGTTCTAAATGTCACTTCTAACATTTTGGGTTTTTTAATTATAAACTACTATTATCAAACTACTAATTGAAACTAGATTATGCTACGAGATAATTGCTAAAGTTGTCTCTAATGGGAGAAGAAAGGCACTAGGGTCGTGACATCAACCTAGGTGGCTAATTGACGGGTAGATGTTACTAAGGTTCGATTGACATAATTGGGCTTATGCTAAAACCGTTGCACAATGTTACCCACTCACACCTCTCGGTAGAGAGTGATTTTGCCCAATTGACTCTCTCGAGACCAAATGGGTAGGCAAATTAGGAACAAGCAACTAGGTTCAAGTAAGGTGATTAGTCTCTCGAGATTTAACCCGTTAATTGGGACTATCATTTCTCATTGAGTCCATCCCAATTCCTTGTTGGGTCTAATTTTGGGGTTCATAGACTCTCTTTCTCAAGAAAAGTTAAACCCACAAAGATTGAATAAGTGTTTGCAAACCATCAATTCTAAATTAAAACATAAAATCAACCCCAAATAGCACAAACACCCATAGTCAATCTAACCCTAGATGGCAACACCCATCAATTACCCACACTAGGTTGAGCCACAACCCTATCTAATGGTTTAGCTACACATGCTTGGAAGAGAAAATGAAGAAATAGATGAAGAACAAGACATAATAAACTAAATACATAAATTAATGCAAGAATCTATCGTTAATTTGAAGCTAAGATGCCAAAAATGCTACAAAAGTTGTTCCACAAGCGCAGCTGTGTTCTGAAGATAACAGATGATCTAAAAATGGTTTAAAATGTCCTATTTATACTAGGCTGAAAAACGGACAAAAATTACCCTGCGGGGGTCAGTGCGGGCCGCGCAAAATGGACCGCGGCCGCACAAGGCTCTTGAAATTCAAAATTTTAGCTCTCTGAAGTTGGCTCCGTAGACGCGTAAAATGGACCGCGTCCGCGGAGGGAGTTGGCGCGGTCCGCACAATAACGACCGCAGACCGCATGGCATTATTTTGGCAAATTTGTAGTCCTCTGAATCTCTTGAACCGCGGACCGCACAAAAGAGTAGTGCGGCCGCGGAGCCCTGACCGCGGACCGCGAGATATTGACCGCGGCCGCATTCCTTTGAGCCCAGTTTGCCAACTCTCTGAATCTTCTAGTGCGGCCGTATACCAATTTTCGCGGTCCGCACTAGGCCTTCTTCCCTTAGATTTCTTGGTCTTTTGATACTTGAACAAGTTTCATCCTTCTTTGAGCCGATCTTTATATCTCGTCGCTTTGTCAATCAAACCTGCAACAAGCACAACCTGTGAGCCTTTTGGACTATTTTGTACAAATAATATGATCAAAGCATAGGCAAAGTAGGGGCATAAAACATGTTAAAATCCTAACTTATCAGTCCGCCAAAAATGGGTAGTACCGCCGCCAAATGAGGCTGACAGGTGAAGAAAATGAACTCAAGCATCTTGTCATTGTTCTGAAGTTGCAGAAAGAAGAATGGCGACAACCCATTGTCTACTACTTATGCTAAGGGATACTTCTAGAAAATTCGAGGAGAAGGACTGAAATCCGTCGTCGTGCACCTCGCTTCCTTTAATACAAAGATACTGTATACAGAATTTCATTCGAGGGAGTACTCTCGCGATGCTTAGGGGAAGAAGAAGCACTCCAAGCTTTGCAAGAGGTACATTCTGGGTATATGGGTCACACCAGTCTGGACCAAAGCTCCACTTCCATATAAAAAGTATGGGATATTATTGGCCAACGATGGTAAAAGATTTCTTGGACTACGCTCGAAGATGCAAGGCTTGTCAATTCCCATGCGAATTTTATTCATCAACCTCCTAAAGTTGTAAACGACCTGGCGGTAGTTTCATGAGTTACCGCTTCGTTTCCCCCATTTCTGCTTCTTTATGTCTTGCTCAGCTGTATTATGTGGTATCGGGTGGTTGGTTCGGGTTTCGGATTGGTTTGTAGAGAAATGAGACACTTAGTCCTCTTTGAGTGAACTTAAGTTGGAAAAGTCAAACCAGAAGTTGACTTGTGAGTGAACGATCTCGAATTTTGGTTTTATGGCTCGGATAGCTTTGTTAGGTGATTTGGGACTTGGAGCCTGATCGGAATGTATTTTGGAGGTCTGTGGTAGATTTAGGCTTGAATTGGCGAAATTAGAATTTTGGCGTTTCCGGTGGTAGTGGAAATCTTGATATCGGGTCGGAATGGATTCCGGAAATTTTGAGTAGGTCCGTTGTGTCATTTGTGACTTGTGTTGCAAAATTTCAGGTCATTCGGATGGGTTTTGACAGACTTTTCGATCGTTTGCGGAATTCGAAAAATTTTGAAATCCCTTAGGCTTGAATCCGAGGGGTTTTTTGATGATTCGATGTTGTTTTGTGTGTTTCTGAAGATTGGTAACAGGTTTGAATAGGGTTATGTGACTTGTTGGTATGTTTGGTTTGAGGTCCTGAGGGCCTCGGGATGGATTTGGATGGTTGACGGAGAGTTTGGGTTTTTTGGAGTTGTTGCTGCAGATTTTTCTACTTCTGTTATTTCCGCACCTGCGGTCCCTAAATCCGCAGGTGCGGAGCATCTAGAGAACCTGCGGGGCCGCAGGAGCGAAGTTCTACGCAGATGCGGAGATTGGCCCTTAAGTGAAAACCGCAGTGCGGTTATTTTTGACCGCAGAAGCGGTCCGCTGGTGCGATAATTGGTCCGCAAGTGCGGGAACACCTGGTCCACTTTTTATCATCATCATTTCAATTTCTTTTCTGTTCTAATTCGAATTCCAGCTTTGGAATCTCTCTTCCTTCTTTGGCTCTCTTTTCTTTATTAAGGCAGAAACTATATAACCTCCTTCCGCGAATTTTCAAGCTTTGTTCCACCATTTTTGAGACGGGTTGAGAGCTTTTTGAGGGATTTGAAGAGGGTGATTCAAGGGATAAAAACTTGAGGTAATGTTTTTGAACTCAATGCTTGATTATATGGCATTATTTACTGATTAGGCCTCTGAAATTAATGGAAATTAAGGTTCAAAATTTGAGAGTTAGGGCTTGTATTGGAGAGTTTCCATTGGGGATTTGAGGAGCCATTTGGGGTTCGATTTTTATGTTCTTGATATGTATAGACTCGTGGAGGATAAGGATTCTAGTGGGTGTGATTTTCAACAAATTCCGGAGACGTGGGCCCGGGGGTCGGGTTTGGCCAATTTTGGGATTTTCGATGTAGTTTGAATATTTTCGCGTGGGCTTTGTTCCTTTAGCCTATTTTGATGTTATGATTCTGATTTTGGATAGATTCGCCGCAAGTTGAGGCCGTATCGAGAGGCAAGGGCGTTGTGGAGTAGGATTTCATCCAGTTTGAGGAAAGTAACGATTGATATCTAGACCTGAGGGTATGAAACCCCGGAATTTCGTATTGTTTTGATAAATGAGGTGACGCACATGCTAGGTGACGGCGTGTGGGCATGCACCCGTAGGGATTGTGACTTGGTCCGTCCCGTTGGTGACTATATAGTTGCATATTTTGATATACGGTATATGATATCCATGTGTTTTTAGAAATAAATTTGTTAACTTGCGGCTGAATGCCGTGTTTGGGGCCTTTGTGCCGAACTGTTTAGACCCTTAGGGGTGTTTTACTACTTTCCTCACACTGTTTTGATTTGAAAACATATCCTCAGTCTGTGTTACCTGTTTATTGTTTAATCCGGTCTTCATTACTCTACTGCTTAATATATGAAAACTGTTTGGGCTGAGTTTCCCTGATTTTCACTGAAATGCCTGAGTGCCGTGAGGTTAATGACTGAGAGAGGTTGAGGACCTAATGGTGAGATTATATATATACATGTTATGGATGGGGCTGCACGCCGCAGCAATATTTATACATATATGGATTGGGTGCCGCAGTGATATATATATATATATATATATATATTATATATATATATATATATATATATATATATATAATATATATTGGATCGGGCTGCTTCGCGCCGATTATGACGCTTGGGCTGTAGGAGCCCCTCCAAAGTCTGTACACCCCAGTGAACGTAAGTCGACTATATATTATGGATCGGGCTGCACGCCGCAGCAGTTACTATTATAGATATCTATTGAGTTGGATAGTGCTGAGTGAGAGTAAATGGTTGACGAGAGCTGAGTCACGAGTGACTGAGAGGCTTGCCCGAGGGCTATACTTTATGAGTGATGCTTTGCCGAGGGCTTGTTTGTGAGATTTTCCTATTTTCACTCTTCTTTATGCTGAGCCTCTATTGAAAATGTTGAATAAATGTTTAAAGGGTTTTTATTGAAACTAGAGATTTTACAAGATATTTGGTTATTAAACTGCAGATTTTTGACTTTGATATTTCTATTGTACACTCTTGATAAGTATGCATATGATTTTCAAATGCTCGTCACTGCACTCAGACTTTATTTACTTTAGGTTACTTACTGAGTTGGCGTGCTCACGTACTCCCTGCACCCTTGTGTGCAGATCCAGGTGCCAGAGCCTCCGAGTGAGAACTGCTCGTTGCTTCCAGAGTACTATCCGGAGAATTGCAAGGTAGCTGACGACGTTCGCAGCCCTGCCTTTCTCCTTCCTATTCTTAGTATTTTATATTCAGGTTTTGTTTTGTATTAAGCAGACAACTTTAGGTTGTGTTTAGAGGCTCATGGACTAGTGACACCAGATTCGGGCTGTGTTGATGTATTTAAGTACTTGTTTTCGCTATTTTTATTTATATTAAACTGAGAGATTTGGGATTTATCTGATTAGAAAATGAATCTCTAAAAGAATCGATGTTGTAATGTGTTGAATTGGCTTGCCTATACTACGATAGGCGCCATCACGACCGGGGTGGTTGGGGTCATGAGCCGGTTTAGTAGAGTCTCGCGGATCGGTACGGGAACGTTTGTACTTATCCTCGGGAGGCTGCAGAACCTTTAGGAAAAAACTTCACATTCTTGAAATTCCTGTCGTGCGAATCTGTTGATTCTACTACTAAACTTTCTGTTATTCTATCTCTCACAGATGGTTGAGGCACACGTGCTACAAGTCAGGACGGACGACTACCAGTTGGGCCACTAGAGGGGCCGAGGTCGCGGTCGAGGCCGTAGTAGGGGCAGGGGTGTAGCCCGTACAGCAGATGGGGCAGCACCTGCAGATCCACCAGCCGCCCCAGTTCATGATCAGATTCCAGTGGGGATGCTCCAGCGGGACCAGCTCAGGCCACCTACTGTGCCTATTTGTCATTCGCGGTCTTCAGGAGACCTTGGCTCAGATCTTGACGTGTGCACTAGTCTTGCTCAGGCGGTCATAGTTTCTACTATAGCAGCCACTTCTCAGGCCCGGGGAGGCCCTCAAACTCCCGCCGCCCGCACACCCGAGCAGGTTGTTCAGGGATTGCAGATATTAGAGGCACCACCAGCCAGCCGGTTGCAACCCACTCAGGCGTTTTGTAGTACTAGTTATGCCTGAGACGAAGCCAGCGTCGATTGGAGAGGTTTGGTTGACTTCATCCTCGAATTTAGTGGTATTAGAGGGCGAGGATGCCCAGGCTTCTTGAAAAGTGTTAGAGGATTTCTTCGCACCGCGGGTATTCTGGAGACCAGCGCGGGTAACATTTACTACTTTTCTATTTTCTGGAGCTGCTTACTTGTGGAGGCTTATGGAGAGGTCGGTAAGCCTGTTGATACAGCGCCCCTACCTGGCAGCAGTTCTCCGCTCTCTTTTTTTGAGAAGTATGTGCCCACAGGTCTCGCAGAGAGGAGCTGCGCAGGCAGTTCGAGCAGTTGCGTCAGGATGATATGACTGTGAGCAATATGAGATGAGATTTTTAGAGTTAGCTCATCATGTAATTTGGTTGGTTCCTACGGACAGAGGAGAGGATCAGGAGGTCGTGGATGGCCTCATATATCAGCTTCCGATTCTCATTGACCAGAGAGAGAGTGTCCGATGCTACGTTTGAGCAGGTTGTTGATATTGCCGAGAGATTGAGTCAGTTCGTCGCCAGGAGCGAGATGAGAGGAGGCCAAGAGGCTCGAAGATCTGTAGTTTTGGTGGCGCTCCTTCGAGATGCCGATTTTAGCACGTAGAGGTTGTCCCTTTCAGGCATGCTCATCAGCTCGCCTAGCTCATGCGTGGGGCATATCGGCCACGGTTCTCACAGTTCTCATCAGGGCCATTCATCACTTAGTGCTCTTCCAGCCCAGAGTTCATCCCGTACTCCATCAGTTTAGAGCTCTTCCGTACCAGGTTCTTTCTGCCAGTCATCCCGGTGTTAGGGGTTCCCTTCAGTCCGTCTTCCTGCCCACCAGGGAGTTGTTATGAGTGTGGAGAGTTTGGGCATATGAGGAGGCTAGTGTCCCTCGTTTACTTGGGGGTCCAGCTCAGCAAGGAGTCAGCCCTCGAGCTTCAACTCCAGTTACTTCACACCCGTTCAGGCAACCAGGGGTGCGGCAGTCAGCCAGGGGTCGCCCCAGAGGGAAGGTCGATCAGGTGGGGGTCAGTCAGCCAGGGGTCGCCCCAGAGGGGAGGTCGATAGTGAGTGGTCAGGCCCGTTCTATTGCACTCCAGCTAGGCCAGATCGTTATTGCTCTCAGATGCTGTGATTACAGGTATTGTTCTCAGTCCTGCCACAGAGATTGCATCTGTGTTATTTGATCCTAGTTCTACTTTTTCATATGTGCATCATATTTTTGCTCGCTTTTGGATCATCTGCCCCGTGAGTCTCTTATTTCATCTGTTAGTGTATCTACTCCGGCGGTTGGGATACTGTTGTCGTGGGACCTGTATACACCGTCTGTGTGTGTGATATTGGGTCTGGAGACCTGAGTGACCTTCTGTTACTTTGTATGTTGGTGGACTTCGATTTAATATTGGGGCATGGATTTGGTTAGATCCCGTGCCGCTGTATTCGTGGACGTATTCATTGCAAGACAAGTAACGTTGTTATGACGGTGTGTGCCACGGATTGATGTGGCGAGGTTTGTCTGATTATTCCCCAGTAGGTAATTTCTTCTTTGAAGCCCGCGGGTGGTTGGGAAAGGTGTCTTTCATACTTAGCTTTCGTTGAGGGATGTCAGTGCCAGAGACCCCTACCATATGATTAGTCGCGGTTAGTGAGGGACTTTCAAGACGTTGTGTTCCTCAGACCTACTGGGCATGCCACCGGACAAGCGGATTATTGATTTTGGTATTGATTTGGATGCCGGCACTGACAGCCCAATTCTATCCCACCGTATCGTCATGCACCGGCGGAGTTCGAAGAATGAAGGAGCAGCTTCAGGAACTCCTGGATAGGGTTTGATTCGGTTAGTGTGTTGCCTTGGGGTGCGCCTGTTCTATTTGTGAGAAGAAGAGGATTGGCAACTAATCGAGGGATGTGCATGATTACAGCAGTTGAACAAGTTACAATCAAGAAACAAAGTATCCTTTGGCCTCGTATTTTTGATGATTTATTTTGTACCAGCTTCAGGTGAGCGAGGGTGCTTCTCCAAGATTGATCTCGGTCAGGGGTATCACCAGTTGAAGACAGGGACTCGGATATTCTTTAAGATAGCTTTCAGGACCCGATATGGTCATTATGAGTTCCCTTGTGATGTCTTCTTAGGCTTGACCAATGCCCTATCAGCGTTCATGCATTTGGATTGAACAGCGTGTTCCGGCCTTATCACGGGGATCGTTCGTTATTGTATTTCATTAATGATATTCTGGTATACCGCGTAGTCAGGAGGAGCACCGCGGAGGCATTTGATGTAGTGGTATTGCAGCGGGTTGAGGAGGAGAAGCTCTTGCCAAAGTTCTCCAAGTGTGATTTTGCTCAGTTCAGTGGCTTCTTGGGTACGGGTCTAGTGAGGTATTCAGCGTTGATCCGAGAAGATAAGGCGGTCAGCAGTTGGCTCAGGCTTGTCCTATCCACATAGATTCAACAAGTTTTCTTAGTTTGGTTGGGTTATTACCGTCGGTTTTGTTTAGGGATTTTCATCTATTGCATCACCCTGGGACAAGTTGACTCAAAAGGGTGGCGCCTTTCATGGTGGCCTCGGATGAGTGTGAGGCGGAGCTTCCAGAAGCTCAAGACTGCCTTGACCACAGCTCCAGTATTAGTTTTGCCATCAGCCTTCAGGTTCATTATACCGTATATTGTAGGTTGCTTCGCAGAGTTGTATTGGGTCGATGTGTTTTGAGGCAGGAGGGTAGACGTGATTGCTTATTTTCTTCTCGTCAGTTAAAGCCCCATAAGAAGGAAACTATCCCTGTTCATAGATTGGAGTTGGCCTGCCATTGTTCACGCGTTGAAGATTTGGTGTTTACTGACCATGTTACCTCCAGCACTTGTTCAAGCAGAAGGATCTCAATTTGAGCAGTTGTCAGATGGTTGGAGCTGCTAAAGGACTATGACATCACTTATCTTGTATTCATCCGGGGAAGGCCGATGTAGTGGCCGATTGCTTTTTGAGAGGGAAGCGCGGTGAGTATGGGGCAGTTGGCCATATATTCTTTGTGGGGGAAGAGACCTACTTGCAAGTTGATGTTCAGGCGTTGTCCAATCGGTTCGTTTGAGGTTGGAATATTTCGGAGGCCAGCTCGGGTCTTAGCTTGTGTGGTTTCCTCGCGTCTTCCTTGTTTGATCCATCAGAGAGACCAGTATGATGAATCCTCATATTGCTTGTCCTTAAGGACAGAGTTCAGCACGACAGATGCCAGGAAGATAGATGACTTTTGTGATGAATGGGGTGATTGAGGATGCAGGGCCGGATATGTGTTGCCCAATGTAAACGGGTCTTCGGGAGTTGATTCTGGAAGGAGGCCCATAGCTCCCGTATTCCATCCATCCGGGTGCCGCGAAGATGACCAAAGGATCTGAGACAACCATTATATGGTGGCGAGAGGATGAAGAAGGATATCGTTTGGGAATTCGTATTAATAGCCTCGGTTTGTCTCAATAGTCAGCAGGTGATAAATACGCAGCATCAGAGACTGGGTGGCTTGCTTCATTCAGATAGATATTCCAGAGTGGAAGTGGGGAGCGGATCACCATGGACTTTGTAGTTGGTGACTCCCACGGACGAAAAATCTTGAAAGAAGTTCGATGCATTTGCAGGTAATTGTGGATCGGTGCTGATCAAGTCTGCGCACTTTCATTTCCTGTGTGTACTACCTATTCTTGGAGCGGTTGGCAAGAGATTTATATCCGCGGAGATTGTTCGCTTGCCATGGTGTCCCAGTTTCCATCATTTCACATAAGAGGCAACTCAGTTCACTTCGCAGTCTGGAGGGCGTGCAGAGAGAGTTGGTACTCAGGGTGAGTTGAGCAAGCTTTCACCCTCAGACGGCGGGCAGTCTGAGCGCAACTATTCAGATATTGCGAAGATATGTTACGCCTTATGTTCATTTTGATTTGGGGTTCGTGGCGTATCAGTTTTCTACCACTCGCGGAAGGAGTTTGCGTATAACAATAGTTTACCAGTCGAGTTTCAGCCAGATGCTCCATATGAGCGCTTTATATGGATGACGAATGTTGATCTCCAGTTGGTTGTTTGAGCCGGGTAGCCTAGACTTTTGGGTACAAGACTTGGTGCAGATGCTTTGGACCAAGGTGGAAGGTGATTCAGGAGCGGCTTTCAACAGCACAGTCGAGACAAAAGAGTAGTTGCTGACAGGAAGGTTCGTTGATGTGTCCTACATGGTTGGGTGAGAAGGTTCTATTGAAGGTTTCACCCCTGAAGGGTGTTATGAGATATCTCTCCTCTTTGGGGGGG
>NC_031995.1:14242598-14275958 GCF_001879085.1 Nicotiana attenuata | reverse complement strand
TTTTTTTTTTTCTGTGATTCAGCAATCCCAAAGTTTCTTTTTAATCCGATCAAATAAGGAAAAAATCTTTTTTTTTTTTTCGTACTCTTTCATAACATAAATATTGTTAAGAACTCTCCGGCATGAAAACAAAAAAGTTTGTGACGCTGAACTGAACTCCCGATAGATAAGAGAAAATCGGAAATACCCCTTATCTCATACTACTCTCTCGATACAGAATCTAATGTTTTGAAAAAAAAACAATACAAAAATTTCTCATATCGAATTCGAAGTGCCATGCTATTATTACTTAGTATTCATATGGCGAAGGCATAGTCTTCTTTTTTCTCTCAAATAAAAACCTCATTGGCGCCAAGCGTGGAGTGATTTTGCCCAATTGACTCTCTCGAGACCAAATGGGTAGGCAAATTAGGACAAGCAACTAGGGTTCAAGTAGGGTGATTAGTCTCTCGAGATTTAACCCGTTAATTGGGACTATCATTTCTCATGAGTCCATCCCAATTCCTTGTTGGGTCAATTTTGGGGTCATAGACTCTCTTTCTCAAGAAAAGTTAAACCCACAAAGATTGAATAAGTGTTTGCAACCATCAATTCTAAATTAAAACATAAAATCAACCCAAATAGCAAACACCCATAGTCAATCTAACCCTATATGGCAACACCCATCAATTACCCACACTAGGGTTGAGCCACAACCCTATCTAATGGGTTTAGCTACACATGCTTGGAAGAGAAAATGAAGAAATAGATGAAGAACAAGACATAATAACTAAATACTAAATTAAATTGCAAGAATCTATCGTTAATTTGAAGCTAAGATGCCAAAAATGGCTACAAAAGTTGTTCCCACAAGCGCAGCTGTGTTCTGAAGATAACAGATGACCTAAAAATGGTAAAATGTCCTATTTATACTAGGCTGGAAAAACTGGACAAAAATACCCCTGCGGGGTCAGTGCGGGCCGCGCAAAATGGACCGCGGCCGCACAAGGCTCTTGAAATTCAAAATTTTAGCTCTCTGAAGTTGGGCTCCGTAGACCGCGTAAAATGGACCGCGTCCGCGGAGGGAGTTGGCGCGGTCCGCACAATAACGACCGCAGACCGCATGGCATTATTTTGGCAAATTTGTAGTCCTCTGAATCTCTTGACCGCGGACCGCACAAAAGAGTAGTGCGGCCGCGGAGCCCTGACCGCGGACCGCGAGATATTGACCGCGGCCGCATTGCCTTTGAGCCCAGTTTGCCAACTCTCTGAATCTTCTAGTGCGGCCGTATACCAATTTTCGCGGTCCGCACTAGGCCTTCTTCCCTTAGATTTCTTGGTCTTTGATACTTGAACAAGTTTCACTCCTTTTTGAGCCGATCTTTGATATCTCGTCGCTTTGTCAATCAAACCTGCAAACAAGCACAACCTGTGAGCCTTTTGGGACTATTTTGTACAAATATATGATCAAAGCATAGGCAAGTAGGGGCATAAAACATGTTAAAATCCTAACTTATCAGTCCGCCAAAAATGGGTAGTACCGCCGCCAAATGAGGCTGAAGGTGAAGAAAATGAACTCAAGCATCTTGTCATTGTTTCTGAAGTTGAGAAAGAAGAATGGCGACAACCCATTGTCTACTACTTATGCTAAGGGATACTTCTAGAAAATTCGAGGAGAAGGACTGAAATCCGTCGTCGTGCACCTCGCTTCCTTTAATACAAAGATACTGTATACAGAATTTCATTCGAGGGAGTACTCTCGCGATGCTTAGGGGAAGAAGAAGCACTCCAAGCTTTGCAAGAGGTACATTCTGGGTATATGGGTCACACCAGTCTGGACCAAAGCTCCACTTCCATATAAAAAGTATGGGATATTATTGGCCAACGATGGTAAAAGATTTCTTGGACTACGCTCGAAGATGCAAGGCTTGTCAATTCCATGCGAATTTTATTCATCAACCTCCTAAAGTGTAACGACCTGGCCGGTAGTTTCATGAGTTACCGCTTCGTTTCCCCCATTTCTGCTTCTTTATGTCTTGCTCAGCTGTATTATGTGGTATCGGGTTGGTTGGTTCGGGTTCGGATTGGTTTTGTAGAGAAATGAGACACTTAGTCTCTTTTGAGTGAACTTAAGTTGGAAAAGTCAACCAGAAGTTGACTTGTGAGTGAACGATCTCGAATTTTGGTTTTTATGGCTCGGATAGCTTTGTTAGGTGATTTGGGACTTAGGAGCCTGATCGGAATGTATTTTGGAGGTCTGTGGTAGATTTAGGCTTGAATTGGCGAAATTAGAATTTTGGCGTTTCCGGTTGGTAGTGGAAATCTTGATATCGGGGTCGGAATGGGATTCCGGAAATTTGAGTAGGTCCGTTGTGTCATTTGTGACTTGTGTGCAAAATTTCAGGTCATTCGGATGGGTTTTGACAGACTTTTCGATCGTTTGCGGAATTCGAAAATTTTGAAATCCTTAGGCTTGAATCCGAGGGTGTTTTGATGATTCGATGTTGTTTTGTGTGTTCTGAAGATTGGTACAGGTTTGAATAGGGTTATGTGACTTGTTGGTATGTTTGGTTGAGGTCCTGAGGGCCTCGGGATGGATTTGGATGGTTGACGGAGAGTTTGGGTTTTTGGAGTTGTGCTGCAGATTTTCTACTTCTGTTATTTCCGCACCTGCGGTCCCTAATCCGCAGGTGCGGAGCATCTAGAGAACCTGCGGGGCCGCAGGAGCGAAGTTCTAACCGCAGATGCGGAGATTGGCCCTTAAGTGAAAACCGCAGGTGCGGTTATTTTGACCGCAGAAGCGGTCCGCTGGTGCGATAATTGGTCCGCAAGTGCGGGAACACCTGGTCACTTTTTATCATCATCATTTCAATTTCTTTTCTGTTCTAATTCGAATTCCAGCTTTGGAATCTCTCTTCCTTCTTTGGCTCTCTTTTCTTTATTAAGCAGAAACTATATAAGCCCTCCTTCGCGAATTTCAGCTTTGTTCCACCATTTTTGAGACGGGTTGAGAGCTTTTTGAGGGGATTTGAAGAGGGATTCAAGGGATAAAACTTGGAGGTAATGTTTTTGAACTCAATGCTTGATTATATGGCATTATTTTACTGATTAGGCCTGAAATTAATGGAAATTAAGGGTTCAAATTTGAGAGTTAGGGCTTGGTATTGGAGAGTTTCCATTGGGGATTTGAGGAGCCATTTGGGGTTCGATTTTTATGTTCTTGATATGTATAGACTCGTGGGAGGATAAGGATTCTAGTGGTGTGATTTTCAACAAATTCCGAGACGTGGGCCCGGGGGTCGGGTTTGGCCAATTTTGGGATTTTCGATGTAGTTTGAATATTTTCGCGTGGGCTTTGTTCCTTTAGCCTATTTTGATGTTATGATTCTGATTTTGGATAGATTCGCCGCCAGTTGAGGCCGTATCGAGAGGCAAGGGCGTTGTGGAGTAGGATTTCATCCAGTTTGAGGAAAGTAACGATTGTATATCTAGACCTGAGGGTATGAAACCCCGGAATTTCGTATTGTTTTGATAAATGAGGTGACGCACATGCTAGGTGACGGGCGTGTGGGCATGCACCCGTAGGGATTGTGACTTGGTCCGTCCCGTGGTGACTATATAGTTGCATATTTTGATATACGGTATATGATATCCATGTGTTTTTAGAAATAAATTTGTTAACTTGGGCTGAATGCCGTGTTTGGGGCCTTTGTGCCGAACTGTTTAGACCCTTAGGGGTGTTTTACTACTTTCCTCACACTGTTTTGATTTGAAAACATATCCTCAGTCGTGTTTTACCTGTTTATTGTTTAATCCGGTTTCATTACTCTACTGCTTAATATATGAAAACTGTTTGGGCTGAGTTTCCCTGATTTTCACTGAAATGCCTGAGTGCCCGTGAGGTTAATGACTGAGAGAGGTTGAGGACCTAATGGTGAGGATTATATATATACATGTTATGGATGGGGCTGCACGCCGCAGCAATATTTATACATATATGGATTGGGTGCCGCAGTGATATATATATATATATATATATATATATATATATATATATATATATATATATATATATATATATATATTGGATCGGGCTGCGCGCCGATATGACGCTTGGGCTGTAGGAGCCCCTCCAAAGTCTGTACACCCCCAGTGAACGTAGTCGACTATATATTATGGATCGGGCTGCACGCCGCAGCAGTTACTATTATGAGATATCTATTGAGTTGGAGTGCTGAGTGAGAGTAATGGTTGACGAGAGCTGAGTCACGAGTGACTGAGAGGCTTGCCCGAGGGGCTATACTTATGAGTGATGCTTTGCCCGAGGGGCTTGTTTGTGAGATTTTCCTATTTTCACTCTTCTTTATGCTGAGCCTCTATTGAAAATGTTGAATAAATGTTTAAAAGGGTTTTTATTGAAACTAGAGATTTTACAAGATATTTGGTTATTAAACTGCAGATTTTGACTTTGATATTTCTATTGTCACTCTTGATAAGTATGCATATGATTTTAAATGCTCGTCACTGCACTCAGACTTTATTTACTTTGGTTACTTACTGAGTTGGCGTGCTCACGTTACTCCCTGCACCTTGTGTGCAGATCCAGGTGCCAGAGCCTCCGAGTGAGAACTGCTCGTTGCTTCCAGAGTACTATCCGGAGATTGCAAGGTAGCTGACGACGTTCGCAGCCCTGCCTTTCTCCTTCCTATTCTTAGTATTTTATATTTCAGGTTTGTTTTGTATTAAGCAGACAACTTTAGGTTGTGTTTAGAGGCTCATGACTAGTGACACCAGATTCGGGCTGTGTTGATGTATTTAAGTACTTGTTTTCGCGTATTTTTATTTATATTAAACTGAGAGATTTGGGATTTATCTGATTAGAAAATGAATCTCTAAAAGAATCGATGTTGTAATGTGTTGAATTGGCTTGCCTAGTACTACGATAGGCGCCATCACGACCGGGGTGGTTTGGGGTCATGAGCCGGTTTAGTAGAGTCTCGCGGATCGGTACGGAGACGTTTGTACTTATCCTCGGGAGGCTGCAGAACCTTTAGGAAAAACTTCACATTCTTGAAATTCCTGTCGTGCGAATCTGTTGATTCTACTACTAAACTTCTGTTATTCTATCTCTCACAGATGGTGAGGACACGTGCTACAAGTCAGGACGGACGACTACCAGTTGGGGCCACTAGAGGCCGAGGTCGCGGTCGAGGCCGTAGTAGGGGCAGGGGTGTAGCCCGTACAGCAGATGGGGCAGCACCTGCAGATCCACCAGCCGCCCCAGTTCATGATCAGATTCCAGTGGGGGATGCTCCAGCGGGACCAGCTCAGGCACCTACTGTGCCTATTGTCATTCCGGGTCTTCAGGAGACCTTGGCTCAGATCTTGACCGTGTGCACTAGTCTTGCTCAGGCGGTCATAGTTTCTACTATAGCAGCCACTTCTCAGGCCGGGGGAGGCCCTCAAACTCCCGCCGCCCGCACACCCGAGCAGGTTGTTCAGGGATTGCAGATATTAGAGGCACCACCAGCCCAGCCGGTTGCACCCACTCAGGGTTTTGTAGTACTAGTTATGCCTGAGGACGAGCAGCGTCGATTGGAGAGGTTTGGTTGACTTCATCCTCCGAATTTTAGTGGTACAGAGGGCGAGGATGCCCAGGGCTTCTTGGAAAAGTGTTAGAGGATTCTTCGCACCGCGGGTATTCTGGAGACCAGCGGGTAACATTTACTACTTTTCTATTTTCTGGAGCTGCCTTTACTTGGTGGGAGGCTTATGAGAGGCGTAAGCCTGTTGATACAGCGCCCCTTACCTGGCAGCAGTTCTCCGCTCTCTTTTTGGAGAAGTATGTGCCACAGTCTCGCAGAGAGGAGCTGCGCAGGCAGTTCGAGCAGTTGCGTCAGGATGATATGACTGTGACGCAATATGAGATGAGATTTTTAGAGTTAGCTCATCATGCTATTTGGTTGGTTCCTACGGACAGAGGAGAGGATCAGGAGGTTCGTGGATGGCCTCATATATCAGCTTCGGATTCTCATGACCAGAGAGAGAGTGTCCGATGCTACGTTTGAGCAGGTTGTTGATATTGCTCGAGAGATTGAGTCAGTTCGTCGCCAGGAGCGAGATGAGAGGGAGGCCAAGAGGCCTCGAAGATCTGTAGTTTTGGTGGCGCTCCTTCGAGATGCCGATTTTAGCACGGTAGAGGTTGTCCCTTCAGGCATGCTCAGTCAGCTCGCCTAGCTCATCGTGGGGCATCATCGAGCCACGGTTCTCACAGTTCTCATCAGGGCCATTCATCACTTAGTGCTCTTCCAGCCCAGAGTTCATCCCGTACTCCATCAGTTTAGAGCTCTTCCGTACCAGGTTCTTCTGCCAGTCATCCCGGTGTTAGGGGTTCCCTTCAGTCCCCGTCTCCTGCACCAGGGAGTTGTTATGAGTGTGGAGAGTTTGGGCATATGAGGAGGCAGTGTCCTCGTTTACTTGGGGGTCCAGCTCAGCAGAGGAGTCAGCCCTCGACTTCAACTCCAGTTACTTCACCACCCGTTCAGGCAACCAGGGGTGGGGGTCAGTCAGCCAGGGGTCGCCCCAGAGGGAGAGGTCGATCAGGTGGGGGTCAGTCAGCCAGGGGTCGCCCCAGAGGGGGAGGTCGATCAGGTGGTGGTCAGGCCCGTTTCTATGCACTCCCAGCTAGGCCAGATGTTATTGCTTCAGATGCTGTGATTACAGGTATTGTCTCAGTCTGCCACAGAGATGCATCTGTGTTATTTGATCCTAGTTCTACTTTTTCATATGTGTCATCATATTTTGCTCGCTATTTGGATATGCCCCGTGAGTCTCTTATTTCATCTGTTAGTGTATCTACTCCGGTGGGTGATACTGTTGTCGTGGACCATGTACACCGGTCGTGTGTGGTGACTATTGGGGGTCTGGAGACCTGAGTGGACCTTCTGTTACTTTGTATGGTGGACTTCGATGTAATATTGGGCATGGATTGGTTATCCCCGTGCCGTGCTATTCTGGACTATCATGCTAAGACAGTAACGTTGGTTATGCCGGGTGTGCCACGGATTGAGTGGCGAGGTTTGTCTGATTATGTCCCCAGTAGGCTAATTTCATTCTTGAAGGCCCAGCGGATGGTTGGGAAAGGTTGTCTTTCATACTTAGCTTTCGTGAGGGATGTCAGTGCAGAGACTCCTACCATTGATTTAGTCCCGGTAGTGAGGGACTTTCAAGACGTGTTTCCTGCAGACCTACTGGGCATGCCACCGGACAAGGATATTGATTTTGGTATTGATTTGGTGCCGGGCACTCAGCCAATTTCTATCCCACCGTATCGTATGGCACCGGCGGAGTTGAAGGAATTGAAGGAGCAGCTTCAGGAACTCCTTGATAAGGGGTTTATTCGGTCTAGTGTGTTGCCTTGGGGTGCGCCTGTTCTATTTGTGAAGAAGAAGGATGGCACTATGAGGATGTGCATTGATTACAGGCAGTTGAACAAAGTTACAATCAAGAACAAGTATCCTTTGCCTCGTATTGATGATTTATTTGACCAGCTTCAGGGAGCGAGGGTGTTCTCCAAGATTGATCTCCGGTCAGGGTATCACCAGTTGAAGATCAGGGACTCGGATATTCTTAAGATAGCTTTCAGGACCCGATATGGTCATTATGAGTTCCTTGTGATGTCTCTTAGGCTGACCAATGCCCTATCAGCGTTCATGCATTTGATGAACAGCGTGTTCCGGCCTTATCACGACTCGTTCGTTATTGTATTCATTAATGATATTCTGGTATACTCGCGTAGTCAGGAGGAGCACGCGGAGCATTTGAGAGTGGTATTGCAGCGGTTGAGGGAGGAGAAGCTCTATGCAAAGTTCTCCAAGTGTGAGTTTTGGCTCAGTTCAGTGGCTTTCTTGGGGCACGTGGTGTCTAGTGAGGGTATTCAGGTTGATCCGAAGAAGATAGAGGCGGTTCAGAGTTGGCTCAGGCTGTCCTATCCACATAGATTCACAGTTTTCTTAGTTTGGTGGGTTATTACCGTCGGTTTGTTTAGGGATTTTCATCTATTGCATCACCCTGACCAAGTTGACTCAAAAGGGTGCGCCTTTCATGTGGTCGGATGAGTGTGAGGCGAGCTTCCAGAAGCTCAAGACTGCCTTGACCACAGCTCCAGTATTAGTTTTGCCATCAGCTTCAGGTTCATATACCGTATATTGTGATGCTTCGAGAGTTGGTATTGGGTGTGTTTTGATGCAGGAGGGTAGAGTGATTGCTTATTCTTCTCGTCAGTTAAAGCCCCATAAGAAGAACTACCCTGTTCATGATTTGGAGTTGGCTGCCATTGTTCACGCGTTGAAGATTTGGTGTTTACTGACCATCGTAGCCTCCAGCACTTGTTCAAGCAGAAGGATCTCAATTTGAGGCAGTGCAGATGGTTGGAGCTGCTAAAGGACTATGACATCACTATCTTGTATCATCCGGGGAAGGCCGATGTAGTGGCCGATGCTTTGAGTAGGAAGGCGGTGAGTATGGGCAGTTTGGCATATATTCTTGTTGGGGAGAGACCTCTTGCAGTTGATGTTCAGGCGTTGTCCAATCGGTTCGTGAGGTTGGATATTTCGGAGCCCAGTCGGGTCTTAGCTTGTGTGGTTTCTCGGTCTTCCTTGTTTGATCGCATCAGAGAGAGCCAGTATGATGATCCTCATTTGCTTGTCCTTAAGGACAGAGTTCAGCACGACGATGCCAGAGATGTGACTATTGGTGATGATGGGGTGTTGAGGATGCAGGGCCGGATATGTGTGCCCAATGTAAACGGGCTTCGGGAGTTGATTCTGGAGGAGGCCCATAGCTCCCGGTATTCCATCCATCCGGGTGCCGCGAAGATGTACCAGGATCTGAGACAACATTATTGGTGGAGAAGGATGAAGAAGGATATCGTGGAATTCGTAGCTCGGTGTCTCAATAGTCAGCAGGTGAAATACGAGCATCAGAGACTGGGTGGCTTGCTTCAGCAGATAGATATTCCAGAGTGGAAGTGGGAGCGGATCACCATGGACTTTGTAGTTGGACTCCCACGGACTCTGAAGAAGTTCGATGCTATTTGGGTAATTGTGGATCGGCTGATCAAGTCTGCGCACTTCATTCCTGTGTGTACTACCTATTCTTCGGAGCGGTTGGCAGAGATTTATATCCGGGAGATTGTTCGCTTGCATGGTGTCCCAGTTTCCATCATTTCACATAGAGGCACTCAGTTCACTTCGCAGTTCTGGAGGGCCGTGCAGAGAGAGTTGGGTACTCAGGTTGAGTTGAGCACAGCTTTTCACCCTCAGACGGACGGGCAGTCTGAGCGCACTATTCAGATATTGGAAGATATGTTACGCGCTTATGTCATTGATTTTGGGGGTTCGTGGGATCAGTTTCTACCACTCGCGGAGTTTGCGTATAACAATAGTTACCAGTCGAGTATTCAGATGGCTCCATATGAGGCTTTATATGGGAGACGATGTAGATCTCCAGTTGGTTGGTTTGAGCCGGGTGAGCCTAGACTTTTGGGTACAGACTTGGTGCAGGATGCTTTGGACAAGGTGAAGGTGATTCAGGAGCGGCTTCATACAGCACAGTCGAGACAAAAGAGTTATGCTGACAGGAAGGTTCGTGATGTGTCCTACATGGTTGGGGAGAAGGTTCTATTGAAGGTTTCACCCCTGAAGGGTGTTATGAGATTTGGGAAGATGGGTAAATTGAGTCCTCGGTTAATTGGGCCTTTTGAGGTGCTTCGGAGGATCGGGAAGGTGGCTTATGAGCTGGCTTTGCCCCCTAGCTTGTCAAGTGTGCATCTGGTATTTCATGTTTCTATGCTCCGAAAGTATATCAGCGATCCGTCTCATGTCTTGGATTTTAGTACGGTTCAGTTAGGCAGTGATTTGACGTATAATGTGGAGCCAGTGGCTATATTGGAGCGGCAGGTCCGAAAGTTTCAATCAAAGGATATAGCTTTAGTGAAAGTGCAGTGGAGAGGTCGGCCCGTGGAGGAGGCTACCTGGGAGACCGAGCGGGAGATGCGGAGCAGATATCCTCACCTATTTGAGGCTTCAGGTATGTTTCTTGACTCGTTCGAGGACGAACATTTGTTTAAGAGGGGGAGGATGTAACGACCCGGCCGGTCGTTTCATGAGTTACCGCTCTGTTTCCCCCATTTCTGGTATTATGTGGTATCAGGTTAGTTGGTTCAGGTTTGGATTGGTTTTGTAGAGAAATGAGACACTTAGTCTCTTTTGAGTGAACTTAAGTTGGAAAAGTCAACCAGAAGCTGACTTGTGAGTAAACGATCTCGGAATTTGGTATTTATGGCTCGGATAGCTTCGTTAGGTGATTTGGGACTTAGGAGCGTGATCGGAATGTATTTTGGAGTAGTAGGATTTCATCTGGTTTGAGGTAAGTAACGCTTGTAAATCTAGACCTGAGGGTATGAAACCCCGAAATTTCGTATTGTTTTGATAAATGAGGTGACGCACATGCTAGGTGACGGGCGTGTGGGCGTGCACCCGTAGGGATTGTGACTTGGTCCGTCCCGTTGTTGATACCTAATTATTCACTGTATTTTTTAAAAAATATGCAAAATACCTTCAAAATAGCCTATATATGCATATATAAGCATATCCCAAGGTTACATTATTTTTCTTTAATTTTTCAAAGATTTTTAAATCAAGTTACTGCCCTATTTTATCAAGAAAAACCCAATAATTGTCACCAAAATTATTATTTTTTGGTGATTCATTTATTGGATTCTCATATTTATACTAAAATATAGCTAAGATATTTTTGACATATTTTTACAAATTTATTGAGTAGTTTTAAGGATAAAATTGCATAATTTCAATATTAACCATTTTTAGGTTTAAATTCGTCTCATATTAATAAAATGGGAATATATATTTTTAAATCGATAATTATATGTTGTAAATTATTTCAGTGCTTTCAATTTATTTTCAGAAATTTGTTTATTATTTTCTATAAATTAAATGGGAAAAAAGGGCTATTTAACTTATAGCTAGATTTGTCTTTTTAATTTAGCCTAATTAAACCAAACCCCAATCCAGTTTAATCTAACCCAAATACCCAAGCCAAATCCTAAATCTACCCGGCCCAACCCGGATTAAATCTTGGCCGTTGATCAATTTTGATCAACGGTCTAGATCCGCCCTTACCAAATTAAACCAAACGACCCCAAGACCCCTCTCATTTCCTCACTCGTCTCTATCTCTCTATCTCTGGTTCTCTCTAGAACCTTCCCCCTTCCCCTCCGCTCCGATGAGTTTCACTCACCTTCTCCGGCCACCTCCTGACCTGAATCTATGGTGGTCTCACCACCTACCAACCTTCCATGGTGCATACACGCTTGGTTGCTGAGGTTTCATGGTCTGACCACGAAGAAGCTTCATCCAGACCTTGTTGATTCAAGTTTTATGGCCATCTCCGGCCTTGCTCCGGCAAGCCATGTCTGTTTCGAGCCTGACCTCGACTCCTCCTGCTTAAATCTATCCAAGCCTTTCTCACCATTTGGGTTCCTCTGAAACCCTAGTTTTCGAGGTTCTTCTATTTTTTTAGATCTGTTCTAGATCCGTGTTTTCCATAAACTTTTAAACGATTTCTGCTTTCAAAACCTTTATATTTTTTCCGATTTAGGTTTTTTTTTAGTTATTTAGATGTTTCTTCTACTGTGTTCTTTGTGTGTTCTTCAACTATGTTTCTTGTTTCTTCTACCATGTTCTTATCAGTTTCCTCTACTGTTTCTATATGTTTCTCTACTGTGTTCTTTATATGTTTCTCTACTGTGTTCTTTATATGTTTCTCTACTTTGTTCTTTACATGTTTCTCCTACTGCGTTCTTGTTAAGTTTCTTCTGATATGCTTCTTAATATGCTTCTTCTACTGTTCTTATTAGTTTCTTCCATTAGGTTTCTTATCAGTTCTTCTACTATGTTTCTTTGAGTTCCTCTACTGTGTTTCACATGTTGTTCTTTTACTATGCTTCTCATGACTTCCTGCTACTGAAAGAGCATGTTAAAGGTCTCAGTTCCTTTCTGAGACCTCTGAGCCTGTTTCGATTAGTATCTTTTTCCTTGATTACTTGTCCTCTCATCTCTGCACTCGATTGATGGTAAAACCCTAGGATTTGTGGGTTCATCCGAGTTTGAAAACATTGGCTATGTGATATGACTTCATCTTTGAAATTGTCTGATTTCAGAAACCCTAACTATTTCGAGTTTCTGAATTTGTTTCCTCTGTTGCTCAACTGAGTCTTGAAATCCTTGTGTCAATCTCTATTTCTTTAGGCAATTCTGATTCTCTACTAAACTCTTCTAAGGTCTTTATACTGGACCTTTTGTATGCTATTTTGATACTATCTCTCTTCTACATTGCTGACCTACGTGACTACCACGATCCTATATCCTATTACCTACTGATTTTGCAATGACATGACATTTTTCTTTGCCCTAAATTCAGCTTAGCATGTTTGTATGCTCTTTATATGTGCTGAACTTCCCTCATAAAATGGCTTTCAATTTTGATTAATTTCAGACTTCCTTTTGTATAGGTTTGATTGATTTCTTTCCTTGTTTGCTGATTTCCCTGTGACTTGATTTAAGTTAAAAACTTTCCTCAGCTTTTCTGACTTGGTTCATTCATGGACCAGAGATTACAAATCTCTGATCCTTGATTTACCGTCTACTAATTGATTTTTCTTACCTTATTTATGTAACCGTGTATTTCAAAGTTCTGCCCTTAAATAAACTCCTATGTATTTACCCCTAAATGCCTACTTGGCACAAGATGCTTGTTTGATCTCTTCCCTTAAATAACTTTCTTGCTCATTACCGTTCCTTAATTAAAGGAAGTCTTGTACTGATTGATTTTAATTGATACCCAGTTCCTTAATTATTTTCTTACCTTATTTCTGCCTGTTTTTCACACTATAAGTACACGACCCTTTCATTAACAAAAAACGACCATCACTCATAGTCTTTCTGAACTTATACTTACACTCAAAAATTATTCTCTCTTGTTTGCTTATACTGTGGCCGGTTACAAGACCTTTTGCTTGCTTTCTCTCTATTTGTTTCTTTGAAACTGGTATGTCCTGATTTAATTTTCAGCACCACAACAATGTGTTTATTTATTATCTTTAAGTCCATGTCTACTTACTGCTTCTGTATAGTTCAACACTTACTCTAACATACTGATTTCTTTCTTCCTGTTCTACTATGAATCCAAAACCCATACCCCCTATGTGTTTAAGCTATGGTTTGAGGCATGGCAATACTGCAAGTTATTGTCCATGAATCAGACTTGATCCCCCGGGATCCTAGCCTCTAATAGTATGTGTTCTGGCAGGCTTATAGGTATGCTAGCACTCTCCATTGCTGGGCATGCCTAAAGTCTACCCTTGCCTAAGCAATAGGCTCTTCACAACCCCCCCCCCCCCTTTCCCTGAACCCCTTGTGTGTACTTATTTGTAGCTGTTTCTTTCTCCTTTTCCCTTTTAGCACTCTGATCTGCACTTGCACACCTTCTTAGCCTTTAAGTTCTGCCCCCCTCTTGTGAGCCTTGCCTTGGGACCCTTTGAGTTCCCTCTGAACTTGGACACTTGAGGGCTGGCCCTTCCACACTGCACTTGTCCCTGTTCTAATAATACATTTGGGTGTGAGCATTGCCCGGAGTCCCATTGAGGCTCTTAGGGAACTCTGACACACTCTAATGGGAGAAAGGCTTTGGATCATGATCTCTTGGAGTTGGTTTACCTCATATTTCAGACATGAAGTCTGAATCAGGCTCTCCTTGGTTGTACTTTTATTTATTTGTTTTCTGATGTATTTTTACCTTATTCCGGGCTGTAATAATTTGTAATAAACTCTTGGGGATGGATAGTGAAAAAGGGCGGGTAACTATGTATGCAAAAAGGGTAGACACCATGCCTATAGGAATTTTGAATTCTGCATATGCACCTAGAAATCATGCCTATTGGTCCTTCTGAATTTTGTATGCCCATCATTCACATAGAAATCATGATCATAGGACTACTACATTCATATAGAAATCATGCTTACAGGATTATCTAAATCTGTACGTTCAATCGCACTTAGATATCATGTTCATAGGTCTTAAACAATTTTTACACTTAGAAATCATGTTCATAGGTCTTAAACAATTTCTGCACTTAGATATCATGTTCATAGGTCTTAAACAAAATTCAACACCTAGATATCATGTTCATAAGTTTAAAACAAGTCTTCTGCATTTTATACCATGTTCAAAATAAACTACGCATAGAAAGCATGCCAATAGGAACTCCTAATCGAATCTGAATCGCTTCATTCACATATGGAACTAAAATCAGTAACAACGGGTACTGTTAGCTGTAGAACTTATAATCTTCGTTAAAAACTGGCCTTTCTTTAACAATCTGACTCCTCTTTTTATCAGTATGTGTCCAGTTTGCCTTAAACCCTGTTATTTCGTTCTTTCTGAATTCAATAGATACCATGCCTATAGGATCCTTGTCCAACACTTAGGCAAGCCTTAGGGTAAAGTCATAAATTAAATCGGTTCTGTTAATTAATACAACCAGCTGGCAGTCTTGATTCGGGCTTCTTATCTGAATTGTGTAGTAAATCAGTTTGTCTCAACCTTTAAGCTCTTGTATGTTTAGTACTTAATCAGACCCTAAACAGTATGTGTAAGTGATGCTAATTACGTGTTTCTTTGTTTAAAGGGGGTATATTTGAGCCTTTGCTTGTTATGTGCTTTCCCCTAACTTGTTATACGTGTTTTGTTTGTCGCCTTAGAATTTTGCCCATTTGAAACCACAAATAAGCCTAACATCCCTTCCCTTTAGGATCAGTAGTCCTCATGCCTCCAGGACTGATAGGATTGGGACGGGTAGTAGCATGCAATAGGTAAACGAGACCATTCTGCGCTTTAATACCTTAACGGGGTGGGAAGGGTAGATACGGATATGATGACCACGCGATAATGTCACGTGTAGCCCCTCATTGAGGAGTGATTACCGGGCATTGTGTGGGGTGATCCATATTATTAATAAACCTAGGACCTCTCTCCCTTTATTTCTTTCTTTTCAGCATTTTAATTCTTTATTTTTAAAATAAGTTTTTTTTTAATTACTCTTTCAAACCTTGTTTACTTTCAAACCTTTATATGGTGAAATCCCCTCTTATTTGAGCCCTATTTGTTTATATGCTAATTGTACCCAAATTCACAATATTAGTCTGGCCGGGAACCACACTAGTGGATTCTGAGGGGTGCCTAACACCTTCCCCTTAGAATAATTTCAAGCCCTTACCCAATCTCTGGTTACTCAAATCAAATCTCCTTGGTGTCCTAATGCACCCTAATCATTAGGTGGCGACTCTTTAAATCAAACCCAATTCCCAAAAGGAATGAGTTGTCCTCCCAAATGTCATAAACCCGATTTCGCGAGAAAAAGGAGGCGCGGACAACCCCGTGGCGACTGTATAGTTGCATATTTTGATATAAACGGTATATTGATATCCATGTGTTTTTAGAAATGAATTTGTTAACTTGGGCTGAATGCCGTGTTTGGGGCCTTTGTTCCGAACTGTTTAGACCCTTAGGGGTGTTTTACTACTTTCCTCACACTGTTTTGATTTGAAAGCATATCCTCAGTCATGTTTTACCTGTTTACTATTTAATCCGATTTCATTACTCTACTGGCTTAATATATAAAAACTGTTTGGGCTGAGTTTCCCTGATTTCCACTGAAATGCCCGAGTGGCCCTCAGGTTAATGACTGAGAGAGGTTGAGGACCTAATGGTGAGGATTTATATATATATATATATATATATATATTATATATATATATATATATATATATATATATATATTATATATATATATATATATATATATATATACATACATACATACATGTTATGGATCGGGCTGCACGCCGCAGCGATATTTATACATATATGGATCGGGTGCTGCAGCGATATATATATATATATATATATATATATATATATATATATATATATATATATATATATATGGGATCGGGCTGCGCGCCGCAGCGATATGACGCTTGGGCTGTAGGAGCCCCTCCAGAGTCTGTACACCCCCAATGAGCGTAGTCGACTATATATTATGGATCGGGCTGCATGCCGCAGCGGTTACTATTATGAGATATCTATTGAGTTGGAGTGCTGAGTGAGAGTACTGGTTGACGAGAGCTGAGTCACGAGTGACTGAGAGGCTTGCCCGAGGGGCTATACTTATGAGTGATGCATTGCCCGAGGGGCTTGTTTGTGAGATTTTCCTATTTTCACTCTTCTTTTATGCTGAGCCTCTATTGAAAATGTTGAATAAATGTTTTAAAGGATTTTCATTAAAACTAGAGATTTTACAAGATATTTGGTTATTAAACTGCAGATTTTGACTTTGATATTTCTATTAAATGCTCGTCACTGCACTCAGACTTTATTTACTTTGGTTACTTACTGAGTTGGTGTCCTCACGTTACTCCCTGCACCTTGTGTGCATATGCAGGTGCCAGAGCCTCCGAGTGAGAACTGCTCGTTGCTTCCAGAGTACTATCCGGAGATTGCAAGGTAGTTGCATGGCGTTCGCAGCCCTGTCTTTCTCCTTCCTATTCTTAGTATTTTATATTTCAGACTTGTTTTGTATTAAGCAGACAGCTTTGGGTTGTGTTTAGAGGCTCATGACTAGTGACACCAGATTCGGGCTGTGTTGATGTATTTAAGTACTTGTTTCCGCGTATTTTTATTTATATTAAACTGAAATTTGGGATTTATCTGAGTAGAAAATGAATCTCTAAAAGAACTCGATGTTGTAATGTGTTGAATTGGCTTGCCTAGTACTAAGATAGGCGCCATCACAACCGGGGTGGTTTGGGGCCGTGATATGAAGTGTTGCACCCGACTGTTGCATCCTGGCCATTTGACGCTTGGGGATTGGATGTTGTTGGACCACTGCCAAAGTCCTCTGGTGTTGGCACCTATACATCTTGGCTGCAACTGACTACTTCTCAAAATGGGCGGAAGTTGTTTCTCTTATGGAAGTAAATAAGGAAAATGTTCCAAGTTTCATCCAAGTAAACATTATCTATCGCTTCATAGTTCCTCGTTACATAATAACGGATAATGGCAAGCCATTCGACAATAGTTTGATGAACAAGATATGTGAACTCTTTGGCTTCAAGCAACGTAACTCTTCTATGTACAATGCTGCCGCCAATGGTCTAGCCGAGGCATTCAACAAGACTCTATGCAACTTGTTAAAGAAAGTCTTTTCCAAATCCAAATGAGATTGGCATGAGCGTATGGAAGAAGCTCTGTGGGCATATAGGACAACTCACCGCACGCCAATACAAGCGACCCCTTGTGCACTCGTTTATGGAGTCAAAGCCGTCTTACCACTCGAGCGTCAAATGCCTTCATTATGATTAACTATTCAAGAAGGGATCACTGATGAATAAAATGCTCGACTTCGATTAGCTGAGTTGGAGGCTCTTGATGAGAATAGGTTGGAAGCTCAACAGAGTTTTGAATGTTATCAAGTTCGATTGTCTCGCGCCTTCAATAAAAGAGATCGCCCGAGATCCTTTCAAGTAGGAGATCAAGTCCTTGCCATAAAAAGACCCATTATTACTTCCCATAAACATGTAGGGAAGTTCACTTCAAAACGGGCTGGGCCATATGTCGTGCAAGAAGCTTATTCAAGTTGGGCTTACAAGCTGGTTGATACAGATGGCATGAGAATCGGCCCTATCAATGGCAAATATATTGAAGAATTATTATCCTTGAAGTTGTAACGCTCCTTGACGCATGAGCCTAAATAGCATGTTCTTACACTCCTGGCCCGCATGAGTCTAAACTGTGTACAACCAAAAAAAAAGTCCGCTAGGTTGAAAACCTCGAAAGAGGCGACCTAGGCGAAAGTTATGACATAAAAAAATAAAATAAAAAATAAAAAAGATCACCCATTCTGAACTACGGTATGACTTGATCCTCTTCACCGAGGTACGTAGGCATCTTAGAGTTTCCTTCTGAGTTCAGTCGCATAACTTCAAAAGATACATAATCCCCCAATCGTTGTCCGAATGAAGTACGATAAAATTTAATCCATTCAATCAACACTTGGAAATCAAGCTGAGATACCATTCTTCTGTTAAATTTTGGATCTAATTTGATTTAAAGGGGGCAAGCCGCTATGATAAATTGGTGTCTTCAATAAAATTATTAATATCTTTTAGGAGGCCGCCAAGCATTTGCATGGAAGTCCGGGGATTCGCTATGCCTTCATGTTCGCCAAACCTTCAAGTATTTTTTTGGTCTCCAAATCTGCTCTCTACCCTAGAAAAAAAGGGGGGATGAAGAAAGAGAGGCATCGGAAGGGAACACAAGTATAAGAAGGAAGATTAACTGGTACGACATTTCAAATTCAGCAAGACTTGAACCCGAGATATTTGGTGAGAATGAAGCTCTTGAATTTCAAATTCTGGAAAGCCTAGGACTCCACACCAAGATACAAAATTTTTGGTGAAGTCGCGCTAATTTGGAACTATCGGCATATTAGAAACCAAAGTCGACTTCGAACTATCATCTGAAACTATCCTTAAGGCATTAATATTTACAATTTAGATATTTTTTAGATTTTGAAGTTTAGTTTCCAATAAATCAAACGGTTCGTGATTTTGACATTCCTACATCAAGATACAAAAATTTTGGTGAAGTCGCCCAACCTATAATCGTTAGTGTGTCAGAATTTAATATTGACTTTGAAATATTATTTGAAATTAATCTTAAGGCATTAAATTTTTTATTTTGGATATGTTATATATTTGGAAGGTCAGTTTAAATCAACGGTTCGTGATTTCGACGTTCCTACATCATGATACAAAAGGTTTTGGTGAAGTCGCGCTAATCTGAAATCGTCGCCGTGTTAGAATTTAATATTGATTTCAAACTATTATCTGAAACTATCCTTAAGGCATTAAATTTTGTATTTTGGATATGCTTTATATTTGGAAGTTGAGTTTCCAATGAACCAAACGTTTCGTAATTTCGATGCTCCTACATCAAGATACAAAAGTTTTGGTGAAGTTGCGCAAATCTGAAATCGTCACCATGTCAGAATTTAATATTGATTTCGAACTATTATCTGAAACGATCCTTAAAGCATCAAATTTTATACTTTGGATATTTTTTATGTTTGGAATTTTAGTTTCCAATAAATCAAACGGTTCGTGATTTCGACGTTCCTACATCAAGATACAAAACTTTTGGTGAAGTCGCGCAAATCTGAAATTTTTAATGTGGTGCAATCTAAGGTTGGTTTCAAAATATTATCTAGGGCGATTCTGAAGGTGTTTGATTCTAAATTTTGGATATGTTTTAGATATTGAAGTCTAATTTTTGAGAAATCAAACGGTTCATTATTTGGACTCTCCCACGACAAGATATGAATCTTTTGTTACAAGCGCGTAAAGCTGAAAATTATACGACTAAGATAAAAGTCGGACAATGTAAAGCAAAAGAGAAGCAATCTTATTTAAGATGAAATAAATATCCACTCGGTCAATCTAACATAAAGATAAAAAGGGAGATTAAGCTAATAGCCTAATCTAAACAGAACTTGTAGTTGATCAATTCTTGACAGCTAGTCTCCAGGTTCTTCTTCTTCTCCTCCAGATTGGCCGAATCATCAACAGTCAGCAAATTTATGTTGTCATATGAAGAGACCTCAGTCTCGGCATCTGAAACTTTTGCTTGAATCTCTTCACCCTCCTTTTGAGTTGCTTCTATAACACATTCGAGATTCTCCCTCTCTTGTTGTAATGTCTACAACTTCTTCACAACTCTCTTCAGTTTCTTTTCACTAGAGGAAACTTTCTTGACTTTTTCACTTGCTTCAAGTTTGAACGATTCGAGATGCTCCTTAGCTTTGGAAATCAGATCTAGCTTCTCATCTTTACTCGCCTTATCAGCCAAATTGGATCACTCTTGGTCATATGAAGCAGCAAGCTCAAAAAAATAATCCAGTAAACACTCTAATGGAAAAAGATCCAAAATATTCGCCTTTTTCATATCCTCGAAAATCTCAGTGTTTTGCTCCCTATAAGATGAGAGCAATTCAGCACGAGTTTTGGAGAGTCTAATGCAAATATCCTCCCAAAATCCTAAGACGAATTCCTTTTTGCGATTAAAGACAATGATATTTCCTTCAAAAATAGATACTATTGCATTTGTCATTGGTGGAACGCGAGTTATCCCATTTGGAGTTTGTCTTTTTAGAGCTTTTTCATGAGGAAGAGATGATGCCTTTGAAGATGACTTCACTTTAGACATAGGCCCTCCAATAGATTTATCACTCACTTGAGGCTTGTCATGTGGGGATACCATCGGATGCCCAATGGCATTTAACTACAAAAGGAAAAGGCAAAGAAAGTAAGTAATTTTCAGTGAAGCTATTCGTTCAAAAAAAACGGAAAAAGGCGAGGTGATTGTATTTTACCTCTTTGTTACAAGCTGTATGCGTTCTTGAGGGACTATCAACCCTTGGAACCTCTACGATCTCTACTGGATTAGGCCATTTGCTTTTACAATTTTGATCTTCATTGGTACTCTGGCTTGTATCTTGAGGAACTCACGTGCTAAATGGAAGAACTGGAGGTTGTTTCTATATATCTGTTGAAGTGCACACCACCTCTTTCAAAGATGCCTTTGAGGATTGAGCTTTCTTTTCTTATGTTGTGTAACTACTTTTGGGATTGGAGTAGGTGATTCTTTGAATTTTGAGAGTGTCTTTCCAACACTTTGATCTTCATCTCCTAAAGGAGTAGTAAATTTTAGTCCAATATTGTCTACCAGAGCTTGTAAATTATCCTTGAGAAACTTCCCATACGCTTTCTCCCACCAAGACATATAATTGGTGGAGAAAAGCTTCTCCATAGGATCTCCCGTTGCGGGAGAAGCCGCACGTGACATAGACCGAAATAGTGTGCAAATTTTCCAAAATCCGAGTCCTTCATCTAGAGAGGCACTACGGATATCATTCTCCAAAAAATCGGGGACGTTCTGGTGAAACCCAAATTGACAACCAAACCAATACGGGCTATATGGCTCGATGATGAATGAGTTATCATACCTCAAAGGGAGGTAATTAAAACGTATGCTTATGAAGTAATTTGACTCCAACTCTTGAGGGGACTCATTATCCACACAATAATAAGGACGAGAAATAGTTAACATTATTGGTGTCCAAACTATATCCTCTCTATTGTGGATGCATTTTATTGCATCCTTCTTGTCAAAGTACCTTGCGGATCCCTCTCCTGAGTATGCCACCATCAAAGGGACAGACAGACCCTTAGCAAGTGGATAATGGGTTTTGAGGTAATATGCAAGCCAGCCGTAAATATAATGGACGGAAAAACAAACTTTGACCTGATCAAGTTGGGAAGAACATGAATTCTTATTCAAGCCATGATAAATACTCGCCAAAACTAGGACCGCAAGGCTAATCTTTCGCCCGATTACCATCAAGCTTGCCATCTTAAAAGTATCGGGACGAATGAAGTCCTCTTCCTTATAGGAAAATACAAAAGAACATAGCCAACATGAAAAGAAGGCTGCTATATATGTTTCATCTTTCTTGTCAGACCTCACCCTAAGCTTGGAGAATATAGCTTCTTGGTCACTGGACCACCTAGTTGTCTCGGGAATAACTCCGTTAGGATTATGTGTCAAACTTTAGGCGCGCGGATTTCTTTTCCTTCACAATGGGGAAAGTTCATATATTAAAGCTTTATTATAAAATTTGTCCACTTGATCAAGGAGACCTTTTGGTTAACACTCGTACCTTCCTTAAGGTGATGGAAGACAGCAAATAAATACTCGCAAGATCGAGGAATAAATCTCATATGTTTTTTGTCCAAACCGATGAGTCTCTTGTCTCAAGTGCAACTTCTTCGTACGAAAAACCCGCAATGGGCAGACCTCCAAGGATATGTAATTCCCAAAGAGAGATAGATAGTTCCCCAGCTGATGTAAGAAGCGTGTTCGTCTTGGGCACCAAGCCTCACCAAAATGCTTGCAAAATGTTCGAGTTTCGATCATAAGTAATAAACAACATCATAAATCTTTGTTGTACTCAGGGTTTGTTGGCTTCCATCCCTTCACGCCTTGAGAGTAATCTCTCTGATAGTCGGTCCACCTTGTGAGTAATCTCTCCGATAGTCGGGTAACCTTGAGAGTAATCTCTCCGATAGCCGGGCCACCTTGAGAGTAATCTTTCCGATAGTCGGGTAACCTTAAGAGTAATCTCTCCAATAGTCGGGCCACCTTGAGAGTAATCTCTCCGATATTCAGACCACCTTGAGAGTAATATCTCCGATAGTCGGGCCACTTTGAGAGTAATCTCTCCGATAGTTGGGCCACCTTGAGAGCAATCTCTCCGATATTTGGGCAAGGATGAGTACCCATCCCCTCACACCCTAAGACTTCCTTCTTCATGCGTGGATCATCTTGTTAATTAAGAACATATCCTTGCTCGATTGACCTACAAAAAAAGGACAGAAAAGGAAAAGAAGAAGAAGAAGTTACTTGTCGAATATGCACTCGAGAAATTTGCAAACACCGTAATTCATGCTAAAAGAATTAAGAGCCTACGATTTATATAGATGGTGAAAGAGAGCATCAAAATACTTATTCATCAATGTGGAAATTAAGTGCTAAGGCGGTGGAAATAACTTGTCTCCAATATGGACTGGGATGGTTGTTAGGCTTCAAAAAGGACTCAATTAGGAGCAATTGTTTCCAAGTCCGTTTGAAAAATGGAGTCCAATTTGATGAGGAACAACAAATTCAAAGGAATGTCATCAGTGCTTACTTTAGCAACAGTGATAAGGAAGAACGACATATATGTCATCACTATTTCAGGCTAATCACAGTTAGTATTCGATATTTTGATCTATGATGATCATTATCTAATAAGATAATGACGAACATTTTCATGAAAAAAATGAAAGAAGCGTTTTGTTTGTTACCATTACTTTAAGCCTAGTCTTCAAAAGTTTAAGGACCTTGACAAGTCTTGAAGTCGGGAGCATTTGTAAGCAGTTAAATTTTATCAAATTTAATTTGATAAAATAATGTGGACTATATTTTAAATATATTAGTCCAAATAAATATTTTGGGCTAATATAATTGGATTAATTATATAAGTCCAATATAATTGGGTTAGCGCATTTAATTGGGCTACAACTGATGAGCCCACTTCATTAGGCCCACGATATCATCTTCCTAGAGGCCAAGTTTGGTGCCACATGTCAAATGACGTGGCACACCAGGTCGAACGGAAGAGCCAATAGGATCATGCCACGTGTCAAAATGACAAGGCATGCCAAGCCAAATCAAATGTCCAATGAAATCGTGCCACGTGTGCAAGTGACATGTTCTGGCCAATCAAATGTGGCCATGTCACACTTCAATTTGATTGGTCGGAAAGAGTTTGTTATTATCATAACTCCTCCCTACAATTATAAATAGGGGTACCCAGAAGCGATAACAAGAAGCAGGAAAGAGCTCGTGGATCAAATGTTGCAAATTCCTCCACAAGTTTCAAGCTTCAAGCAATCAAGTTCAAGTTCAAGAAATCAAGTTCAAGCTCAAGAACGAAGAACAAATCAAGTTCAAGCCCAAGTTCAAAAACGAAGAACAAATCAAGGTTCAAGGAGTACGAGTTCAAATCAAAGTTCGTGGTAGTTGAATTCAAGATCATCGTTCGTGACAACAAATATAGATTCAAGATAAAGCTCAAAGGCCCTTGAATTTATTTACTATTGGAAAGAAGAATCAAAGGATTCATAGAGATTGTAAACTCATATTATTTAAAATAAAATACTACGATTGTTGCAATATTTTCGGTCTTGATTTTATTTTCTCGATGCAATTTATTGTCTACAAGCTTCAAGGGAGGGCAATTGTATGGAAGATCTTTCCAAGTCCTGTTGGACCGATGTTTGGGAGCCTCCTAAGCTAATTACATTATGCGAGAAGTCCACGAAAGGATTTACGGAAATCACTCAGACGCGGATTCCTTAGTGTTAAAATTAATTAGGGTAGGATACTACTGGCCCTGGATAGAACAAGACACCAAAGCTTATGTTAAAAAATATGATAATTGCCAACGCTACGCACCGTTGGTACATCAATCGACAGAGCCATTGCACTCAGTTTTATCGCCATGTTCGTTCATGAAGTGGGAGATGGATATCATCGGACCACTGTCACCAGCTCCCGATAAGGAAAGATTTCTTTTGATTTTAACTGACTATTTTTTTAAGTGGGTTGAAGCATGCCTTTACAAGAAGATCAGCAAACATGAAGTGGTAGACTTATTATGGGAGAATATAATTTGCAGATTTGGGATACCAAAAAAGATAGCCTACGACAACGGGCCACAATTTATAGGCGCAAAGATCACAAAGTTTCTTGAAGACTTGAAAGTTAAAAATATCACATCATCACCCTATCTTTCGAGCGCAAACGGTCAAGCAGAATCAACAAACAAAGTGATTATACAAAACCTCAAAAAGAGATTGGAAGCAGCTAAAGGTACATGGCTAGAAGAACTGCCAGGAGTACTTTGGGCGTATTGAACAACGGCTAAATCGAGCATGGGGGAGACTCACTTCTCTCTTGTGTACGGAGCAGAATCCCTGATCCCGGTGGAATTAGGGGAGCCTACCCTGAGATATTTCCAAGCAAATGAAGAAACAAACAATGAAGTGATGTTGGTCAATTTGGAGCTGCTCAATGAACACAGGGACTTGGCGCATATCCAGATGGCAGCCCAAAAGCAAAGAACAGAAAGATACTACAATCGAAGAGCCAACCTCCGTTATCTCAAAGTAGGAGACTTGGTTTTAAAGAAAGTAACTCAAAAAAATCGGGAGCTCAATGCGAAGAGGCTAGGTCCAACATGGGAAGGCCCCTACCGGGTTTCAGCTGTCACCGAGAAAGGGTCATACGAGCTAAAAAATCAAGATGGAGAAAAATTGCCAAGCAACTGGAATGTGGCGCACCTCAAGAGATATTATTGCTGATAAGCCTTGGCTATACTGAAAGTATGTGCTGCACTCTTTTTCCCTTCGTCCAGTTTTTGTCCCAATTGGGTTTTTCTGGCAAGGTTTTTAATGAGGAAACAGAAAGCATACTACGAAGGAAGCTTCGTCAGTAGAAATAAGACCTTAAAACAACAAGGCACGCAAACGACGAACCATTACATAACTAGATAATCTTTGGCTCAGTAGCAAAAATTCCTGCTGGGAAGTAAAATTTGCTATCGGACAAGGGTTACCCGACCGTTCATGAGTACAAGCCACTAGAGGGTTGTTATATAGTCTTTGGCTCGATAACAAAGTTCCTAACGAGAAGTGAGGCTTGTTACCGAACTAAAGATTATCTAATCATCCACTAGTGGGATCTCCAAAAGATCAAGGCTTCCAGTGTTCTATTTCGCTTTATTCACATTCGAACACTAGGGAAAATGATATGAGGATATGGCAAGAATGACTGCCACATCGACCGGAATACGAAACTCGGAAACAAAGTTGTATCATGGGGACCAGGAACTGTGCCGCCAGCCCCGTAGAAACAAGTTGTACAAGCTAGCCACAAGTAATGGCAACTTCATTTTATCACAACGAATGCTTATGTACTTTTGAAAATGGAAGGAATAAAGTAAGTCCTTTTATGGAACAGAAACATTTGCGCCCTTAGGAGAGATGGGTAGATCTGCTGCCGGTTCGATATCTTGGCCTTCATTATTTTGGCCTTCAACATCGCCACCTTCTGTTTCTTCTTCGGTTCCCAAGAACTCGGAACCGGAACCAGAAGAATCAGTAGCATCAGGCCGGACCGGAAGACCCCGTTTTGCGATTAACTCCAGCTCATGAGCCTTAGCGATTTCGGCATCAAAGTCAATGACACCCGCTTTGGCCTCTTCCAAAGTTTTTCTCCTCATACTATACATAGCATATATTTCTAAACAATGACGGAAGCCGCTTGGCGCTAGAGTTCTTCTTTAAGTCGGTCGACCTCGGCAGAAATGTTATCCCTCGCGGATCTCGTGGATCGGAGACTGACATCAAGCTCGCGGATAGTGGAGCTGAAAATCTATTGTGCTCGATGGTCCTCTTATGCTTCTCCTCCAACCGGGCATACTCCGCATTGGAAGCAATCAGCTCTAATACTTTGGAGCTTAAGATTGCCTCCCAATTACGCAATCTTCCAGCAGAGGCAGCCTCACGATCGGATGCAGCAAGAACGACATTATGGACTTCAACTCATTTGGCCTTAGTTTCTTCAAATTGTTCCCTTAATGGGGTGACTTCCTGGCTAAAGGTTACCACTTCTTGCTCGATTAGCTGCAACCGAGCCTTCAATTCAACGACCTCAGCAGCTCATGCTTCCAGCCCTAAGAGGCGAGCAGCATTCTAGTCCCGCTCGGCCAAAAGTTGATCCCGTTTGGAGGTAAGTACCTCCTTATCACGAATCAGCCTTTGAAGGCCCTCGGAAGCAATAAAGTTGGCCTACAAAACAACAAATACAAATTCAGAACTATGCCATAAAAAGATAGAAGAAACAAAGGAAATATAGACTATACCGTTGATGCGTTGTGCATAGCACTGTTCAACAAACATTCTCCCGAGAGAGTTCGTATTTTTTCCCAATCTTTTTTTGAAGCCAAAGGCTTCAGATAGTTTGCAAGTCCCACCGGCCGGGACAGCAGATGACATCCAGTAGAAACCGAGAGAGTAATGCTCCTCCTCCTTTGAGGATCTTCTGAGGGGGCAGCATAATTTTGCCCCAGGTTCCCATGAACTTGGGACTGGGAAAGAGTTACATCATCCTCTCGGGCATCCGCGGCCAGTGGAAATGATGTAGCAGTTGCTGGTGGCGAAGGCAAAGTTGGTGAAGAAGGAGATGAAGCTGATAGTGAAGCAGCTACGACAAACGCAGTGCTGGTTGTTGGTTGCTCATCAACCAAAGACGGAAGGACCTAGTACTCAGCCTCACGGTACAGTGTGCGACGACTGGTACTCGGAAAGGGAGTTAGCATTTTCTACCATATCAAATTCCCCTAGATAGCCGAGGCATCGTCCTCGGTTGGTGTAACTGACTCGACAGACTGAGCATTCTATTGAGCTGAGGAAGGTCGTCGTCTTCTATGTAGAGAATCCCTCTCCTTGTTGGTTTCGCCAATATCGTTGATCACCATAGTGTTTATAACCAGCTTGGGCGTGGGGCTCATCACCACAACTTCCGGAGACGACTCGGGTGCGATATTCTTTTCCTTTTTATTTTTTGCCTTGGCCGCGGAGGAACATCTTCTTTTTGGTTGCTTGTTCTCCGGCCGGGGACGCCGAGAAGAAGCAGGCTCGGAGACACCTGTTCAGGTAAAATCCTCCTGAAGCAGCCTCGCCACATCAGCAGGATTAGCCAAAACTTCCTCCTCGAGGACAACAACTGAGCCTCTGAGTAGACCTGAATTCAGCAAGAGGATAAGGGTTAATCGGTTTTCTTATACGAAAGGGAAAAACAAGATAAGTCTAACCTACCATTTTTGGCCTTCCACCCATATTTAAAGGTTAGTTCTTTCCACGTAGGGGTCTTAGGCATAGTAACATCCAAAATCTTTTGGACCCATTGGTCCAAGCCTTCGACCCTTGGTGGAACCCACCGAGTCGCTGAAACAAGTGAAAGAAGAAGAATCAATAATAACATGGGATGATCTTTAGCTAGAAGAAGAAATAAGCGATGAACTTACGTGTATGGTTCCATAATTCAGGAAAGGATAAAGCCGTGACTGGAATGATATCCCTGGTGGCAACTGCAATGAATCGTTCCATCCATCCACGATCATTGTCATCATCCATTCTGGCTAGTAAGGCATGGTGGCCACGTTTGCTAAAATTTATAATCCCCCCCCCCCCCGAAAGATCTTGGGTGAGTGAAGGTTCATTAATCGAGTTAGGGTTAGCTCCTCTCTCATCTCCTGGAACAGACGCCGAACACAAGCGACTGTCCTCCACACAGAAGGACTTACTTGTTCTAGGCATAACTGGTAGCGGATGCAGAACTCCACAATAACGTAATCAAGCTCCCCACTCAAAGTGAATGGCCCCAAAGTGAAGGGATACGTATAAAAATAAGTAAAACCCTTCTTGGGTAAGGTTATCTGCTCCGTCAGATCAGGAGCAATAATACGTAAATTATGGCAATGGCAGTCTTCCTTCACAGTAAAAATGCTGGAAGGACGAATGGAAGTCAGGTACACGTCAACGACCCACGTACGAGGGTTAGCGGAAGGATACTTCTCTTCGAAGTCTTTTGTTGTGACAAGACTTCTTGGGATGATGGTACTCACCATAGGAGGAGCAGCATCATCAGCTTTACCTTTGTTTTTTTAGGATCTAGGGTTTCTAGAAGAAGAAACCATTTTTATCAGAAAGGAAGAAAGGGTTGAAGGTTAAAGAAAAGTTGAAGACAAAGTGCGAGTTGAGTAAAGAGAGCTTGAGAAAACTTGGAGAATTATGAAGTGTGAATGAAGAAGTTTGATGTGTATAAGCAAAGGAATAGGCGGCTAAAATCGTGGCCATAATTACCTCGATAACCGGCAAAAATGATGCTAAATCATAGGGTGAAGCATCTGCGGGCATTAAATGTGGAGAGACATGCGTCTAATCAACCGTCAGAAACTTTTCAGAGAGGGTTAGAGAATTTCCCGCCAAAAAAGGTATCTCTACCAACTTTCCGGTGACACAAAGTTATGCCACCGGAAAGCATGGGGACTATCTGTATAGGGTAAAATATGTTCATATTTAACGATCGCATGAGAAAGCGACACATGGAGTCGAAGACAGAAGACAATCGGGCTCGGAGGCAATGATCTCGCTTGTCATTGGAGAGAATGATATTCATAAAGACAGATTAAATGTCTGCCACCCGGTGAGGCAATGATCTCGCTTGTCATTGGAGAGAATGATATTCATAAAGACAGATTAATATCTGCCACCCGGTAGCATTCAGTGAAGAATATTCTATAGCATTAAGTGCATGGCCCGTTATAGAGAATATGACATCACTGCCTACCGTTACACAATCTTCACCCTAATAATTGTCATTTAAGAGGTGTTTGATCCTAGGACTTTGTTCCATAGGTGCAACTATAAACTGTGGGCTCTACCATCATTGTAAGGGGACAAATATCCCGACAAGCATACACCATATTCTATCAAAAGCTCATAACATTTTACTTTCTTGCTTATTTATATTGTTCTTAATGCTTCCGGAAGCTCTGCGCCCGGTATTATGTTTTCTGCTGTTTTATCTCCATCTCAAAGCTAAGTATTGTATTTTCATCCAATTTATTTAGCATCTTAGGATCAAATTAATTCATTTGTCTATAAACTACGTGTAAATTCAACTGTACTGATTTACGGATAAACAACAATGATTACTGCTTCGCTGTGAGATTATTTCAAAATGATCCAGTAAATTAAGGCTGATGAGGTTAACTCGCTAATAAAAGATCAATTTCAACATAGTTCACTTTCAAACACTTCCAAAATAATCAATAATCCCAATTTATATCAACTGCAACATAGTTCACAAATTAAGCATACCAAAACTTAAATCTCAACCTATCAAAGTTGGTTTTGTTTTTGTATGACAAACACTTAACTAGTCCATAATCAACAACAACAAACTCAGTAATTTTTCATTAGTGAAGTCTGGGAAGACTAAGATATACGCAGCCTTACTCCTACCCAAAAAGGACAGAGAGACTGTTTTTACGATAGACCCTCGGCTGGAATTAACAAGTCCATAATCATTTGACAAAATCAAATGTCCCAATTAAGTATAATCAAAACATTTTTTCTCAATATAACTTTAATAAGTAACCCTTACTCCTTGGTATCTAAGAATCTCTCCAATGAGTTCTCCTTTCCCAGATCCAACATACCTTCCACAAATCTCCCCTTCTCTTATAAACAAAAATGTTGGCACTTCAACTACATCCATATCCTTCAAAAACTGCATGCAACTGTCATTCTCATCACCGTTCATTCTTGCAAATACAACTGTATCAGCCATTTGCCTTGATAGCTTAATCACCGTTGGATAAACTTTAACACATGGCCCACAATGCTTCAATCCCACATCAAGAACTATTAGTTTTTGATCAATTTTGTGGTCTTGAATTAGTTTTTCTACGTCTTCTCTGCTGTGGAGTTGTACCACTTCAGAATGGTTGTCGCCGTAGTAGAGTACGTCTCCAACTAGTTGATCTGGACCTATGCCTTCTTCTTCGTGTATCTTTTCCATGCTTTTGTAGAAGTTGAAATGTGGTACCTATTGAAAAAAAAAAAAAAAAAAAAAAAGAGCTTATAATGTAAGCTAAAATATTGTCTCGACTTTGATGGTAATTGATAAACAAGAGCTTAATTAAAAGTGTGATACATAGTTATTTTATTGTGCTATATGCTTGGGAAGTTCAGCGACACGGCCAGTAAAAGGCGGCAGCCTGGTGCATAAGGTATCCGCGTTTATGCAGGGTCCCATGGGTATATGATGTAGATAGCCTACCATGCAAGCATTATTGGCTGCTTCTACGGCTCGAACTAGGGGTGTTCGTCGGTCGGTACGGTACGGTATTTAGACTTTTCGGTTCGGTATTTTCGGTATTCGGTTTCTTAAAATCCTATACCAATACCGTACCTAATTAAATTCGGTATGGTTCGGTTTTTCTCCTTTCGGTTTCGGTTTATTCGGTTCGGTAACTTCGGTTTATTCCGTTTGAATACCTAACTAGTGCATAGAGCCATAGACTATAATATTCTTAATTAAAGTACTCAAAAATACAAAACTGAAAATGTTTGTTGACAAAAATTTTGTCAAAACTAACAAATATCGATCCAAATAGAGAAAATTATACATAAAAGAATATTTGATCATTAGAAATGTCTTGTTACTTGTTTAGAGTTAATTGATGAACTTAGAGAATAAAGGAAAGTAAAATTTAGATTTTTTATATTTATATTATAATTGATAATATATGTTTTGTGTAATATAATATATATTTCGGTACGGTATCGGTATTTCGGTTTTTTAATTTAAAATACCAAATACCATACCTAATACCATTTTTTTGAAAAACTTAAACCAAATACCATACCAAATACCAAAATTTTCGGTTTCGATACGGTAATTCGGTATTTACCAAATTATGCACAGCCCTAGCTCGAACCCTTGACCTATAGGTCAAACGGAGACAACTTTAATTTACCGTTGTTCCAAGGTTCCCCTTCTACGGCTGAATCATATATATATATATATATATATATATATATATATATATATATATATATATATATATATATATATATATAAGCCAATATGAAAGGGCATATTAGTTTTTCTTATTTCCAACGAGATAACTTTTGGAGCTTCATCCTTTTTCTATGCATTTCACTGTGAAATTTTTAATAAATAATAACTTATGAACTCCTAAGTTCAAAAATACAATATGGCTACACTAAATGTTTCAAAGGTTGTAAATCTTAGATGCACTTGATAGAGAGGAAGACCTAGCCATATGTAGTCCAATATGGCAAATTAAACAGCATGACAATATCTTTACGAATGGAGTAATATTTATGCACTTTGCAGTATTATATTATCCCCTTTCAATTTATGTGACATTATTAGTTTGTCCAGAAAATCAAATAATTGTGTTAAAACTTCTTATTTACTCTTAACAAGAAAATTTATATTCATACAAATACTATAACATGTTTAAGATATAAGTTTCAAATATTTCAATTCTTTTTTAAATTTCATACCGAGTCAAACATTGGAGTACTAGTATGTTTTATGTATAAATTTATTATTTTTAAATTTCTAACATTACCTTGTCTATCTTTTCTCTGCGGCAGAGTTCCTTTGTCTTCTCCGTTTCATCACCAACCACTAGCAAGAAATCAACGTCGTTGCATGTCTTACTTAGGTTTACCATAAAAGGGTAAATATTTTTCGAACGTTCACTGTCTTTCCCTGCAAATTCCACCACAACAAGCCTATTTTTGGCTTTACTAAGGGCTTCATCTAATTCCTCCTTACTATTCACTTTTACCACTCTTTCATCTTTGTTTGCTTTTTTCTCAACACCTGATGCTGCTGTAGCCTTTGTAATTAATAAAGATCTTTTTGTTCTCAGGTTTGTGGATTTCTCGAATGATTGAGTAGTAGGAAAATTACAGTAAAATGAAGGGCTAATTTTGGTAATAGAAACTAGATCTGGCGATGGTTTGAGCAAAAAATTACTGAGGGTAGCCATACTGGACAGAATTATAGTAAATTTTTCAAGAATTGAACACTGAGGAAGAAGGAAGTAGAAAAATTGGATAAAAAGAAAGAAAAAGGAAATCCAAGTTAAGATGAGGCTGACCCTATTGGTGATCTATAAACACATCCACTTGATAAGTTTTGGTTGCATTTCAACCACATATAGAAAGAGTATATCAAGTTATCAACCACTTTGTCTAGATTTTTTTTCTTCTTTTGTTGTCTTTATGTGTGATATTCTTTGGCATCAATTTCTTGATTTCCTATTCGGTGTCAGATATTTTTATTGGAGCAAATTAAATTTAGATTTATAGCCTGTTTGGTCAAGTTTATTTTTGGCCAAAAGTATTTTTTTTTTTTTGTCAAAAGCGCTTTTGGCCAAAAATTGAGGTGTTTGGCCAAGCTTCTGCAAGTAAAAAAAGTGCTTCTGAGGAGAAGCAGAAGCAGTTTTGGAGAAGCAGAAAAAGTAGTTTTTCTCCAAAAGTACTTTTTTGAGAAGCACTTTTGAGAAAAATACACTTAAAAGCATTTTTTTAAAGCTTGGCCAAACATCTTGACCACATGATTGCGGATGGTAAGGTGTAGAGACTTTATGGTTGACACCATACTTGGAGAGTAAGGTATCAAAAGCCCTATTACAAAAGTGCGATCCTCCATCACTAATGATTGCCCGGGGTGTACCAAACCTTGTGAAAGATACTCTTTTTAAGAAATGCCACCACACTCCTAGCTTCATTATTAGGCAAGGCCACGACCTCAACCCATTTTGACACGTAATTCACTGCTACTAGAATGTAAAGTGTTCCCACACGAGCTAACAAAAGGAACCCATAAAATCAAATACCCCAAACAATCGAAAGATAATCAAACTTCAAAGAAATTGTGTTTAAAGAGGACATACTCGTCTTTCTT
>NC_031995.1:14205115-14242578 GCF_001879085.1 Nicotiana attenuata | reverse complement strand
GCAGTTTTGGAGAAGCAGTAAAAGTAGTTTTTCTCCTAAAAGTACTTTTTTGAGAAGCACTTTTGAGAAAAATACACTTAAAAGCATTTTTTTAAAGCTTGGCCAAACACTAATTGCTACTCAGAAGTGCTTTTCAAACTAATAAGCCAAACACAAACTGCTTCTCACCAAAAGTACTTTGAGAAAAGCACTTTTGAAAAAAAGCACTTCTCAAAATAAGCTGATTTTTGCAGTTTGGCCAAACGGGCTATTATTCCAGGAAGTCCTATATTGGGATAAATCATTCTTTAAGTAAGACGACTCCATACACAAAACTTGAATTTGAAACCTTTGGTTAAGGACAAAGGAGTACTTATCACTCTGTCACAACCCCTGTAGTTGATATTCTTTGGCATCAATTTCTTGATTTCCTATTCGGTGTCAGATATTTTTATTGGAGCAAATTAAATTTAGATTTATTCCAGGAAGTCCTATATTGGGATAAAATATTCTTTAACTAAGACGAGTAAATACACAAAACTTGAATTCGGAACTTTTGATTAAGGACGAAGGAGTACTTATCGACCCTGTAGTTGAGATTCTTTGGCATCTTAAAATATCATGAAAGAGACTTGATTGGTAATTGGACTTATTTAAAGATTTTTATTGGTTTAAGTACACTTTTCTTTCACAGATACGTTTGTTATATGTGGTCTGTGGACAATCTAATTGATATTTTTCAGTTACCTGATAACAAAGCAATCACCACGTTCAATTTTATAATCTTAGTTTGACATGACATAATTATTTTAGACTTAAAATGTAAAATTGATTATTTTGTTGTCTTAAGTAATAGAAATTGATAAAATAATTTAAGAAAAATGCACACCGTGTGAACGAAATCCATGATGGATAAGTAATAAGAATATTTTTGGGGGCGATGTGCACAAATAGCCACTAACAGCTCATGTCTTTATTTTAAAGCCAGTGTTTTAAATGTCTTTAGCCTTTAGCCACTGGTTAAATAAACTTTAACTGGCCAGATAAAAATACCCTTCTGCTCATGTCCTTAACTTCAGGACTTCAGGACTACATGCCCTTAACTTTTGAACTTGAAACTCTAAGTTCAGGATTTCAGGACTACATGTCCTTAACTTTTGAACTTGGAACTCTAAGTTCAGGACTTCAAGGCTATATGTCCTTAACTTTTGAACTTGAAACTCAAACTTCAAGACCAAGCGTCCTTAACTTTTGAATTTGTAAGTCAAAGTTAAGGACCTATTGTCCTTAACTTTTGAACTTGTAACTGTAAGTTAAGGACTGCTTGTCCTTAACTTTTGAACGTGTAACTGTAAGTTAAGGACTGTCTGTCCTTAACTTTTGAACTTGGAAATCAAAGTTAAAGACCTATTGTCCTTAACTTTTAAACTTGTAACTCTAAATTCAGGACTACATGTCCTTAACTTTTGAACTTGGAACCCGAAGTTCAGGACTACCTGTCCTTAATTTCTGTGCTTTTAGCTCTAAATTAAGGACCAAGTGACCTTAACTTACAGTATTAACATCCAAGAATTTATTCTAACTGCTTATCACTTCTCATTTCTGATTCTGACTAATATTGCTTAAACAAAAAGTACAAAATCAAAGTATTTTTTACGAGAAAATTTAAGATTTGGATGCATAGCACCAAGCATGCGAAGAACACGATGAAGATTAGACTCTTTTCTTATGGAGTAATCCTCCACTATACCATTCTCCAGTTGCTTCCCGTATTATCCGTATGACTTGAGAAATCACCAGAAGATTCTCTAGATCTCAACTTCACGTGATCTCTGCTAGCTTGTGCATTAATGGCGGCAACTGCATGTACTTTTACCCAGAATTGAGAGATAAATACATAATAATTTCCTGAAGCCTAACTGTTACCTTTATGAAGGAAGGGTAAAACAGTCTTTTCCCTATTAGTAGTGACTATTTTTGCTGAGCATTATAATTAGTGAATAAAAGTTAAAGACATCCTTAATTAGTGGCTACTACACGCCATTTCTACTATTTTTGGAGAGAGGAATATAAGTGTAGAATGGATTGGGTCAGAAGCCCAAAATACATGAAATACCATTTCCAGCAGGCCAATTTCAATTGCAGAGCCCAAAACCCAGCCATATTAAATCTCTCACTGAGTGGAACTTTTGATTAGCCCACATAAACCTATGCATGATTTGCACAAATAGGACACTTCGGTGCTACTCTTAATTTTTTGACCCCCACTTGCACTATGAGGGAAATTTTATGTTTAACAAGTATTGTCTCTCGTTTGACTTCTAGGTATAATACTTTTGACTTTTGACCTAAAGGTTTGCCCATGAAACAAGCAAGGGTCAAAAAATCAAGACGGTCCATTTTCAAAGTCATTGAGTGTAATTTCCTGTAAACTATAGGCTTGGCCCATCTCCCAAACCAGTGGGTCTGTTCTGAATTTTGACTTGTAGAAAGTGGCTATTTTTATATTCTGAAATTTTCCCTTCAATAGCGTAAGCCACATGACAAATAGAGGTTACGATTGTAGCGGTAGACTTTAAAATCTTCATTTTTCTCATGTTCGATATCTGTGATAATAGAATGTAATAATGCCAAAGAAATATGGTTGAAATTGCACCCAAATATGACTCCTCCTTTTTATTAATGTGCTACTATATGCCCTTGTGAACCAAATTTCAACCACTTTATATTTTCCTTGTTTTTTTAATCATTTTGCTGGTAACTTGCTTCATTTTCCTTTGTTTGAACTTTGAATGAATAAGGTCACTGGCAATTAGTAGTTTGACACACAACCGTTAAGACCCTAAATGCAAATCTCCCATAATACCAATATTCGTATTAATTTTACTTGCCCGTACTGAGCACGGACCCAATATATACTTGCCCGTGCTGAGAACGGGCCCGATATATGGGGCTTATAGGTGCGAAGGAAAGCCATACAAAGAGGGGGGGCAAGAACAAAATCATGTAAAAATAGCACGGGCTAGCCAGTTTTCGGACTGGTCATTCAAAAATAGTCAGCGTTTGCCAAGTCATTAAAAAATAGCCACTATTTTGCTGCAACAGAGACCGGTCCAGCATAATATACTGGAGTTTGGTGCACCTGTGTATGAACTTCCAGCATATTATGCTGGAACCCCAACACGCGGAAAGTTCCAGCATAATATACTGGAGATTCGAGCACCTGTGTATGAACTTCCAGCATATTATACTGGACCGGTATACTTTGCTGGAACTCCAGTATATTATGCTGGAGTTCTAGTATACTTATGCTGGAATTCCATTATATTATGCTGGAGTTCCAGTATACTTATGCTGGAATTCCAGTATAATATACTGGAGTATTTTTCGGATTTTAAACAGTGTTTTCGTTCAAATTTATCTTTACATGAAAAGTGGCTAAATTTCGATTACTTTTAAAAGTGCGGCTAATTTTGAATAACCACTTGTAAATATGGCTATTTTTGAATTTTTCCCCAAAATTATAGGACACAAGTTCCACAAGATATTAGTATATGAAAACAGAATACTGAATCTCTTCTTTATCTACTACATCCTAGTAATGGAAAATTAATAGCCTAAAACAGAAAATAAAATCAGGTTTACTTCTACTCTTGGCAAAAGTTCAAGAATCTTAAAAGCGGTTTCATCAATCTAATTTGTTCAACCTCCAATCTTGATTTCTAACTCATATTATTGGCAAATTAATTAAAAGTAGACTGTTTAAGTGGTTGGAACGTAACATTTTCGAGCTACATATGTATTCTTTAATTTCCCTATTCTAACTAGTAATGAACTAGTAAGTTCACCATATTAATCCAAAATATTAGTTTAAGAAAAGAACAAGTTTAACTAAAAATCTCTTAACCGAAAGTTACTTGCTATTAAAGACCTAATTACCTTCTAGTGTACGTAAAGAAATTAATAGGACCAAAGTTAAAAAGAAAAAAAGACAAAAGAAAATGACCAAAAGAGGGGACCCGACCAAAGAGTGAGTTGCTCATGCTCTTAGCTTGTACGCCTTAAAGCGTAAGCCACGTGATAAAAGGACCTTATGATTGCTGTGACGAGTTTTTTTTTTTCGTAAAAATAGCACGGGCTAGTCCATTTTCGGACTGATCATTCAAAAAGAGCCAGCATTTATAAAATTATTGAAAAATAGTCACTATTTTACTGCAACACGGAAAGTTTCAGCATAATATACTGAAGATCGGTGCACCTGTGTATGAACTTCCAGCATATTATGCTGGAATTCCAACACGCGGAAAGTTCCAACATAATATACTGGAGATTGGAGCACCTATGTATGAACTTCCAGCATATTATGATGTACAAGTATATTATACTGGAACTCCAGTATATTATGCTGGAAGTACAGTATATTATACTGGAATTCCAGTATACTATGTTGGAGTATTTTCCGGATTTTGAACAGTGTTTTCATTCTGATTTATCTTTACATGAAAAGTGGTTAAATTTCTATTACTTTTGAAATTTGACTATTTTTTAATGACCACTTGTAAATCTGGCTATTTTTTAATTTCGTTCGTTTTTCCCCTTTTCTAAAGGGTTTTTTTCTTTCCTATATATTATATGAAACTTTATTATTAAAATTGTCCCAGTTTTAGAAATTACTTGCCCTAAATAAGATTTATTTGCAATTTATATATAATCCATTATTAGTGCTTTAAATTAGGGGATTACACCATTTTTCTTTTTTCTCTCATCTTCTCTTTCCCTATTTTAAAAATTCCTTTATTTATTAGAGGTTCTTTTCAATTGATACGGTCCAAAGATTAACCTTTTTAAGAGTATTTAATTGATAAAAGACTGCACATCCAATTCGAGGGATAAACAGAGATTCTGGTAGGGATGACGATGATAATGCCATGAACTGGGATGATAATTGATGGGAGGACTGAAAATTTATCAATATTGATTGCTAAGTACTATTACTTACAACTTATTATTTTAGGAGTGTTAGAATTTATTGGAATACCATTGTAGAATTTATTGGAATATCATTGCATTTCGTATTTTTTATTAGATGAGGTGTTATTTGCCACTGATAATTCTGTAGTTGGTAGCATTTTTATTCTTCACGATTTGTTTTAGTCATTTCACCCATGTGGCATTGTGGGGAAGGGGGGGCGGGGGGGCATGACTTAAATTTTTGGTCAAAGACAAACTCGAGATTTAAGTAAAATGTTCACGCCTTCATCTCTGTCGATGTAGCACCCAGCAACAACAACAATATAAACTTGATGATGATAAATTTGTATGGTACATCATCATACAAATTAAAAATAAATTCGTACAAATTTGATACATCAACAACAATATATGAACTAAAAATAAATTTTATACTACTAATTATATAATATACAACTTATTTATAATTTATCTACAACTTTCAAACATCATTTTCACCCAGTTAAATACAACTACAACATTATACAATTTAAATATAATTTTCATACAAACTTTATACATATGTCTTCTGTATGTATTTTGTAAAAGATTTGTTTATATTTTGTATGTAGTGTGTTCTTCTTCCTCTATGAAATTTCAATCAAAATTTTTACTTTTAATATAATTTTAATTTGATACATAACAACAACTTTATGTAGAAAAAGATAGTATTTATAACTTAAATACAAATGTCATACAACGATTCATATATTGTACAATTATTTTTCAACTTTCATACAACATTCAAATAAAACATATATAACTACAATAGAATACAACTTAAATATAATTTACATACAATTATAATACAACTTTAATACAATTTCGTAAGTATATTGTATGTCATGTGTTTTTCTTGTTCTTCGAGTTTCAATCTGTAATTTAGCCAAAATTAAGTCTAATCCTCACCAAACACCCTCAAAATTAAGATATAAACTCCAAACAATATTCTCAATTATTTGCAACAATACCCCAATCCAAATAAATAATGATTTTTGAAAACTCAAATTCGAATTCAAAGCTTTAAAGCTTTTTAATGGCTGTCAATGATGGAGAGTCAAACACCTTTAAAAATTTATTGATTGACAATTTCAATTTGAACACCAATTGTGCAACATGAAAGAAAATTGCTAAGTTAAAACTCTATAGTAAAACGATTAAAATCCATTGATGAATTCCATTAAAAATATATACAAAATAAAAGGGTAAAAAGTAGAGAACATCAAAGAAAGAAAAATTGGGGGAAAGAACAAAGAAGGATATATATATATATATATATATATATATATATATATATATATATATATATATATATAGAGAGAGAGAGAGAGAGAGAGAGAGAGAGAAATAGAGACGGAGAGAGAGAGAGAACAAGGATAGGAAATAACTGAATCTTTATTAGGAATAAAACTTGATTAGGGAAGGTAATAAAGTTTCATATATAATATAGAAAGGTAAAAATCCCTTTTCTAAATTTTAAATAGCAGAGTTACTGATATTAAAAAAAAATGGAAGGTGTTAGAAATTTGATATGAAAAGAAAGAAAAACTCATAAATAGAAGAAGGTTTGATGCATGATATTTTTATTATATCTCAAAAGATTGATTGCTTAACTTTCGAAGATAGTAGAGACTGTCTTCCGGAATACAACAAGCCTATTATCTGTTCCCTTGAAAAACGTCAAATTTGAAGAAAAACAACGATCTAATTATATAGAAAATGTTAACAGTTAATTTTTGTTGAAACCAATTGTAGCTATTTAGAATATATCACTCCGATTTGAACTACATTTCCTTTTATTATTATTGTTATTATTATTATTAAACAAATAAGTGGAATCCTTTTAATTTTAAGTCTTAGTTGAAGATAATGATGGAGATGAGAGAATTTGATTTCACGTGTTAATATTACAGACAATAGAACATAAATAACGTATAACAATAATAATAATATACACGCTGTGTGGATGGTTGTTACCTGTTGTATTGTGTCGTATTGTTACTTAAAAAACAACACTCCTTTCGTTTCAAATTAAATGAGGTACTTTAGGGGTGTTCGTCTGTCGGTACGTACAGTTTTCGGTTTAGTATTCTCGGTATTCGGTTTCTTAAAATGCAATACCAATACCGTACCTAATTAAATTCGGTATAGTTCGGTGTTTCTTCTTTCGGTTTCGGTTTATTCGGTTTAGTAATTTCAATTTGAATACTAGCTAGTGCATAGAGTCATAGATTGTAATATTCCAAAGTAAAGTACTCAAAAGTACAAAACTAAAAATATTTGTTGACAAAAGTTTTGTCCAAAACTAGCACATATCAACCTAGAGAGAAAAAACTGCACATAATAGAATAAAGTTGATCATTAGAAATGTCTTGTTACTTGCTTAGAGTTAATTGATGAACTTAGACAAGACAGTACGCTGGAACAGAGTAGAGAGAGAAACTCTCAACTCTCACTAGAACCAAACAAAATGGAAAACTCACCCAAATCAACAAACATACCACCAGAACCACTGGACCCAAATAACATGGAAGAAGACACCCTAAATACACACTCCTACAAAAACAAATGCTTCTAGACAAGCAAGCTACTTCACAAATAGATTACTTCACAACTGAGATGGGAAACACAGAAACTCAACAAAAAGGCAAGGAAAAAATGGACCCAATCTTACTATCCCAAGGAGATAGAAACAGACTCTATGAGTCGTGGCGCCATTCAGTCATCATCAAACTCTTTGGCCAGCGTTTGCCTTATCATCTTCTCCGAACCAAACTTATTGAACTATGGAACCCTTCCGAACAGTTAATCTTTATTGACCTAGGATGAGATTTCTTCATAGTCAAATTTGGCAAGGAGGAAAACATGATTAAGGCAATTCACCAGGGGCCATGGTTCATTGCTGGAAACTTCCTATCTGTTAGAAGATGGGAGCCAAAATTCGTCCCACAAGAAGCTACCATATCCTTCAGTGCAATATGGGTCCACCTTCCCCAACTGCCCATTGAATTCTATGATAAAGAAATCTTAGAAAAAGTTGGCAGAAAACTAGGAAAGCTACTTAAAATTGATACTTGTACCTCTGCGACACTCCGAGGAAGGTATGCCAGAATCTGTGTCCAAGTTCCTTTGGAAACACCAGTTGCAACCTCCGTCACCATAGGAGACCACAAACAACTGATCGTCTATAAAGGAGAAAATATTTTATGCACAGGGTGTGGAAAACTAGGTCACACCTTAAAAGGATGTTCTCAACGGCAAAAACAGGCACCACCATCACCTTCAAAAGATAGCCGTAGTTGCTCCAACTCGAAAGATACTAATGATGAAGAAGGGGAATGGAAAACTGTTTCCTTCCCAAGAAGGCGGAAACAAGGACCACCAACCCAGCAACGACCAACTGCAACTCCGACCAGGAAAAACAAAACAAGCACTCAATCGGAGGGAATACAAGTTCGAATGTTCTACGCCATCTCCTGTAAGTTTCTCGACACACAAACCTTCAAATACGCTACCAAAACTAACCTGGTGCAGGACTCAAGACCAGCCCAAGGTTCAAAAAATATTACCAGACCCATGGAAAACCAGAATACCCAAGGCCAGCCCACAAGGGAAAAGCCCAGCACAAGCATGAAGAGGAAAGCGGGCCCAGTGAAGAAAGGGAACAAAAGCATGGTGAGGAAACGGGGCCTACTCCCCAAAACAATAACCAAACAGGCCCCCCAAAAAAGCTTAACCAACCAGGCCAACCCAAAACACCTAAGTCAACCAGCCCAAAGGGCCCAGTCGAGTCCCTGAACACCCCATGAGATGGAGACCCACCCTAATGCCCAAACCATTAACTCCCTAGAGTGTTCCAATGATGATCCATACTCCAAGGCATCACCCGTACAAACGCACTCTCTGCAAACTCACTCCATGGAAACCCCAGATCAAAATCTTAGAAATCCAAATTGGGCAGTTGATTTGACACCTGCAATCAACTCAACTGGATTTTTCCTCAACCCAATACCCGGTGTAACAGACGCAGAAACCAAAGCGCCCAAGATGAGAGACAATTTATCTCCATCATCATCAACAAAATCCGTTGATTACCCCAATAACGCACCATCTATTAACAATCCAAAAAAGGGCAGACAAAAAAAACCCCAAAAATGGAACCCTCACCCAACCCCCTATCTTCCTAACCTCCATTCCACCACCACCGGAACATGCACCGGCATCCTGGCTGGAGATAGCCCTCCATGGCCAGGAACTAAGTTACTCTTTTCAACTGGGAAACCAGCCCAAATCCCTTATCATTCAAAAGCCAGCACATCTGGCCAGGGTAACAGGGGAGGCCCTAAAAAAGGGCTTGGCGATGTTTGGATCTCAGCTTTGGAAATCGATGGTGCTCCAGACCATCAATCCCTTGCAGCAATCCACAGACCCACCATCAGTTCACAACATGATGCAACAGATCTTCAATTCACTCCCTTTCTTCCCGGATCCGGCAATGGAGGATCCCTTTGCGACTCCCCAGTTCAAGGTCCTCCCCACATGGCCACACCAAGACCCTTCGTCTTCAACGCGGGAGAAGCAGAGCTCCCCAACATTGGAGAACACCTCCAAGGAGATATCAAAGGCGCTGGATATCCTAAAGAGCCATGAGACTCCAGTAGTGAAGGAAATGACGCCATCTTACAGCCCTCCAAGAACAGACTCATTGTGGCTAGAGGCAGTGAAAGCGATAGAGTTTAGTGTGGACCACAGCGAGACCCTCATACTTCTCTGCCCCAAGAACCTTGCGAGATGTGGACTGAACCTGTCCTCACATCAAAGCCAAGGCCTGATGAAGCCACTGTTGACACTAACCCCACTGATGAGAGCTATGCCATCAGTAAATTAGGGGAAGAGAATTGATGGCACCCCACGGAAGGGAAATAGCATCGACGAGTTATCCCAACAAAACACCCCATCCTCAAATGAATTTTATAATATGGAATGTTAAGGAGGCAAATAGTGCAGAGTTCAGGCGACATTGCTCAGAGATGGTCAAAATGTACAAACCTCCGCTGCTAGTGCTGTTGGAAATGAAAATAGCAGACCACAAGAAGCTGACAGAAGAGCTACAATATGACATGCACATCCAATTCCCAGCAGTGGGTCACTCAGGTGCCATTGTTATCATGTGGAAGGAATCCTTTCTCCAGGTGGACAAAGTATCAATGACATCACAAGGTATACACGCTATGGTCAAGGTACTCCCCTCAAACCCCCCTTGGTTACTTTCAGCAATTATGCTAGTAATTTTCTATAGGATAGAAAGGTACTCTGGGATAACTTAGTTGACATCTCCAAGAATTATAGTGGAAGTTGATTTGTGGGTGGAGACTTCAATGAAGTCTTAAAAGCTAGGGACAAATTTGGGGGCAACTCCATCAACACAAATAGGAGCAACCTATTTTAGAATTGTGTCAATAACTGCCAACTTGTAGACCTAGGATTCAAAGGTAGCAAATACACTTGGTCCAACAAGCGTTACAAAAATAGGTCTTGCCTCATCCTAGAAAGAATTGATAGGTGTTTTGCAAATAAACACTGTGTAAATGAATACCGCGAGGCTAGAATTACTCACCTAGCAAGGACCCACTCTGACCACTACCCCTTGCTAGTGAAGCTAAAAAATAACCCTTACTTGGCCACCACCAAGCCTTTCAGGCTCGAGTCAATGTGGTGCAGCCACCCCATGTTTCCATCACTCATCAGGGACTCTTTCCCATCCCACTCTCCCCTGATACCTTCCACCACAAGATTCAAGGAAAATGTTACCATTTGGAACAAAACAACCTTTGGTAACATCTTCCACAAAAAAAGAATCTTCTTGCCAGGATAGCTGGGATCCAGAAATCTCCTAGCTACCAAACTAGCTCCTTTCTCCAAAATTTGGAGAACAACCTTATAGAAGAGCTTGATTCAGTCCTCAAGAACGAGGAAGACTTCTGGAAAGTGAAAGCCAGAATTGACTGGCTCTCTGATGGTGATGCCAACACCAGATTTTTCCTTACATCAACCCTTAACAGGAGAAGGAGAAACAGAATCCCCTCCCTTAAGGAGGAGTCAGGGCGTTGGCATTATGAGCCCCAGGGAATTAAAGATTCAATAACTAAATTCTTCCTGGATCTCTACTCCACTTCCCATACTTATTCACAAAGGAACTACACCACTCAGAGCCCCCAAGGGCCATCCCTTTCAGACATACAAAAATCCTCTATGGCAATGCCCCTCAGAGATAGTGAAATTAAAAATGCCATATTCTCTTTCAAGCCTTTCAAAGCTCCAGGGCCTGATGGCCTTCACCCTTTCTTCTACCAAAAATACTAGGACATTGTGAGAAAGGATGTAATCTCTTTCTGTAAAAATTGCTTCTCAACATCCACAATGCATCCTTTTATGAATGAAACACTCCTATGCCTCATTCCCAAATGTCCTCAGGCATCTATGATCAAGAACTTTAGGCCCATAGGTTTATGCAATACTGTTTACAAAATTGTTACTAAGATTCTAGTAAACAGAATCAAACCTTTCTTGCCCATTATCATTAGCACTTCTCAGGCTAGCTTCCTCTCCAACAGGAGAGCTTCTGATAATGCCATCATAGTCCAGGAATACATTACCCATTTTGGGAAGATGAAAAGAAAAATACCCCACATGATTCTAAAGATTGACTTGGAAAAGGCCTTTAACAAACTTGAATGGTCCTTTATAAAAGAGACCCTTCATGTCTTCAAATCCCCAATGACACAATCAACCTCATAATGTCTTTGTGTCAGCTCTTCATCCATCTCTATCCTTGTAAATGGAGAGTAGACAAACTCTTTTAAACCCACAAGAGGTATTAGGCAGGGGGATCCATTGACACCCTACCTCTTCATCCTCTGTATGGAAAGGTTATCCAGGTCTATTAAGGGAAGTGTCCAACTCAAGGAATGGGCCCCCGTTAGCATTAGTAGATCCGGTCCAAAGATATCTCATCTCTTTTTTGCTGATGATCTAACTCTGTTTGCTATAGCTAATCAGGGAAACTACAGCACAATTCTCAACACTCTCAACTCTTTCAACCAGGCCTCAGGACAGAAAATCAATCTCAGCAAATCCAAAGTCTGTTTCAGTGCCAACTGCCAGCCACAACAAATGGAAACCATTTCAACCATCCTGGCCATCCAGGCATCAGCCGCCTTTGAGAAATACCTGGATTTTCCAATCTTCCATAAAAGACACACCCACAATGACTTCCAATTCATCATTGACAATCTACACACAAAATTGGCCGGATGGAAAACTAACATGCTCAATATGGCTCGAAGAACTACCCTAGCGAAATCATCACTCAATATAATGCCTAACCATGTCATGCAATACATTAAACTTCCATCCAAAACATTAAAAGAAATTGACATAATCCAACAGGAATTTCATTTAGGGTACCACCAGTGTCAAAAGGAAATTGCATTTGCTGTCCTGGGACATAGTCATAAAATCAAAGACACGGGGTGGTTTGGGAATTTTGGAAAGCTGAGCTGGAGAACAAAGCAATCCACCCAAGGCTGGCATGGAGGCTTTACCAGAACCCCCGTTCCCTCTGGGCAAAAACCCTTATAGCCAAGCACTGCAACTGGAGACACCCACCAAAAAAATCAAAGTCTCATACTTGGCAATGCATCCTTAAAGGGTGGGAAACATGAATGCAAGACAAAAGATGGGTTGTCCACTCAGGAAACAGAGTCAACTTCATTAATGACCCTTTGACCCCAAACTTCCCCTTAATCAGATCCATTATTGAGGGACCTCTTACCAAAGAGGACATGGCCATTACAGTGGCATCAGCCCACAACACTGGGATTGGGATTTTTCTTCTATATCACTAAACATACCCCCAAGTATCAAAAACACCATCCACAATACTTTTATCCCACCCAACCCAATAAAAGAAGATAGAATGATCTGGGGGGGCTACCAGTAATTGGATCTTCACTCTAAAGTCAGCATACTCCCTCCTACACAACCTTGAGCATCAGCACTGTGAAAACACAAGCAACAATTACCTGGGGATCTGGAAATTGAAAGTTCCAAATAAAATCAAATCCTTCTTCTGGCTTCTATTCCATGACAGGCTCCCCACTGGGTCCTTCCCCCATCATATTGGGATCCAATTAGACCTAAAATGTTGCTTCTGCAACCAGGCAGTCGAAACATCTGCTCACACATTCTTTGAATGCCCCAATGCCAAAACATTCTGGACAAGGCTTGTTTCTGAAAGTACCAACCCTCTTCCAAGCCATGTATCATCCTTCAATAGTAGGGACTTGCAAAGCATATGGGATTTCATTAAAAAGAAACCCTTCAACAGCATCATCAATTGGGAAGATCTACTTCCTTTCTGCTTCTAGCAAATCTGGCTCACAAGAAACAATAACCTATTCAACAAAAGAAAGGATGTGGTAAATTTAAAAGCTGCCATGGCAAAAGAAACTGAGTATATTACCATTTCAATAAGTAGTGCACCATCAAAAAATAGAACTATCTGGGTCAAATGGACGCCAACCCCCACCAATATGTACAAGCTCAACATTGATGGAGCTGCACTAGGGAACCCCGGCAAGGGAGGAGTGGGAGGAGTCTTTAGAAATGCAAGCGGGTACTGGATTCTAGGCTACATGGGGAGTATTCAGCATACTGCCAACACACAGGATGAATTGCTTGCTATCCTAAGGGGTCTGCAACTAGCGGAAGAAAGGCATCTTATACCCTTGGAAATCAACACAGACTCCACAGAGGTAATTATAATGCTTACTAATGGAAACCGTATTTTTGACTCAATCATCTTTGAATGCAGGTCAATCATCCAAAGGCTAGAAAACGTGGTGGTGAAGCACAGCTACAAGGAGACGAATAGAGTAGCTGATATACTTTCCAAGGAGGGAGCCAAGAAGAACTTTTTTGAAAATATTTTTGTAACAACAGTTCCTCCGGTGTTTGCCGCACATCTTTTTTGGGCAGACATCACAGGAACTGTTTCATCAAGACAAATTTTGGATTGTAATATTGATAACTCTAGTCACAATGAGGGTGAATTGATATACCCCCCTCGAAACAATGCTACTGTCAGTTGGCACCCTAACGGGTAGTTTTTAATGAAATGCAGCTTTTTAACCAAAAAAAATTTGATGAACTTAGAGAATAAAGGAAAGTAAAATTTTAGATTTGTATACTTATGTTATAACTAACAATATGTGTTTTGTGTAATATAATATATATTTCGGTACGATAACGGTAAATCTGTATTTCATTTTAAAATACCAAATACCATACCTAATACCAATATTTTATAAAATTTAAACAAATACCATACCGAATACCAAAATATCGAATACCAAATACCAAAATTTTTGGTTTCGATACGGTAATTCGGTATTAACCAAATTATGCACAGCCCTAAGATACTTTCCTTTTTGGTCTGTTCCAAAATAAATGACGTATTTCTAAATTTAAAAATAATTCAACATTAAACTCTTCATTTTACCCTTAATGAGAAGCTTTTAGAACCACTAAAATGCCATGGCCCCACAAAGCTTTTACCCCTTAAGCTCTTAAGACCATAAGTTTCAAAAGTCTTCTTGTTTCTTCTTCTTAAACACTGTGCCGAGTTAAACTACCTCATTTAAATTGAAACGGGGGGAGTATTTGTTTTGATTGTTACTTGAATTTTACTATATCATATCGGTAAATCCGTCGTTATGTAACGACGAAAAATGCCACTTTACAGCTTGTTTGGATGGTTACTTTAAATCAGAGGCGGATCTAGGATTTTCTGAACGTGGGTCCACCACTAAGAAAAGTAGAACAAAAAAGTATTGAGTGGGAATTGATCCTTATTTCTCAAGGTAAATATCCTAATATTCAACCAAGTGCACCATTCAATCTTTTTGGAGTATGAGTGCCAATAGATAATATTAGATTTTAGAAAATATGTGCATAAAATACCTAGTTTGATGGTGAAACGAAGGGTTAACATGCCCCATAATTGGGGCTATGAATCCGCCCCTGCTTTAAATACAATGTTTATTTTGATTGTTACTTAAATTTTATTGTTTCGTATCGTTAAATCCGTGGTTACGTAACAACGAAAAGTGCCACTTTATGGAACGACCGATTTGGTGTGGTCGCATCGTTACCTTATTCTTTTCTCTCATCTTATCCTTCTTTATTGTTAAATAATACTATTTTATCCTTTACCCGACCTTTTTATATAATATTTCTCCCTCATACGTTACTTCTTTTTTATAATGTTGCAAGTTTATTCTTCATATTATTGGTGCATGACATCATGAAACGACGGCAGACAATACAATCCACATAACAACCATCCAAACATCGATTTGGTATGGTTATATCGTTACCTTGTTCTTTTCTCTCATCTTGCCCTTCTTTATTATTAAATAATTATATTTTATCCTTTATCTTACCTTTTTATATAATAATTTTGCTTCGTATCTTACTTTATCTTTGTAATATTGCAAGTTTATTCTTCATAGTGTTGGCAGTGGCGGCTCAACCCTAAAGCCACTAAAGCAGTGGCTTTAGGCCCCCGTAAAATTAAGGCCCCAAATTTACTCAAATTATATATAGTATAAATAATTATGTAATTATTATTATAGATAAATAAATTAATTTTAACATTTATTGTCAATTTTTAAAGTTTATACTAAAAATTGTAGATTATTAAATTTGCATTTTTTTCGTATATTTTATTATTCTTTTTTGTTACCTCACGCATGGTGGATGGGCTCAACTTCTTAATTTGTCTAACTCACTTCAACTTGAACCAATTTTGTTTATAACTATGATTTTGTAGAATCTTCTTCTATTCTTTAAGTGTTTTTTTAGACAATTTTTCAATCTTAAGCTAATGAAATTATCAAAGTATTAGATATGAAAAAGCATTTCTTAACCTCGAATGTCTTTTGAGGCCTCTCTTTAAATTTTCGCTTTAGGCCACATGTTGTGTTGAGCCGCCTCTGATTGTTGGTGCATGGCATCGTGAAACGATGGAAAACAATACAATCTATCCAAATATTATATGCATCAAAACGATACAGTACAATACGATACATTATAAAACGATACATAAGAACTATCGAAACAAGCTGGCCTCCAATAAATTAGAATAGAAATATAAATCCTCACTGAAAAAAACAAGTACCAAAAAATAATAATCGAAATACACACAAACTAATCCAGACACGAGTACAATTATATGTAATGAGTTTTTAACTTTTATGTTTCATGGTTTTGCATGAACTTGCAAGCTACGCATCATTTCAACGTCGCACTTTCATTACTCTTTTGACTTAAATGACTCATCTTGTATATTTAGTGTGCCATTATATGTCCCCCTTGAACCATATTACAACCACTTTTCCTTTCCCCTGTTTTTACTTGCTTATCATTTAGTTGGTAACTTCCTTCATTTTCTTTTCCTCATACTGTATAAATATATAAAGAAATCACTATTTTCCTAAGATACTTTAGCATGCAAAAAAGAAAAAGATCATTCAAAAGATTAAAGTCATAAATTCATAGGATCAGACAGAGAGAAACAAATTTTCTTTCTCTGCTTTTAAGATCCTTCTTATGTCCTTTCAAGATTTGGGGTTAGTTGTTTTTTGCTCTTTAACCTCTTTTCTTATGTCATTTCATGACTTGGTATTATTTTACAACTTTTTCTCTTTTCTGTTTTGTTTAAATTCAGTATTCTTGGAGCTGCAAAAGAGCAACAAAACTAGAAAACAGAGAAGTGATAGACAGAAGAAAGGCAATGGAGAAATTTTCTGGGCTTAGCCATCTATTTATGACAGTATTTCTGAGTTGCTTCTCAACATTTATGGTAATCCCACCTATGACTGATATCACTTTATCAGCCATTTGTCCAGGCAAAGATGAATGCTCCCTTGCTATTTACCTCACTGGAATTCAACAAGCGGTAATATTTCCTCCTCCATTACTTTTCTTACCTCAGACTCTGAGACTGTAACATGTCATTCCCTCGTTTTGGTTAACTGTGTTGATACCAGTGGCGAAGCCAGAAAATTTCTCAACGATGTTCAGATCTGAAAGAAGTAAAAAAAATTCTGACAAAGGTTGTTCAATATATGTTATATACATCTAAAATCTAATATTTTACTTATATACGCAGTGTAATTTTTCGTAATATTTCGACAAAGAATGATCAATTGACCACCCTGATCAAAAGGTGGCTTCGCCCCTGGTTAATATAACTATTTGTGACTTGTGTGGATGGTTGTAGTTGTGTCTGAATCCGTTCAGACTTATGCCGCGATCACAGAAGGGGGTTCTGTGATCACAACACACGAGGAATTCCTCCATTCTTACGTATTACGTACTATTTGAGAATGGGTTGGAATTCTTCTATTCTTAATCAGAAGTTTGATATTCAAATCATTAAATAAAGAATCTTTTACTATAAAGCGTATTCTTAATCAGAAGTTTGATATTCAAATCATTAAATAAAGAATCTTTTACTATTTCTACGCGAATCAAGATTAGTTGAACCAGTAGTTTGAATATCCAATGTCTAAAGAAAAAAAAAAAGAGGTTCTATCTCCTTTTCCTTTTCATTAACATTACTTTAATTTTTTGAGTTGTAATTATACACAATACGTATAGCCATTTCAAGAAAAAGTGGAAAATTTGCTTTTATCATCCATGTGACTGTAGTTATCTACTCTTTCTACTTTCTTCTTCACATAGTAATGGCTTATTGCTTCCTTTTTCCCCCTCCTCTATTATCACATCAAAATGACATTTATTCATTGCTTATCTCACAATCAACTCTCCTTGCTTTAGTGTCTCTTTTACGGATAATATCAACGTACTAGTGTCATTTGTTAATTGTCTAAATTAATTAATTGACCCGTGATTAAGTTTGAAGTAATATTTTTGTTAATTACTATTTGTGACTTTAGTTACTACACTTATTTTCTATGAATTTTTTACTTGACAATATCTTTTGGCTGACCTAATAGTATAAAATTCGTTTAAACTACTATCAACATATAAAAGTTAAACTCTAAATAAAATCTACTAGTATTACAATAATAACCATATCAAGAAATTTTTATCTTATATAGTATTTTCTCACTACAATAACATATGTGCTCTAGTTTGATAAAAGGAATTATAAGTGATGTAAATTCTAATACATTCACAAGTTAAATTAGTACATTATATTTTCTTGTTAATTCCATTAGCCCGTCCAGAATTAGTGAAAATGGCATGAAAATAAATGTTCAATAAGAAACTAAAAGTAACAACTCGAATAAAACATGAAAAAAGTTAAAGAGAAAAGAAAAAAAGAAAAAAAAAAAGCGGATGCTTTTAATTCATTAGCTAGATAAAGAATCTTAGTACGTACCGCACTGGTATATATCGGGTCAATTAATTTTTTGGCTCCTTACAAATTTGTTTTTATATATAGGAGATTTACTTTTAGATGTAATAAATCTGTCTCTTACGCATAAGATATCTAAAAAGGCCATTTTTCTTAAATTCAAATTTTAAAGGGGCATGATATACAAATAGCACGTATTTTATTATATATCTATGTATGAATTTAGTCTCCACGCCTATGGTACGATAATAATCGAATGCATATTACATTTTTGGACCACTTTATATAGGAAGTTTCCTCGTCTAAGTCTTCTTCATTGGTTCTTTAAGAAACTTCCTTCACTGGCAAATGAATTATTACTTTTTTAACTTTTTTGATCTGATTTTTTTAAGAGTTCGTCATTTGTCAGGGAACAGAAGTCTCGTGTTATTATTTGTGCTGCTTCCCTCTTAAGCTACCCTTTAAAGTACTATACATACTTTTTTGTTTGTATTTTACTTTTCTTTTTAACTTGTTGAAGTTGGTATTTGAAGTCTACTGGCACGATTAATCTAGATTTGCAACGGTTGAGCCACTATGGGTAGGGGCGTTCGTCGGTCGGTACGGTACGGTATTTAAATATTTCGGTTCGATATTTTCGGTATTCGATTTTCTAAAATGCTATACCAATACCGTACCTAATTAAATTCGGTATGGTTTGGTTTTTCTCCTTTCGGGTTCGGTTTAATCGGTTTGAATACTAACTAGTGCGTAGAGTCATAGACTGTAATATTCTTAATTAAAGTACTCAAAAGTACAAAACTAAAAATGTTTGTTGACAAATATTTTGTCCAAAACAAGCAAATATCACCTCGAGAGTGAGAAAACAATACATAAAGAAATAAATTTGATCATTAGAAATGTCTTGTTACTTGCTTAGAGTTAATTGATGAACTTAGAGAATAACGGATAGTAAAATTTTAGATTTTATATATTATGTTATAATTAATAATATGTGTATTGTGTAATATAATATATATTTCGGTGCGATATCGGTATTTCGGTATTTCATTTTAAAATATCAAATACCATATCTAATACCAATTATTTTTAAAATTTAAACCAAATACTATACCGAATACCATAATATCGAATACCAAATACTAAAATTTTCGGTTTCGGTACGGTAATTCAGTATTTACCAAATTACGCCCAACCTTACTATGGGGGGCCAAAACATTCAATACTAGGAAATTATCTATTTTTAAGGCTCGAATTTGATATCTCTAATTAAGAGCGGAGGAATCTCAACTATATATAGATAATGACGGATCTAAATGTATTATATTGATGTGAGTTTCTGGGAACCTAGTAGCTTTTACCTTGACCATATGCATAAAAAAATTCATTAAAAATCTTTACATATTTTACTGTGAGCCCAGTTATTAGCTTGAGATTGATGAAGGAACCCATAAAGTTCAAATTGTGGATCCGCCTCTGTATATAGAGTAGTGACTTAACGGTTGTAGCTTCTTTTTGTGCTATCTAAATTTAGAAGTTTAATTGCGCCAATTTTTCAAATGGAAGTCTTGGAGCAATCGTAAAGTTGTCTCCGTGTGACCTACAGGTCACGAGTTGGAGCCGTGGAAGCAGTCATTAATGCTTGCATTATGATAGGTTGTCCACATCACACCCTTTGTGGTGCAGCCCTTCCCCGGACCTTATATAAATGCGAGATACTTTATGTACCGGACTTCCCTTTAATTCCGCCAATTTTTTATTTTGTTCCCTTTTTTTTTTTTTGAAATTAAAAGTTTTTATGGATATTTTTGCGCATGACTATTTTGCAGATAGTAGGAATGGGATCACTAGTGATGATGCCAGTATTAGGGAATTTGTCAGACACTTATGGGAGAAAAGTCATGCTAACTGTTCCCATGACCCTTTCCATCTTCCCTCTAGGTAATTTCTTTCTCCATTTTCATCATTTCTTTTTTTTCTTTTTCCTTTTCCACTTAACTTAATGGGATATTAAAGCAATTCCACATCTGATTTGATTGTGATTGACATTTGTGTAATTAGTACTATCTCCGTTTCAATTTATGTGAACCTGTTTGACTGGGCATGAAGATTAAGAAAAAATGAAGACTTTTGGAATTTGTGGTCCAAAATAAGTCAAAAAGGGCCCATAGTATTTGTGTGGTTATAAAAGTTTCTCATTAATGGTAGTATTGTAAGTTTAAGCTAAATTGTTACCAAATTCAGAAAGGGGTCATTCTTTTTTGAACGGACCAAAAGGAAATAAGTTCACATAAACTGGAAAGAGGGAGTATTTAGGAGAACTTAAAAAAACGTCCTACTATATGTCTTAATCCATTTCAGTTAAGTGCAAAGATGGAGCTAGGATTTCAAAATTATATGTTCGGGATCCTAATCTTTTTAAGTTATTAGGTTCTAAATTAATAAATTATACATGTTTAATATAAAGTTTAATACAAATCAGTTTGGTCGAATCCTTAACCGCCTCTGATTAAGTGGATTCTTTGTCCATTTTCCCATGGTGCACAAAGTAATGGATAATATGAATGTGGATTTAAGTTGTATACACTAATAATGTAAAATAAAATTATACTATTAATATATAATAGCAAGTTAGTTTCTATTTTTTATTAGAATAACAATTAATGTTTATTAAGAGATTTATTTGTAATTACCTAATAGGTGAGTTGATTGCATGATAAATTAAGCTTGATAAATGTTTATTAATGCATGAAAGTTGAACTCAAAGAAAATTGAACATTGAGAAACAATGAAACGACAAATTCCTAAAACATTATCCAAATGCCAAGTTAGAAAACTTAACTTGTCCTCTTTCTTTGCTATACCTTTTTTTTTTTTTTTTTTTTTTATGTTGTTTATCGAAAAAATCCACATAGAAAACCAAATTAATCTTTTTCTGAAACCTACAACCTATTTAAACTTTGTTTTCATCACCTAAAAGAAGAGGACTGAAAGTGGAAACTGATATTGCTTTCACTTTCCTTCTCTTTTCCTCCACTCTACCCTTTCTTTCCTTTTCCTTTTTCCCTTTATCAACACTTCTCCATATGGTGGCAATTGATAAAACAAGATTTTCTTTCTTTGTTTATTTGTAGTTTTTCTTTTTCTATAGAAAGATAGATGCCGCTATAATATAAAACAATCATTTTATAGTATTTTCGATCTTTTAAAATAGGAAATACAGTACAAAATGGATAACAAGTCCACGAAGATCAACAATGCATTTTGTTTCAAATTTTACTTTGAGACTATAACAACATGTACCCAGTAAAATTTCACTAGTGGGGTCTGGGGAGGATGGGATGTACGCAGACCTTACCCCTACCCCGAAAGGATAGAGAGGCTGTTTCCGGGTCTGAGACTATATCCCACCTAATATAAAGAGGATATTTATGTACATAAAAAGAATTTTAATTAGCGTTTTACGTTAGCTTCTATTGAGTGTGACTCGTAGTTAGTAGTATCATTTACCAAAGAATGACTCAGATTATGAGATGATTGAATAACCGAAAGCAATTTACTTTGAATACATAGTTGACATTCGTAAAGAAACATCTAATGAATTATGAATTCAATCCACTTAAACTTCATTTTGGACGGAACAAATTTACTAATTCTTAAACATTTAATTAAATCAAAGTAACAAAAAAATAACAACTTGCTGATATAGGTTTGTATGATGTGCTGGGATACGAATTTTTTAGTTAATAAAATCGAAATGAAAATATTACACTACTGTCTTGAAAATCTAACAATTGTTTTTATTGAAATGGAAACAGTGATATTAGCCTACAGCAGGACAAAGTACTACTTCTACGCTTACTACGTGCTTAGAACTCTCATTGCCATGATTTGCGAAGGAAGCGTTCAGTGTCTTGCTCTTGCCTATGTGGTAATTCTCATACCTTAAATACATATACAGTGTTGGTTACGAATTCACGTGAACCCAATAACTTTTGCTCAAACCCTATTGAGATCGCTGTAGGAACTCATAAAGTTTTATATTTCAGGCGGATAATGTTCCAGAAAGTCGACGAGCCTCCGTTTTTGGAGTCCTCTCTGGAATTGCCTCTTCTGCTTTTGTCTGTGGAAACATCTCTACTCGCTTCCTCTCCACTGCTTCCACTTTCCAAGTATGAGACATATCTTCAATTTTCTTCAATTTTATGACTTAAGTTAGTGTTTAGTAGGAAAAAAAATGCGATTAAGTCACTTAAAAAGTAACTACAAGTAATTTGACCCTCGTACTCGAAACTCGCTATGTATAGTGGAACGGAGGGAGTACTTAGCTTATTTTTAGACAAGAGGGGTTGCTCTGATGGTAAGCAACCTCCACTTCCAACCAAGAGGTTGTGAGTTCGAGTCTCCCCAAGAGCAAGGTGGGAAGTTCTTGGAGGGAAAAGATGCCGAGGGTCTATTTGGAAACAGCCTCTACCTCAGGGTAGCGGTAAGGTCTGCGTACACACTATCCTCCCCAGACCTCACTAAGTGGGATTATACTGCGTTGTTGTTGTTGTTGTTGTTGTTATGCTTATTATCAGGGGCGTAACCAATATAGAGGCTATGGGTTCATCTGAACTCATAACTTTCGCTCATACCCCGTTTTTTGCCTAAACAACAACAACAAACCCAGTGTGTTCCAACAAGTAGGATTTGGGGAGGGTAGTGTGTATGCAGACCTTAAAAGGGAAGGGGCAAGCTTTCTGCCTAAAAAGTCATTAAATATGTACAAACAATAAATTTTGAACCTATTAAATTAGATCGGCTGCGGTAGAATCGCGAATCTGAACACATAAAGTTCAAATCTTGAATCCGCCTCTGCTCATATTGAAAGTTATATGTGTAGGTTGCTGCAGCAATGGCGGTGATAGCTTTAGCATACATGAAAATGTTCCTTCCTGAGTCAATAATGAAAGGTAACATTTGCTCAAAAGAAACAGAAACCATTTGTCTTTTGGAAAATTCTCCCAAGAAAGGCTTCCAATTTTTCAAGACATTGCCTTCTTTCAGCGATATGCTATGCTTGTTAAAGACCAGGTTAGATTGGAACGTACATATAATAAGATCATACTCATTCTCAATGTATCGACTTTAGACCCTATGATTGCATCCCATAAATACTTATATATAGGCATTTTGAATATGTTGCAGCTCGACATTTTTACATGCAGCTGTTGTTTCATTCTTTGTTAATGTTGCTCAAGTTGGACTTGAGGCTTCTTTACTTGTAAGTTTGATTTTTCAATGTTATATACAAGAAATTAGTTTATATTTCTATTTATTGGAGGACTTCAATTACAAGTTAATTGGTTTTCATAAAAATCACTGCAGTATTTTTTGAAGGCGCAATTTCATTTTAACAAAGATCAATTTGCTGATTTGTTGATAATTTCTGGTATAGCAGGATCCATATCACAGGTAAACTTGATTTTGGCTCATTTTTGATTTTGTATGTTCATTGTTCATTTTTTTTTTTTTGCTGTTAAATTAATTTTTTACATTTCTGGTTTCTTTTGAACTATTTCAGCTACTTCTCATGCCCATATTAGCTCCTGCTCTTGGAGAAGAGAAGTTGCTTTCTGTTGGACTCTTCTTCAGTTTTCTTCATGTACAAAGCTAATTTTATCTATCTTAATTACACCTATTTTTCATTGTTTAAAGTATTCAGTAATCTCTGTATACTGATATTGTCTCCAATTTAAAATGCAGATGTTACTTTACAGTATTGCTTGGTCCTCTTGGGTAGTAACCTCACTTCTTTACCAGTCCATTTCATATGTTTTTACTGTTTTTTTCTCTTTATGTTATATTGTTTTAATGCCTCATCCAATTTTCGAGATGATTAAGGATTTTGCTAATGTGTGCAGGTCCCTTATGCAAGTGCTTTGATATCTGTGTTTTCTATTTTCGCAATGCCATGTGTAAGTTAATTACAATAATCCTTCTGCTGTTCATTAGTTTAAAACATTAAAATTTTGATAAAGAGTTTGCGTTAATTGCAGTTAAAGAGCATTGCATCTAAGCAAATTGGACCAAATGAACAGGTACATTTTCAAGAATTGCTACAACTTGCTCACAATATGATGTTACTACTATAAAAGGATCCTTGTCTATTACCTTGCCCATTACCTGATTTTAGTTTTATTTTCTCCTTTCAGGGAAAGGTTCAAGGATGCATCACGGGCATATGTTCATTTGCAAGTGTAGTTTCTCCTCTAGTTTTTAGCCCTTTAACAGGTAGCTAAACTAACATAACCCCTTTTATTCTGCCAATTCTCTGCTATCATTTTTTCAGACCTAAGTCAACTTAATCTAACTAACATGGTGTTTCTTCTAGCTTTATTTCTGTCGCAAAATGCACCCTTCCATTTCCCAGGATTCGGTATAGCCTGTGCTGCCTTTGCATCAGTAAGCACTTTAGCATTATTTACATATCCTCTGTTGCACTTTCTCTTTAGTTCTAGTAAGATCTTGTATGTAATACGATCGATGATACTGCAGATGCTAGCCTTTATTCAGAGTCTCATGATAAGGCCAGATGATACTGTGATCAATTGCAGTCCAAACGATTCAGAGTCAGGAGAGCCATGATCTTGCAATTGGAGTATGAAGCTCTAAAGTCTAAACCAGATTGTGTATAGTTCAATTTATTTATTTAACTTTATCAATAGTTTATTTATTTACGCCATCCTGAAGCCAATCCAAAGTTCAGACAGATGAACTCCAAGAGAAGGCCCCCATGTACCATTGGTAATTAGATAGTATTTACTTCAGCATCTTCCTAATAGGATTAAGAATCTATAGAAATGTATGATAATCAAAGTAGGTATTGAAGGTTCTTTTTATGTTATTTATTCTTAGAAGTGAATGCAATATGATGCATCACCATTTCCTTTATTTTCATGAAATCTTCCTAATACTAGTAAATATAAAAATAAAGAGCACAACCCACAGTTAGAGCTACTAAATTACACGATTCTACTGTAGACAACTAAAATCTGCCTGAAGAATGGAGATTTTAGGTGAATTAAACAGATAGATCTAATCAAACATTATTATTATAACCTTAATCTCAAAGGGAAAGATTTAACAGCATCGTAAGCCTCAATGACAACTGCTTAAAATTATTTGAGGTAAACAAACAATGCAGACCCCTTTTTTTCCAAGAAAAAAGCCAAAAAGGGAACCATCATATTCAAAGACCTTGATGCAACTGACAAAGCTAGGTAGCAAAAGACAAACACTTCGTAAGGCTAATTATCACTAATGTGGCTTGTAGATGTGATCATCTTAATAGGTCAAGGAAAACAAGTGTTGCAAAGATATCTCAATGCATATATACAACATCTAAACTGCAACAAACAAAAGCTTCATGAGAAAACCAAGCTTACTATAACATTAAGTATGCCATAAGGGTAAGTTCAACAGAGTAGAAACTTGTCCCGCAGAGAAGCTAAAGGTTCATGATTGCATAAGCAGTTTATCATAAAACTCAATTAAGGCGAAATTTCTCGTATCCTGAGACAGAAAACTACTTGCAGTCTAGTCATGGAAAACTCACTCCTGGAAGATAATTACAGGATTGGCATAGGATCTTGCACAACCTAACAATTTCTCAGCCAATTGAGATAAAAGTCGGGACTCACAGTTCATTGAACATCTCTTGCACTTTCTTTTCTCTGATGTGATAGTGAACTTCTCCAAAATCGTTGAACTCTTCAACAGGAATTCTGAAAGTTTGAAAAGCTTTCTTAATTGCCATTGGAAACTGTACTTCAAGCACTCCCCAACGGAGATGCCAATCCTAACATTCTTGAGGTTGGGAAACTGATAGCTTGAAATCCAACTCTCCATATCATTATTATCTCCTTTGGCCGAATATTTTGACTCAAAGCAGCGGCAGGAACTATCATACTGGAGACGGAAAATATATTCAGGATCAAATGCAGGTAAGCCTAATGAAACTGCAGAAAGGTACAAAAATTGATTTCACAGTAGAAGTGTTTTGTCATAAAAATTTCAGAACCAATGAATCCTAATGGTACATGGAAAATGATTAAGAGGGCTGTTCCAATCATAAGATTCATCGAGCACGTAACCTAACCAAAGAGTGATAGCGCAACAGTACTTTTTGCTTTGAAGCTCATTTGCCTCAAAGAAAGCGACAACACCAACCATATTAATGTGAAGCTTTATAGTGACAAAAGCAAGCTTCTTACGGACAATTACAGATATATTTGCATTCTCCATCAAAAACAACTTCCTGGGAGGGGAGGTTGTTCAAATTTCATAAAATGAATAGACGTAAGAAGAAAAGAAAATGTTCCAGGAAGTTACAGGCATAATGGCGATGTCTATGTTGAGTGTGTCCGCATGAGGTGACGCTCGCAAAAGTCCAGCTACTCCATGCAAATTAAACTTTCCTATATACAACTCTAGTGTAAGATATTTGCATTTCAGGTCTGGAATCAGCACCCATGGCACCCCTTCAAACTTCAAGGCACACAGGACCTGGTGCAGTGAAACAAATGAAACCAATAAAGAATGTTGAAAGCATTAACAACAAAAAGAAAGTACTTCACAGCAGAGAGATAGTGTCGTGACAAATCTAAACACTTTAAGCAGCAGCAGCAGCAACAAGAACAACAACTCAGTCAAAATCCCACAAGTGGGGTCTGGGGAGGGTAGTGAGTACGCAGACCTTATCCCTACCCCGAGGGAGTAAAGAGGTTGTTTCCGAAAGACTCTCGGCTCAAGAAGACGAAAAGAAACAAATACATCAGTACCATCAACAGAAAACATAGAAATAATAACAGCGACATAAGAACCCGAAAATAGATGAAAAGCAGTAACAATAACAAGTAAATAAGGCCCTATACTATGGAAAACAGAAGAATAGTGTGAACAGTGAACACAACATTAACCACTAGCAATCAAAGACGAAATCCTATCAGGCTAGCCTCACACCCTGTACGAAATAGAAATTGCTCAACTACCTCCTAACCTACAACCCTAATGCTCGACCTCCACACCTTCCTATCAAGGTTCATGTCCTCGGAAACACTTTAAGCAACATCAATGTAAAAAGATCTTGGTTGCAAGATGTATCTTTTTCCGGTATCATAAAAGAAATATCCAATTTTGAAAAGTTAACAAACGGATTGCAAAAAGGCACAGAAGGCCACACCTTTCAGTAATTAATCCTGTTGCGCTTATAAACAACTAAAGACCACTCCTCAAGCGGAGCTTGCATTTTCAAACATATCTCCTTTCTTATAGGAATTAGAAAGACTTTAAAAAGTTGAATATACTCAGTTGATTTACCCCTTCTTACTACTACAATCCATATCTCAGGTAGTTAAAATAAATTTATCTGTTCAACGCTTAGAAAAAAATCCATTTAGAAAATTTAAGAATGAATTGTTGTTTGTGAAATTTGTGCAAAGGTTCTCAATGTATAATGTTTTTATTCTATAACGACTAGTAAACATCAATAGAGAAATAAGGACTTTTGAATTAAAAACAAACCTCTCTGAAGCAATTTCCAATTGATAGCTCGGTTGCATAACTCAACTTATGAAGATAATCTTGCACGAGTGTCCTCAAAACTTGATGAGAATAATCACAATTTTCTTCCTCATCATCAAAACCACCTGTACCTAAAGCCCCGATTCCTTTGATACATTTATTGTTGAAAGTAAGCTTCGCATTAACTAAGGAAGACACATCTACAAGCCTACACATGAGATTATAAAGATTTCCTGAAATCTCTAAATGTTGAAGATAGGGGGCAATAATTTCCAAAGAACCATCATTTTCGGCATCAGGCCGCCAATGGCTTGCCAATGTTAGTCTCTTCAAATTCGAGGACTTAATTTCAAGACGACTAAAACCCCGGAAGAATGACAGCTCCAGAGTTTCCAAAGCAGGACAACCTGATAGTAAGTTCACAATATCGTCGTCATCTAAACTTATTAGGTACAGATTTAGGCTCTTTAGAGAGTTCCAAACTATGGCCAGTCCTTTATCAAACACCCAGTGGCTCAAATTCAATGTAATTAATGATGAACAATTGCCAATAGATAAAGGCAATTTATAAGTTAGTTCTTCATCATCTGAACATAATATAATATCTTCCACTTTTCTTTCAACAGCAAAATTAATCCATCGGCTGGTTTCCAACTCAAAGTTCCATCTAGACATGTAATCAAAATCGAGTTTGAATTTTTTGATTTTGGAACTAGTACAATGAGTTAAAACGTGGTCAACAAAGTATATGAAGTTTTCTGTCTTGTAATTACTGTTAATGAAATGGAAGTTATAAATTGAATACCAAAGGAAACGCCACCGATTTGAGAGAACACAGGATGCGACGGCATCTTTGGTCGGCAAAAGAGAGAGGATTTGTACCAAAAGTGCGTCCGGCAACTGACTCAAACGGTCTAGGGTTTCTTCAACTCCATTATTTTGTTTCTTCGACATTGAATCTCTCAAATTAGAACCGCCATTTTTGCGGGAATGGAGTGACGCCATGATTTCGAATTCCTCAAAGGCGGGCCCTCGTCTTGGTTTTTTATAGTAAAAATGGCTGGGTAGCCACTATTTAATGTGATATACCATATATGAAACCTTATTATCAAAAATGAATATTTAACCGCCATGTTCACAGTTATTCTACAAATATTATATCATTCATTAAATACCAATTATTAGGAGCTGATTCCTTCCTAATTAGGCGCGCTACAAATCTAAAACTAAATATTCTTCCAGATATTCCTATTTAGGCGCGCTACAATTATGGAAGTACATATTCTTCCAGATATTTCATTAAATAAGGAATTATTGTAGCATTAAAATTCCTTATTTAGATATCTAAGCAAATATCTCTGCATTTTCTAAGCAACCAAATATCTCTGCATTTTCTACTTCACCTAACGAAGAAACAAAATCCACAAAACGAAGAAACTAAGCAAATATCTCTGCATTTTCTGCATTTTCTGCTTCACCTAATCTTTCTGCTTATAGTCTCATTAAACTTGTAGCTGAAAATATTATTATATTTTTTTTCCATGAAAAATAATAAGTTGACAAATCTAACAGTTGATGTCACCTAGGTAGTATTTTTCAAACTCGACAAAGTAGTTGATGTAGCTTCCTAACATATATCCCTCAATCTATAATTGAGAATACTATAATGAATCTTTAAGATTATGTCTAGTCGAAATCTCAATTAAACTACAATTGAAATGGGAATTGGGATATTAAAATTCAATACACCCAGTTTGTAGATATTTTGTAGATGAATTGTAGATTATTTGTATTATGATTGTAGATGCTTTATTTTTTGTTTTCACAAATAAAAAGTGACTAAAACTTCTACAAATCTTTTGCAAAAAACGCAATTATGTCAAAAATTCCAATTAAACTACAATCGAATGGGAATTGAGATATTAAAATTCAATGTACCCAGTTTGTAGATATTTTGTAGATAAATTGTAGATTATTTGTATTCTGATTGTAGATGCTTTATTTTTTTCACAAATCTAAAACGACTAAACTTCTACAAATCTTCTGCAAAAAACGCAATTATGTCGAAAATGCCAATTATGCTACAATTGAAATGGGAATTGGGATATTAAAATTCAATGTACCCAGTTTGTAGATATTTTGTAGATAAAATTGTAGATTATTTATATTCTGATTGTAGATGCATTGTTTTCTGTTTTCACAAATCCAAAACGACTAAAACTTCTAGAAAATCTTCTGCAAAAAACGCAATTATGTCAAAAATACCAATTAAGCTACAATTGAATGGGAGTTGATCTTGATTTTATTCTTGAGTCCCAATTTTTCATTGAAACCAAAACAACATAAAAATACTGAAGGTTACAGAGAAGGAAAAAAATGTCAGCAAATTGGGATATTAAAAACGCAAATTTGTGAAAAGAAAAGGAAAAGAATGATTTCAAATAGGGAATCTGCAAGGCGATCTAGGATGAAGAAACAAAATCTTGTGCAAGAATTGACAAAGGAAGTCAGCAAATTACAAGCTGCCAACAGAACCATTGTGGCTAAAATTGAAGAGACTACAGAGAGGTTGACATTTTGCACTGCTCAGAATAATGTGTTGAGGGCACAGGAAATAGAGTTAACAGATAGGTTAATATCTCTGAACGATTTGATTAATCATAGTGGTTTGGGAGAGAGAAACGTGGGAGGGGTGGGATATACGGTACCTTGAATTAAGGAGGGATATACGATGCATTAATTGTACCCTTAAAAAATACTATGGTATAGAATTAGTAATTTGGTATACTAAATGTAATTATATCAAACCTTAAACATTGAGGGTAATAAGGTTTTCTATATGGTATAGGAATGTAAAAATCTCTATTTTTTATCCATCAATTCTACTATTGAGCAAAAATAATCACTACTCTATTAAAATTAATATGAAAAGATATTGTTACCCTTTCTTCCATTTCTTTTCTTCCTAAACCCTTGCTTCCACTACTCTATTGATTTTGCTTAAGTGGTCAATCAGACATATGGAACTCCGGCTATGTGAGTTTCTAAGAGCATAGCCAGTCTAAGCCGGATAAAGGTATAGTTATGTGGCCTAAGAGTAATGAATCCTTGGGGAATACATGTCGAATGAGTAGAATGAATACAAATGATTCATAAAGCTGACCATAACTGATTTGATCTTTGAGATTGTGGCATAGTTGATTGATGGCTGAATCATCAAATGGAGTTGAAGAGTTCTGCAACAATACTGGTTTGCTTTTGGGTGGCTAATAAATATTATGAACATATCATTACATTCTAATGATAAACATTAAAACTAGTGCAAAAGTATTTTTTCCCTATGGAATTTCATTAAAACATGCATTCTCAGATTTTCGCTTCCTCAAATTCAAATTGCGGAGTTAGATGTGTCAAGGACAATTGGTCCCGAACTTAGAGTTGGAAGTTCAAAAATTAAGGACACTTGGTCCTTAACTTAGAGTTACAAGCACAGAAATTAAGGACAGGCAGTCCTTAACTTAGAGTTACAAGGACAAAAATTAAGGACAGGTAGTCCTGAACTTCGAGTTCCAAGTTCAAAAGTTAAGGACATGTAGTCCTGAACTTAGAGTTACAAGCTTAAAAGTTAAGGACAGGTAGTCCTAAACTTAGAGTTACAAGTTCAAAAACTAAGGAAAAGTAGTCCTTAACTTAGACTTATAAGCTCATAAATTAAGGGCAGTTAGTCCTGAACTTACAGTAACAAGCTCATAAGTTAAGGACAGTTGGTCTTGAACATAGAATTGGAAGTTCAAAAATTAAGGATGCTTGGTCCTTAACTTAGAGTTACAAGCACAGAAATTAAGGACAATTAGTCCTTAACTTAGAGTTACAGGTACAGAAATTAAGGACATGTAGTCCTGAACTTAGACTTACAAGCTCATAAATTAAGGACAGCTAGTCCTGAAGTTACAGTAACAAGCTCATAAATTAAGGACAGTTAGTCCTGAACTTACAGTAACAAGCTCATAAGTTAAGGACACTTGGTGCTGAACTTTATGAGCAGAAGGGTATTTTCGTCCGGACGGGTAAAGTTTATTAAAGCAGTGGCTAAAGGCTAAAGACATTTTAAACAGTGGCTTAAAAATAAATACATGTCTTATTAGTGGCTAACTGTGCACTTCCCCCTTTTTTATACATGGGCCTTTTCCGAGATTTATTATTTATTTATAGTTTAAAAAAAGATTTAACCTAAATAGCAACTCACCCAATTAATTAAACTAAAAATAGCTGGATAATATATAACATATGTATAATCTATATATAATATGTGTATAATCATATATAATCAATGTATAATCTACATATACCGGCTAGAAAAAGTAAACAGTGAAACTGGCCGGCTATTTGGGTAAAAATCACTAAATTTAACGGAAATGAGTACTAGTCTAGTACTCCCTCCGTCTCATATTATGTGTCGTGTTTCTCTTTTACACGCCCCTTAAGAAATATTAATTAGAAAAGGGATTGGACTATTCTACCCTTATTTATGTCTTAAAATATAATCTCTCTTCATTGAATATTTATTCTATTTATGTGTTATTTCTATCTTCAAGAACAATTATTACTAAGGGTAGAAAAGGAAAAAATAATCAATTTTGTCTTGAACTTCTAAAATAACAAATAACTTGAGACAAGTACTTTTAGTAACCACGACTGTTAATATGAGACATAGGGGGTACATTATAGGTCGCCTAATAGCACGGGCTAGCCATTTTTTGGACTGGTCATTCAAAAATAGCCAGCGTTTGCAAAGTAATTGAAAAATAGCCACTATTTTGCTGCAACACAGAAAGTTCCAGCATAATATACTGGAGATCGGTGCACCTGTGTAAGAATTTCCACCATATTATGCTGGAAATCCAACACGCGGAAAGTTCCAGTATAATATACTGGATATCGAGCACCGGTGCTCCAATCTCTAGTATATTATGCTGGATCGGTATATTATACTGGAACTCCAGTATAATATACTGGAGTTCCAATATACTTATGCTAGAACTCCAGTATCATATACTGGAGTTCCAGTATATTATACTATAGTATTTTTCCGAATTTTGAACAGTGTTTTCGTTCAGATTTATCTTTACATGAAAAGTGGTTAAATTTCCATTACTTTTGAAACTGTGGTTATTTTTGAATGACCACTTGTAAATCTGGCTATTTTTGAATTTCTCCCTCCCTAAGTCGCTTATTGGGCCAGCGACTAAAGGACGCCGTAAAAATTGTACGGGGTGCCCTATTTGGTCAGTAACGATCCGATCGGTCGTTTTGAGCTCTAGCACGTCTTTCAACGGTTTGAGGCCATGAGTAGCTTCACTTCAAGTATTATGACTTGTACGCATGGTTGGAATGGAATTTCGGTAAGTCCGGAGTTGATTTGGAAATAAAAGTCTCATTTCGAAAGTTTTAAGTTGAAAGAATTGGCTAAGGTTTGATTTTTGAGTAAACGACCTCAGAATCGGGATTTGGAGGTTCCAACAGGTTCGTATGATGATTTCGGACTTGGGCGTATGTCCGGATCGGGTTTTGGATAACCTAGGAGCGTTTCGGCACCTATTGAATAAGTTAGCATTTTGGAAGAATTTCATAAGTTTGGGTTGAAGTGCATTTCAGTGTTATCGATGCCCGTTTGGGATTCCGAGTCTGGGAATAGCTTCGTATGGTAATTCTGGTATTGGGGCGCGTCCGGAAGTGGATTTGGAGGTCCGTAGGTCATTTTGGAGTCATTTGACTAAAATGAGAAATTTGAAGGTTTTTGAGAAGTTTGACCAGAAGTGGACTTTTTGGTATCGGGGTTGGATTCCGATTACGGAAGTTGGAGTAGGCCCGTAATGTCGAATATGACTTGTGTGCAAAATTCGAGGTCAATCGGGCGTGATTTGATAGGTTTCGGCATCGAATGTTTTAGTTTGAAGTTCTATAGTTCTTTAAGCTTGAATTGGGTTGTGATTCGTGATTTTGATGTTGTTTGATGTGATTTGAAGGCTCGACTAAGTTCGTGATGCGTTTTGGGACGTATTAGTGTAATTGGTTGAGGTCCCGAGGGCCTCGGATTGAATCCGGATGGTAAACGGATCGAGTTGGACTTGGAAGAAAGGCTGAGGGCTGTTGTCATCTGGTGTAACCACACCTGCGAGGTTTTGGCCGCAAGTGCGGAGCCGCAAAAGCAGCCATGAGGGTCGCATATGCGATTTTGGCAGGGAGTGTTGGGACCGCAGATGCGGCCATCTCGCTGCAGAAGCAAGGCCGCACCTGCGGAAGAGAAGGCGCAGAAGTGGAAATGGGCTGGAACCCTGGACCGCAGAAGCGGTGTTTTGTCCGCACCTGCGGAACCGCAGAAGCGGTCAAGTGACCGCAGGTGCGAAGAGTCGCTGGGCAGTGTCTTTTAAAAGACGGGGGTCGGGCTCATTTCAACCCCATTTCCTCCATGGGAGCAGATTTTGGAGCAACTTTGGAGTGCTATTTTCATCACCATGCATGAGGTAAGTGGTTTCCACTAGTTTTGAATTAAATACAAGGTTTATATATGGATTTACTCATGGAAATTTGTAGAAAGTATGGAATTTGGAAGTAAAACCTAGAAAATTTATATTTTGGATTTTGGCCACGAAATTGGACTTGGGATTGAGATTAAATTATATATTTGAGTTCGTGAGGTTATGGGTAAAGTTTATCTTCGAAAAATTTCAGAATCCAGGCACGTGGGTCCGAGGGTGATTTTTATCGACTCTTCGATCGGGGTTAGAAATTGTTATAAATTGGATTATAATGAGTAATTGAGCATATATTAATGGGTTTGCATAATTATTGGCTAGTTTTGGAGCGTTGTGCATCGATTTGAGTCATCGAAAGGGCGTGGAATGCCAGTTATGGAACTTCGGAGTGAGGTGAGTCTCCTTTCTAACCTTGTAAGAGGGAATTATCCCCATATGTGAAATAATTAAATATGTGCTCTATTTGTGGGGGATACGTAGGCACGAGGTGACGAGGGTCCGTGCGTAGCTACTATTATACTTAAGTTCGTGTAGTCTAGGACCCAAAAGCATGCTTTACTTGTAACATTTGCAACCTTATTGTCAATTTAAAATGTTTAAATAATATTGAACTTGGTTAATAAACTTCTAAAAAAGCTATACAACATTTTCTTGACTGTTAAAAGAGGAATTGCCATTTCCTTAGATAATTGCCCTTTGATGAACTGTTGATTAACTGTTTGAATGTGTTTATCTTTTGTGGAACGGGCCGAACGCATCGGTAGATTATATAGATGCATCTATGATTCGTGTCATTCGACCCTCTGGCAGTGCACATTTTATTATTATGTTGGATCGGGCCGTACGACCTTGGCATGATTTGCGCATGGTTGTATTGCTTGCTTTGAGATTTACAAAAATTTGATATTGCCTCCCTGGCCTGAGATAAATTGATAAATGATGAAATATAGATTATTTTTTTGGGAATCTATTACTATTAAAAGAATTTCTTACCTGCTTCATGATTAAATGAGTTTACACACTCTTTAAAAAATCTATGATTTTCCACATTAGTGATAGTTTATTATTGGACCACTAGTAAGTGTCGAGGTCGATCTCTCGTTACTACTTCTTCGAGGTTAGACTGGATAGTTACTGGGTACGCGTTGTTTTCGTACTCATACTACACTTGCTGTGCATTTTTTTTTTTGCACATGCACATGTATGTCTAGTGGCCTCATTGGGCGCAGCGGCATGGTTGACACGGAGACTTGGGTGAGCTGCATCTCTCGAGACGACTCGTAGCCAGCAGAGTCTCCTTCAGAGTATTGTACTTTCTTTTCTGTCCGATTTATATTCCGGACAGTTATTGTATTAAATTTTATTTCCTAGAAATTGCTCATGCACTTGTGACACCGGGTTCTAGGATGAATATGGGATTATTCAGTATGTAAATCTGTCTAAAGACATCTTTATTTACTCAGTGAAGTTTATTATTTATTGTTTAGTGTAAGGAAAGAAATGGTTTAAAAGAATACTAAAATGAGAATTTAATTAACTCCTTGGTGTTCGCTTGCCTGACAATGGTGTCCGGCGCCATCACGACCTTTATTGGATTTTGGGTCGTGACAACATGGTATCAGAGCTCTAGTTTCCCTTAGGTCTCACGAGTCATGAGCGAGTCTAGTAGTGTCTCACGAATCGTTACGAAAACGTCTGTACTTATCTTCGAGAGGCTACAGGGCTATTAGGAGCACTTCCCGTATTGATTCCTCATCGTGCGGTTTGATTCCTTTGAAGCGTATGCCTTTATTCCCTTCTTATTCAACCTTATGCGACATGAAGCGCTTGTTATCAATTGGGAATTGAGGAATTATAATGGTACTACAGATGTGATGTGGGATGTTTCTCCCGGTATAGTTGATTGGGCCATTGTCGTCACCTTGTGGAAGGATATTCTGTCATTTCAGCTCAGTAGATGTACTTATGGGAGCTTTGAGGCTATGCAAAGGTTGCTATGATGCTCATGAACGGTTATCGCAGAGTATTGATGTGATGGTAGGATACTTGCCTATGCATCGGGGCAGTGAATGACTTGAAAGGAGGTCTACTCAGAGCATGATTCAGAGATTCGATATTTTATTTTCGACAGAGGAAAGGCAATCGGACTATAAATGTTCAGGTTTGGGTTGATAGAGTAACGAGACTTGGTATTTTCAAGTGTGGTGGAATTTCCATCTGCGACGTGGTGTCGTCGTTGTTGATACACAATATTTTCCTATATATTTTTCAATATGCAAAATACCTTCAAAATATCATATATATGCATATATAAGCATGTCCAAGTGTTTTATTATTTTTTTCATAATTTTAGAGGTGTTAAATTGATTTATTTCCTCCCTTTTTATCCGTAAAATCCCCAGTAATTATTTCCAAAATTATTATTTTTGATAATTCATCTATTGGTTTTCTATATTTATGCCAAAATATGGCTAAGGTAATTTTTACATATTTTTATAATTACATTTAGTATTTTTCAAAGCTAAATTGCACATAATTGCAATATTAGCCCTTTTAAGGTTTAATTAGGTTTTATATGCGTAAAATTGGATCCTGTATTTTTAAATCACTAATTATGTACTGTAAATTATTTTAGCATTTTCAAAATTATTTTTAGAAATTATCTACTATTTTCTACAAATTAAATGGGAAAATGGCTATTTAACTTATAGCCAAAATTGGCTTTCAAATCTAACCAAAATCAAACAGACCCACAACCCAATTGGAAAGCCCACCGGACCCAAGCCCAAACCCAAGCCATACCCGACCCACCTACCCCATTCAATCGTGACTGTTGATCATTCAGATCAACGGTCCCCATTTCCCCTTCCAAAAATTAAAACCCCAAAACGAAACCCCCCCAACCCTCTCATTCTTCACTC
>NC_031995.1:14198426-14202030 GCF_001879085.1 Nicotiana attenuata | reverse complement strand
CTTTAAATAAAACCAGAATCATCTCTGTGATTAGTGTCTAATTATCAACTGTTAAAATCAGTAGGCAAGCCTGATTCAGACTTCTTTTCTGAGTCATGTGATAAATCTGGTTCTGCTGTTATCACTTAGATACCATGCATAGGATTTAAACTCAGACTTTAATTGTGTATGAGTCATGCTGTCTATGTGTATTACCTGTGGATGTATATTTGAGCCTTTTGTTTGTCTTCCATGCTCCCCTTAATTGAAGTCCTACTTGTTATTGTATGTCGCCTTAGTATTTTGCCTTTAAACCTGAGGGTCTGCCTAGAACCTCCTTCTTATAGGATAGGAGTCCTAAATTCCTCCGTGACTGATAGGAAGGGGCGGGTAACAACATGCGATAGGGGTCGAGACCAACCTTCGCTTTAATTACCTTCACAGGGCGGGAAATGGTAGATATGGATATGATGACCGGTGCGCTAATGCCACGTGTAGCCCCTTTCTGAGGAGTGATTACCGGGCATTGTACTGATGTGATCCATATTATAAATAAACCTAGGACCCCCTCCCCCTTTCAGGCTTAGATTGTAATTCTTCTCAAAAATCTTGCTTTTACTAATTGTTTTCAAACACTTGTGCACTTGAACTTAAATCCCCTACTATTTGAGCCATACTTGCTAATTGTACAAATTCACAAAAAACTGTCTGGCCGGAAACCACACTAGTGGATCCTGAGGGGTGCCTAACACCTTCCCCTTAGGATAATTTCAAGCCCTTACCCTATCTCTGGTTATCAAACATAGTTATTGATGAACCTTATAGGTGCCGTAACGCACCTTAAAATCGTTAGGTGGCGACTCTTCAAAAATGCAAACCCCTTTCCCAAAAGGAAAGAGTTGTCCCATACCAAAAAATGTCATAAACCCGATTCCCTCCGCGAGGAAAGGAAAAAAGGGGGCGCGACAGCATGGCGACTTTGCTGGGGATCCTTAGGCTTTTACCATTTCAGACCATTTTTTTTTGTGAATTTGTGCAATTATTTGTTTAATTCCTTTAAGCGTTTAATTTCTCCTTCAAGAGCAACAGACGTATCTTTCTTGTTTCCTTCATTTACTGCTGCTTTAAATTATAAAACTGCTGTATTTATCGCTTTATTAACGTGCAAATACATGACAACATGCTTTTAATTACTACATTATCATGCTCAACATCATACTCCACTCGTGCCAAAGAAATACTATAGCAACGCTTGATGAGTGGTTGCGCTCTTCCTATATCATTACCCCCTAAATTCGGAAAGACTTATTTGCGGTAAAACTAGTTGATCAGCGGTGCAGTCGACAGTTCCGTGCCTTTCCGCTTGAGTTGTCCGCTCAAGGGTACCAGTCTAGAAACCCATAGAAACCTTACTCTGTTTAAATTGTGCATGCATCATGGTCAAACCTAGCCGGGTCAGTTATGTTGTCCACATAATGATCCTTTAAGATAGCCTTGTCCAAAGTCCACTGGGTTTCCCTAAACCCAAACGGACGTCGTCACGTTCTGTGCATTTATTTGGAGAACTAAATGCGTCATGCTAATTGTTGATGTTAAATAGTCGAGTCTGGTGGGGTTAAGGGCCTAACCTTGTTTGCCTTGCAGAAAGATGAGGCATGAAGTCCCCAGATTCGGCATGGTCACCAACATCCACCCAAGGTTGCTAAGTTGGTGGGAAGATCTACATTCTAGTGACAAAACCCTCGTCAGAAAATATCTGGGTAATCTACCATCCCTCCTGGAGATCCAGCCTAACAACAAGATAATAGAGGCTGCTACCTTGTTTTGGGATTGTGAAAGGGCCGTGTTCCGCTTTGGGGACAAAATGACACCTTTGTTAGAGGAGATAGGAGGACTGGCCGGTCTAGTGTGGGAAACTCCGGGTTTGCTAATGCGTGAGAATTACAAAGGCAAAGGTTTCCTTAAAATGATGGGTTTGAAGAAGAACGCAGAATTGGTATGCCTGAAGGAATTATACATCCCTTTTGACTACCTGTACGAAAGATACGGTCACAGGAAATCATACCGTACCTACCATGACGAGTTTGCCATCACGTCCTTGGGTCACATCCATCGTAAGGTTTTCGTATTCATGTTTTGCTTCCTGGGTCTGATCGTGTTCCCAATGAAGAAAGGGAGAATCCATACTAGGCTGGCTATGGTAACCAAGACCCTAATGGAGGGGATTGGTGGACAGACATTCAGCATTGTACCCATAATCATTGCAGACATATACCGAGCCTTAGAGAAGTGCCAACGAGGAGCAAAACACTTCGAATGCTGCAATCTACTACTTCAACTTTGGCTCATGGAGCATCTCCAAAAGGGCGAATACCGACAAGAAATTCAGCGAAGGGACTAGGATGATCATATTGCTTTCCACCACCCAAAGCGAATGAATTACATCCCCGACATGTTCGCTCAGCCTGAGAATTCCAAAGGATGGGTTGAGCTCTTTGATAATCTGACTGAAGAACAGGTTCAATGGATGTTCGAGTGGTTTCCGACAGAGGAGTTCAATGCCCGATCCAGAGACGCACCTTTTCTGATACTGATTGGTCTAAGGGGAACATGCCCTTACGTCCCTCTTCGAGTTATGAGGCAAGCTGGTAGGAAGCAAGTCATACCCAGGGTCGACAAGATGAGCCATTTCCGAGCTGACTTCCAAAATGATGATAGTCCCTACAAGTGCCAAGCCCAACGCATGTGGCACTGCAAGATCGTAATGGGGAAAGACACCATCGAGCCAGACAGATATCATGCTGGTTATACTCCTTTCTATTCAGGTTGGTTGGAAGACAATTGGGATGGTCTGGGCCAGCCAGGTTTTGTTCGAGGTCACAGAATTATAGATGAAAAGGCCGAGGCGCAAGTCAAGTACAACCAGCTACGCAAAAGGATCCGTGAATGCGAGAGCGAACACCGCGAGATACAAGAATCCAACCAGAAGCTGATCGAGGAATGGAAAGACATGGCTATCAGTGCCAACAAAAGGCTGGGATACTTGGAGCGAGGCATAGTAGAACTAGAGAGAAAATTTCTCAAAAGGGTTTGTGAGGCCCCGTAAAATTTTTGGCTCATAAAAAAAAATCAAAAGAATCAATTTTCCAGAAAAATGCCATTATGCGGCCCAGAATGCGGTCGCAGATCCAATATGCGGACCGCATTACCACCGCATAACGAAACAGTGGGTTGGTTAAAACTTGAGGTCAAGATGCGGTCCAAAATGCGACCGCATAATTGATATGCGGACCGCATTTCTACCGCAGAGTGGAACAGTAGAGTTGTCAAAATTAATGTTGAAAATGCGTTCTATTATGCGATCGCATAACAATATGCGGACCGCATAGTCGTCGCATATTCTCCTTTGAATTTTGTGAATTACAGTTCTGCGGTGCACTATGCGACCGCAGAACATGAATGCGGACCGCATTCCTGTCGCAGAACCAAACAGAATCCTCAGAGTTTTGGAGGCAATTCTGCGGTCCAATCTGCGGACCGCATTTCAACTCTGCGATCGCAGAATGCGATCGCAGATCTTGCTCGGCTTCTTTTTTTCTTTTCTTTTTCTTTCTAATTTACCCGA
>NC_031995.1:14189486-14196760 GCF_001879085.1 Nicotiana attenuata | reverse complement strand
CCTTGAAGCTAGCTTATGTACGGTAAATTTTTATGATATGAAGTGAACCAGTAATGTGGTGTACACCGTGTGTTATCGTCTAAATTAATCAAAGGCATGAGTCCCGTATCCATATTGATTTGGGGTAGAAAGTGCTCGGTAAGGCTTGCTCCGTCGGGTTCACCCGATTGAGCGCCGGTCGCGCTCCTCGGATTTTGGGGCGTGACAAACTTGGTATCAGAGCCTAAGGTTTTAAAAGTGTCCTAGGATGTCTTGGAGCCGTGTCTAGTAGAGTCCTTCTTATCGGTGTGTTGTCGACCACATCTATAAGTTGGAGGCTATTCGGACATTTAGGAATAACACCCTTCTTTGATATTCTGGGTCGTGCGGTGAAACTGTTTACTTCCTAATCGGTGTATTGTTCAATCTTTCAGTAAATGGCACCTAAGAAGAAGGCGAGAATTGGCCAAGAAGCCAATGCCACCTCAGGGGTGGTTAATGATTCACTGATTGATGTTGCGGGCTAAGGTAGCTGCCCTACTATTACCCTACCGGATCCTCCTGTTCCAGAACAAAATACCTCAGTCCCTACAACTACGGAGGGTACCACTATACCTCCCATTGATGCTCCTGTCCCGCCTCCAGTCCCAACGTCCGGTTCTAGCATTTCCGATGGGGATCTTAGGGGAGCTATTCAAATGTTGACTCAGTTGGTGGCCTCTTAGGCCCAAAGGTCAAATATTGCACCCGGTTCATCCAGCCAGCCAGGGGATTCTACTAGTTCCAGGGTAAACAGTTTTCTTTAGTTAGACCCTCCGGTATTCACAGGTGCCAATTCAGAAGAAGACCCTCAGGACTTTATCGATGAGATGCACAAGACCCTCAGGGTGATGCGTGCGACTGAGACAGAGGGAGTAGAGTTGGCTGCCTACCGTCTGAAGGGGGTGGCCTATTCATGGTTTGAGTTATGGGAGGACTCCCGAGAGGAGGGGCACCCTCCGGCGAGGTGGAGTGAGTTCGCCGATGCTTTTATTGACCATTTCTTGCCCGCTGAGACAAGGGCAGCACGAGCAGCGAAGTTTAAAAATCTGAGGCAAGGTAACAGAAGTGTATGGGAGTACCACATGGAGTTTGCCCGCTTGTCCAAGTATGCTATTCATATGTTGCCCACCATGGAGGCTAGAGTGCGTCGGTTTGTTCAGGGCCTTAATCATTTGACTATTAATGAGCCTTCTACAGCAGCGTTGAATTCTGACATGAACTACGGGAGGATGGTAGCATTTGCTCAGGCCACAGAGGACCGTAAGTTGAAGAACAAGATGGCGAGAGAAAGTAACAGCAAGGCCCGGTCTACGGGCAACATGGGAGAGTCGCTAGGTGGGGGAAGATCAGCTTTTAGGGGAGGATCATCGGGGCCTTCCCAGTCTGTTGCACAGTCTTCATCCAGTGCACCGCCATCAGGGCCCAGCCAGCAGCAGTGGAGTCATTTCAGGCCCGGTCAGGGCAACAGGGGATTCCACCAGCGAGGTCGGTCAGGGGAGAGGTTTCAGCAGCAGCAGAGATCCCTGTGTCCCAAGTGCGGGAAGATGCACTCGGGGGTTTGCTACACGGAGTTGCCTATATGTTATGGATGTGGGATGAGGGGCCATATTCAGAGACACTGTCGTGCATCTCGCCAGGGAGCGGGTAGGGGCCCGGCTCAGCCCTCCAGTCCAGCAGCTGCTACATCTTCAGTTCCCTCTCTAGCTCGAGGTGCCCCAGCAACCGCAGATCGTGGCGCAGCTAGGGGTGGTACACAGAGTTCGGGAGGTCCCAGCCGATTCTATGCTGTGAGTGGCCGTCAGACTGCAGAGGCTTCTCCAGATGTTTTTACAGGTATTCTGACTGTCCAATCTCATGATGTGTATGCGCTTATTGATCCTGGTTCCACTTTATCCTATGTTACCCCGTTTGTTGCTATGAGATTTGGGATAGAACCGGAGCAGCTTCATGAGCCATTCTCAATATCCACCCCAGTTGGTAAGCCAATTTTGGTTGCTCGAGTTTATAGAGGTTGTGTTATTACTGTGCGTGGTAGGGATACCGTGGCCGACCTAATCGAGTTGGGAATGGTGGACATTGCCAAACTTGATTGTAGGACTAGAACCATTAGGCTTGAATTTCCTAATGAGCCCATCATCGAATGGAGGGGAGATAATGTAGTGCCTCGTGGTCGGTTTATTTCCTACCTAAGGCCGCGAAAATGATCAAGAAGGGGTGTATCTATCATCTAGTTCGAGTTGCAGACACCAATGTCGAGGCACCTAGCCTTGATTCTGTACCAGTTGTGAATGAATTTCCAAATGTCTTTCCAGATGAACTCCCTGGGATTCCGCCAGACAGGGAAATTGATTTTGGGATCAACGTGATGCCAGGCACACAGCCTATATCGATTCCACCTTACAGAATGGCACCGGCAGAATTGAAAGAGCTAAAGGAGCCATTGAAGGATTTGTTAGAGAAGGGTTTCATCCAGCCAAGTGTGTCGCCATGGGGCGCACCGGTCTTGTTCGTTAGAAAGAAGGATGGATCGCTACGGATGTGTATTGACTACCGGCAACTTAACAAAGTTACAATCAAGAACAAGTATCCCCTGCCAAGGATAGATGACTTATTTGACCAATTACAAGGTGCTATGTGTTTCTCAAAGATCGACTTGAGGTCCGGGTATCATCAATTGAAGATAAGGGAACAAGACATTCCAAAAACAGCTTTCAGGACACGTTATGGGCTCTTTGAATTTATGGTGATGTCTTTCGGGCTAACAAATGCCCCAGCAGCTTTTATGGAGCATATGAATCGGGTATTCAAGCCGTTTCTAGACACCTTCGTGATTATTTTCATTGACGACGTCCTTGTGTATTCGCGGAGTACGGATGATCATGCCTATCACCTCAGGGCAGTTTTGCAGACTCTTTATCAACACCAATTATATGCGAAATTTTCAAAATGTGAATTCTGGCTTGAATCTGTCCCGTTCTTGGGTCATGTTGTTTCCAGGGAAGGAGTTAGGTTGACCCTCAGAAGGTTGCGGCAGTGAAGAATTGGCCCACACCTACCACTCCAACGGAGATTTGTAGCTTCTTGGGTTTAGGGGGGTACTACCGGAGGTTTGTGGAGGGGTTCTCTACCCTCGCCTCCCCATTGACTAAATTGACGCAGAAAGCAGTTAAGTTCCAATGGTCCGACGCTTGTTAGAAAAGTTTTAAAGAATTGAAGACCGGGTTGACCTCGGCACCGGTATTGGCCTTGCCGGAAGGAACGGAAGGGTTTGTGGTTTATTGTGATGCCTCCAAGGTTGGTTTCAGGTGTGTATTGATGCAACATGGGAAGGTTATAGCATATGCCTCAAGACAACTCAAGAATCACGAGAAGAACTACCCGACGCATGATTTGGAGCTTGCAACAGTTGTATTTGCTTTGAAAATATGGCGGCATTATCTTTATGGGGTTCATGTAGATGTGTTTTCAGACCACAAGAGCCTCCAGTACTTGTTCAAGCAGAAAGAATTGAATTTAAGGCAGCGGCGGTGGTTAGAACTGCTCAAGGATTATGACATGAACATTTTATACCATCCAGGGAAGGCTAACGTAGTGGCCGACGCTCTCAGTCGAAAATCCATGGGTAGTTTGGCTCATTTGGGAGTGGATCGAAGGCCCTTGGGTCGGGAGGTTTATCAATTGGCCAGTTTAGGGGTTGGCATTTCGGCATCAGATAAGGGGAACATCATGGTGCATAATGGAGCAGAATCGTCACTTGTAGCGGAAGTCAAGGAAAAGCAGTTTAGTGATCCAGCATTGGCTCAGATAAAGGAAGCAGTTTTGAATAACAAGACTTCGGCATTTTCACTCGGCAGCGAAGATGGTGTTTTGCGGTGTCAAGGTAGGTTATGTGTTCCGGATGTGGATAGGCTTCTGGAGAGGGTGATGGCAGAGGCTCATAATTCCAGGTATTCCGTGCATCTAGGTTCTACGAAAATGTATCATGATCTCAAGGAGGTTTATTGGTGGAACGGCATGAAGAGGGGTGTGGCGGACTTTGTATCTAAGTGTCCAAATTGTCAGCAAGTGAAGGCCGAGCATCAGCGGCCCGGCGGGCTAACTCAGCTTATGGAAATACCGATGTGGAAATGGGAGATGATTAACATGGATTTCGTGGTGGGGTTACCTCGCACTCAGCACAAATTCGACTCAATTTGGGTAATAGTGGATCGACTCACCAAATCAGCTCACTTCTTGCCGGTCAAGTCCACTGATACTGCTGAACAATATGCCAAGCTGTATATCAAGGAGATAGTAAGGATTCATGGCACTCCACTTTCTATTATCTCAGATCGAGGGACCCAGTTCACAGCTAATTTTTGGAAGAAATTTCAGCAAGGTTTGGGTACTAAAGTGAATCTCAGCAAAGCTTTCCATCCACAGACTGACGGTCAAGCCGAGCGGACTATTCAAACGCTTGAAGATATGTTGCGAGCTTGTGTCTTGGACTTCAAAGGTAACTGGGATGATCACTTGCCGCTTATAGAATTTGCTTACAATAACAGCTTTCATGCCAGCATCCAGATGGCCCCATTTGAAGCATTGTACGGAAGAAGGTGTAGGTCTCCGATTAGGTGGTTCGAAGTGGGTGAAGCAGAACTGATAGGGCCAGATCTTATGCACCAGGCTATGGAGAAAGTTAAAATCATTCAGGAAAGGATGAAGACTGCTCAGAGTCGCCAAAAGTCTTATGCGGACGTTCGTCGGATGGAATTGGAATTTCAAGTTGGCGATTGGGTGTTCTTGAGGGTATCCCCTACGAAGGGGATCATGCGCTTCGGAAAGAAAGGTAAGTTGAGTCCTAGGTATGTCGGGCCTTATCGGATCGTTCAAAGGATAGGGCAGGTGGCCTATAGGTTGGAATTGCCTCCCGAAATATCATTAGTGCATCCGGTGTTCCATGTGTCCATGTTGAAGAAAGTGGTTGGAGATCCGTCCACCATCGTACCAGTCGAGACTATCAAGGTTAATGAAGAGCTGTCGTATGAAGAGGTTCTGGTTGCCATTCTTGATAGACAAGTCTGTAGGTTGAGAAATAAGGAAGTTGCCTCGGTTAAGGTGTTGTGGCGAAGTCAACATGTCGAGGAAGCTACGTGGGAAGCGGAGAAAGAAATGAAAGAGAAATATCCCTATCTATTCGATCAAGTCTAGAAGAAATTATGTGACCTTCCTATCTCTAAAACAATTACCATTGTGTCCAAGTTGATTCCTTCCTAAGTGCTAGTGAAGTTCCTCTAGTTGTGCAAGACTTATAGATGTGGGGATTGTTTCAAGTCATGTGAACATTTCTTTGGTAAATGAAAGATTTTTTTTTTAAAAAGACTCTTGTGATAAGTAATCAATTAATGGTGGTATAAGTTGGTAATGAATTACTTGTATGCTTGTAGTGTGTTGAAATGGCTAAATTATGTGAAACTCATTGAAATAACTTATTCATAAGCAAAGCATATCGAGTGATCAAATGTGTGCATTTGTTAAGGTAAGGATTTGTATACTAGCTATAAGGGTAGTTGAAATTGTGTATTGGTGCTTAGAATTGTGTTTCGGGGGCCCTCTGTCAGGTGGAGATGTTCTAATTACAAAGGAAACTCTGGCAAAATTTTTCTAAAAATTTGGGAAATAGTGAAAGGTGTAGGAATCTGCATAACATGTTTTCAAAACCAAATGATCTTTGAATATACTGAAAAGCTTGAAACAGGTCCTCATTCGGGGACGAATGATTTTAAGTGGGGGAGGATGTGAGGCCCCGCAAAATTTTTGGCTCATAAACCAGAATCTTGTGGTGTCGGCTCCGAACACGTGTTAGGAATGTGTAGAATTCTTTGCGGCGAGCCTGCGAGCCGCGGTTCGGACCCTTGGTATTGATCTAAGCTTTTAAAAATCAAAAGAATCAATTTTCCAGAAAAATGCCATTATGCGGCCCAGAATGCGGTCGCAGATCCAATATGCGGACCGCATTACCACCGCATAACGAAACAGTGGTTTGGTTAAAACTTGAGGTCAAGATGCGGTCCAAAATACGACCGCATAATTGATATGCGGACCGCATTTCTACCGCAGAGTGAAACAGTAGAGTTGTCAAAATTAATGTTGAAAATGCGGTCTATTATGCGATCGCATAACAAATATGCGGACCGCATAGTCGTCGCATATTCTCCTTTGAATTTTGTGAATATCAGTTCTGCGGTGCACTATGCGACCGCAGAACATGAATGCGGACCGCATTCCTGTCGCAGACCCAAACAGAATCCTCAGAGTTTTAGAGGCAATTCTGCGGACCGCATTTCAACTCTGCGATCGCAGAATGCGACCGCAGATCTTGCTCGGCTTCTTTTTGTCCTTTTCTTTTTCTTTTCTAAATTTTAACCCCGACCCCCTTTTAATTAAACACCCCAACCCCCTCATTTTTAACAAGCTTCTGAACAAATAAGAGAGAGGGAGAGAGGGTTCTTGAGAGAGAAAGCCACCTTCTTCAAATTTGATCTTTGAAAACTATCCGGGCGGGGAAATTTCAAAGCAATTATCTTCATCCCCATTCTTGCAGGTAAAATCCCTAACCATTTTCATTTAAATTCTGGTTTAATCTAAGGGGAGGAAGTCTCATGCATTGGTTCTTGAAAATAGTGGTTAAAATTGTGCATGCATGTCTACTAAAACCTAGAACCTAGTGGGAGTAATTGGGTGAGAGCAAAGACTTGTGCAAAGAAGGGGCTAGTAACCTAGATATGTTCGGGTAGTGGTTGTGAAGCTTGAATTTTGAGTTATGCGTATTAATTTGTGCACTATATGGATGTTGCTAGATTATTTGGTGAATCGGAAGTAGAAATTAAAAAGGGACTCAACCCCAGATATGTAGGCTAAAATCCCTTTTTATTAGAAATTGAGCTCCGTTGTCATTTATGAAAGCATGGTAAGAGTTGAATTGGTTAGCATATTGCTTGTTATTACGCATTAATTGATATGCAATTATCTGTACATATTCGTGAAGGATGTGCCCCAACGTGAATAATGTGCCAATCTTGACAATTTGATAATGACGGAAAGTACAGTTATGTGTGGAAATACTTGGGCTATAAGCCAACATTGGAACAAAGAATTATTCATGCTAGCTATGTGCTCATTTACCTGTGATTGCAATTTTGAAGTATCCTCAATATATGTGTATATGTTCACAACTTTGTAAAAATGAAATGTAAAAAAAAAAAAAAAACGGG
>NC_031995.1:14160223-14189466 GCF_001879085.1 Nicotiana attenuata | reverse complement strand
TATCCTCAATATATGTGTATATGTTACACTAACTTAGTAAAATGAAACATAACGAAAAAAAAAGGGAAACGATGTGATGATGGTGGCCATGAGTGCCCCAGGAATTGTTATGTTATGTGTGGAATAAAGACTTGAAGTGTTGGCTAATGAGAATGGAGAAATGCCTCTAACGAGGTGACCTAGCCGATCGGGTCGTGATCGGACACCATGCCGCACACATGGTGGTAATGTGCTGATATTGGATTCCGGATAAAGGAAATGAAATATTGATTGAGAGTAATGCCTCCAATGAGGTGACCTAGCCGGTCGGGTCGTGATCGAACTCCGCTTGGGATAGCGGTGGTAATGAGAACAGTGGTGAACACGTGACAGAAATGCCCTAATCAATGTTGTGGAAATTGTATGAAAGATTATATGAATTGCTTCTTTGACTTGCCCATATTATTTGCTTGTATCTGTTTGGTAGTTCTTTCTAGTAAAATGGTGTTTAGTTATACATACCAGTACAATTCAAAAGTACTGACGTCCCTTTTGCCGGGGGCGCTACATTCGTGTTATGATTGTAGGTGGCTCCATAGTGGACGGTGCCGACCGTGTGTAGCGGAGTGTTTCTTCTACTCAAAGTCTCGGTGAGCCCCTTTTCTTCCATGGGGTCATATGGTGTATCTTTGGTTATTACAGCTTTCACTTTTGAGGTATAGCCGGGGCCTTGTTGCTGGCCTAGTCATGCTTATATGTTGTATCCTTAGAGGCTCCAAAGACACTAGTGAGGGTTATGTACGGGTGCCCGGGGAATCCGCTGTATGTATATGTTGTAATCCTAACCTTGTAATCTCCTTAAGTTGTAACCCTAATAGAATCCTTGAAGCTAGCTTATGTACGGTAAATTTTTATGATATGAAGTGAACCAGTAATGTGGTGTACACCGTGTGTTATCGTCTAAATTAATCAAAGGCATGAGTTCCGTATCCATATTGATTTGGGGTAGAAAGTGCTCGGTAAGGCTTGCTACGTCGGGTTCACCCGATGTTATCCACCTTTTCAGACCCTGCTGTCACGTCCCTTCACTTTAAATCGTTCCATATCCCTCTGAAACATTGCATCTCTCCAAGCACAACCGCCATTTCAGAACCGGTTCCTATCTCTCTCTTCATAATTATCCACATTCATTAAAACCCTTCTCCTTTCTTCACCAACCATAGTCCTCCATTAGAACTTCTCCAAAGAACTTTCTCTCTTTCTTTTCAATGGCTGACACAAACTCCAAAATCCCTACCTCAGTCATCTCTAATACTGAAAAACCCATGGAGTCTTTCGTCCCCAATGAGTCTTCTGTAACCACTCCTGTTCTTATCTTTAAAATCACTCCTAACCCAGATTCCCTATCTCCCTCCAGTTCTAAGGATTGTTGATCCCTCTTCTTTATCCTCTGGGGTTCCCATTGATCAAGGAGAAAGTGGAGAACAGGGTAAAAGTCCTGAGGTCGCAGAGGTTTCTGCCGTTATTGCTTCAGATTCCGTGGTGGCCATGGAGCCTATTGAGGAAGAAAATGTCGCGACCATTTTTGGGTTTCTGCTGATGGCGTCTTACATGAGATAATAACTCAAATGAATGAGATACAGGGTACGGGGGAAGAAGGAGCCACGGTGGCTGTTGAGGGCTCTGCACTAGCAGAAACTACTATGTCCTCTCATGAGGAACCTGACCCCTCTCCAGAGGAGAAAGGTCGGGGTTCTCACTCCCAGGCCAATTCTGTTCCTGCATTTGCTGTTGCGCCCCTAGACATTCAAGTCCTGAGATGAGGTCTAGTGATGAGGAGGATCTAGACAACATTGCTCTTGATACCTTCATAGTCAAGCGAATGGTAGTGTCCACTTTTGAGCCTTCTACTAAGCGACCTACTACCAGGTTGCAAGCAAAGGTAGCCTATGACTCTACCCTTCAAAAGAGCAGAAAAAGCAGTAAAAAGAAAAGAAGGAGATTGGTGAAAGACAATGTTATCGTGTGTGATAAGGTTTTTCCAGTCGTGGAGGTTGAAGAAGAAACAACTGAGGAACCTAGTTCCCTAGTGAGAAGGTCCCAGAAGAAGAAGGAATCTGCTTCCATAGAGAATGTTACAACCCTTAGTTCTAAGTGGAAGGATGTTGTGAGTGAGCTCTCCTTGTCTGACGAGGATGTGTCAGTCAAGTCTAAGGTAAAGGCAAAATCAAGTGGTGTGAAGTATGGCAAATGAAATTCTGAAACCATTAAGGAACCTGGTTCTGTGAAAAGCTGAGGAGTGAAACTTGTTCTACTTCAGAATGATTAAGACACCAAAAGGTTCTGCTGGGTCGTACTTTTGACACAACAATTTCTGATATGGCTGGTATGGGTCAAGTTCTTGCAATGGTTGAGTTTCAACGATGGGGGCATCTGTTCCATATGGATGCACCCAAAGTATATGAGAATGAGGTTCAAAGCTTCTATGTCAGCCTCTTCCCCGTTGATACCAACCATATATGTGCCTTGGTGAATCATATGGATATTGTGTTTGACGTGAGTTTGCTTGGAGATATTCTAAATGTCCCTACGGTTGGTGTGTCTAGTGTGAAAGATGCATGTCAGTATAATTTTCGAAATGTTGTGGTAAAGGATAATGCGAACCAAAAGGGGGACTAGATTCACGAGAAGGCATTACTCCTTGTTTATCAGTTGCTCTTCGAGTTGGTGAACAAAGTTTTGTTGCCTCGTGCTAAGAGGAGGTCCATGACTTCTAAGTCTGATCTGTTTTTAATGGAGCAACTGGATGGCTTTACCCCTATCAACCTGCCTGCTATCATGATTGAACACATGCAAAAAGTGGCAACCTTTAAGGATGGTAATCATGGTCTTCCATATGGGTTTCTGCTTATGCAAGTGTTTATGTTTTTCAAGGTGCCGCTGGGCAAGGCAAGGTAGGAACCAAGAAGCAGACCTTCTCACAAACAATGTTGGAAGAATGTGAGTGCATAGCGAAGAATGGGGGGTTAGGCAGTACATCAACCATCTCACAGCTCACTAATGCTCAAAATAGTGCAACTGAGGAGATTCGAAGGTTGAAGGCTAAGAATGCTATCCTGGAAGGTTAGCTAGCCTAAGGGGCTCCGGAGTCAAATGAGGAAGTGACTCGTCTGACAAAAGAGAATGGTGATCTCAGGGCACAAGTGGAGAACCTCAAAGCAGAACTGCTCAATGAGCAAAAGTCGACCAATGCTCGAATAGACCTAGTTCTCCATATTCTTACTGCAACTTCCAAGCCCTCTACTCCTAGTGCCCCCTAAGTAACTGTTTCAGTGACCAGTTTCCGGATTGTCTCTTGTTGTTTTAATGACTTGCTAGTCGTGTTTGTTTTCTTTTCTTTTGATGTGGTTGGAATGTATCGGTACTGCTCCTGTTTTCAACAATCCAATTCTACCTTTTCTTTTTAAGCAAAGGCATATGTTTTATCTATAAAATCTATCCTCTTTTGTTATCTCAATGCTTGTATTCTCTGTTTCTCTTTGATATCATGTTGTGTGCATATATATGGCATGAGTTAGCTAGGCTAGACTTCTTTATGCTGTTTGCCTGCTTGTGTATTTTTAATGATGCCAAAAGGGGGATGTATAACCGAAACAAGGATCTGATTAAGGGGGAAGCATAAAGTCAGGGGGAACTTCTGAAGTTCCTGTTACTATAATTGAAATATGGATCTGATTAAGGGGGAAACATAAAGTCAAGGGGGAACTTCTGAAGTTCCTGTTACCTCATCTGGCTATTTTTCGCTCTAAATACATGTTATCAATATCTAAGTTTGTCATCATCAAAAAGGGGGAAATTGATGGGTTTTCAATGTCTTTGCCTTATGTTTTGATGATCTAATATACTTACTGTCAAGAACCAGATAGGGAACCTGACACACTTGGTACACATTACAAATGAAAGGATTCCAGCCAAGACTCGAGCTAATGTGATCTGCTGCAAGTGTAGAAAATAGAGAAACAAGTGAAGGACCTGATTCCTTGTGTGTCCCTGAGAGCAGTACGAAACTCAACTGTGCACAGCTGGAAAGTGACTGCCTCAGAAACAGTGCACACAGTGCAGCAGTTCTGTAGTCACTTACTTTTGACCTACCAAGTTCTTACATCATTCAAGTGATGTCATCAAGGGTGTATCAACAAGAGCATTATAACAAAACATCACTTGAACACTTGGGCATTCACTTTCAAGCATTCAAGTCTTCTGCAAACATCGAACTTATCTCTCAAGAGCTTGAAGAACAAAGTTAAACGCTACTACGGACTAGTTCCTAAATTGAGTATTTTTTTGCTGTCCTTAGTTGAGTTGTAACTTTGTGATTGTTCTTATTGTCATTCCTAAATTGCTTAGCTAGAAGCGTTGCATAGGAACCCCTTTGTAAAACCATAAACTTTCTGAGTTTGTGCTGTGAATAGAGTTAGTCATAAGTTAAAGTCTTTGTAACTAGTGAGTGACAAAGTGGCTTGTGGTAAGTGTATCACAAGTTAGTTGAGTTGAAGTCTTTGTAATAAATTCATTACAAAGTTTCTTGCAATAGTGTGATTGCAAGTTAGTGAAGTTGTAAGCCTACAAGTGTAGGTCGTTGTTTTTGTCCCCTTGAGTGGGATTTTTCCACGTAAAAATCCCGTGTCTCGTTTACTTACTGCTTCATTAGTATTCTCAGTGGAAACTCATAGAGGACCAGGTACTCTATACTTTGGTGGATCCATATAAACTAACAGATTGATACAGCAGATACTTGAAAGAGCATATGTTTAAGTGATGTGTGTGTGAGTAACTCCTATAGGCAGGCTTTCTACTCATGAAATCAAAAAATGTAAAGCATATAGATCCTATAGGCATGCTTTCTACCCATTTATGTGAGAATTAGAATACCCTTCCCCCTTTTTACTAACTTCCCCATCTGTTTTTTGTTTACAAATTATTACAGATCCAAAAATAATGAATACAAGTTCAAATATTGCAAACTGAAAAGACTACAGGCCCAATACACAGAGCAGACCCAAAATAATATAACCTAGTAACACCTGGTCCTTCACCATGCTTCTCCTTTCATACGAATAGTGATCCCAGGACCCCGCATGTTTTAGAGTTAAAATGTATCGGTTATACACCTAGGGCCACAAACAAACTCATACTAGGCTTAAAAGGGGAAAGCATACATGATAACCAATTTAAAGAATAAAGTCTAGAAGCAATGGTTGTAATTCTTGGAAGCTAAAGGAACAAGATTGGGTAATCAAGAGGGCTTGAGCATACCAACTAGGTAGACAACTTTGGCGTAGCAAGTTTGACATAGAAGAACTAACAACATGTTGAACAATCATTCGACCAAGAGAAAGGTATAGCATACATTATAAAGGTTGAAGAGGCAAGTCTATAAAGTTAATCACGACAAACACACACATATGCTGATTTCTCAAAAATCAGGTTTAGCATAGGACATTAACCAAAATGTCAGAAAAGATTTTAAACAAGTGAACCTTATTCGAAATAATCATAGTTAAAGGGATATGGAATTTCATATGAAGATGACCATAAGCAGCATAGCAACAAACTAATGGCATGGTATACTATATACAACACTTAAGGGGAATGAGACAGGCATGCATAACCCTTCATACCAATTACCTAGACGACAAAGAAACTAACATAGCAATTTTCCCTAGGAGTCATTCTAAACCAAACATGCAACATAACTTAAATAGAAACATGCTTTAGCTAATTAATACAGCCTCAGACATCTATCACATTGGGCAAGAGGAACTTCATAAAGTCTAGAATAAAAACATAGAAATGCAGGACATAGTAGAGAACACGCGTTAGTCTAAAAACAACTAAGAAAACTGGGATCCATTCCAATAATGAAAGTATCTCACATGTGCTAAAACCTACTGAATTCGAGTGATAGAGAACATGAATTGCAGGAGATTATAAAACAACTTCAAAGCGGTACAGTATTAGGGATTCACAAATAACAAAGAAACTGAATCATGCTTACAAATTTTGAACAACATTACCACATAGAACACACATGTTATAGACAAATAGGAAGGAGAATAGTTGATATTATAAGAGTCAAGAAAACTAACCAGCAGCAAAACTAAACGAGTAAGGAATAAGGAGTTTAGAATACTAGTAGCAAGAAAACCCAATTCCCAATGCTTCAGAGATCACAAGAGCCTCGAGAAGGGCTCTGAGCAGTGCTTGCACCGGATGAGGTTGTTTTAATAATATTATGGCCTTGGCTTTCAGCCGGCCAAGGATCCAAGTGTTTCAGAAAATGTTCAAGTGTCACAGAAGAAGTGAACGAGTGAGAAAAGAGTATAGTGAGTGCAATAGCAATGAAATTAGGTCTGTCTAGAAGGGAAATTGGGGAGGGGTTTATATAGTGTTCAAATTGAGCGGGCGAACATGGAAAATCATCAGTCAAACATAAGAAAGGATAGAATATATCACATGCAATCAAAATCAGTAAGGAAAAAGGAAAAAATCTCAAACCCAGTTGGGTCCAACGGCCTATCGAACCAGTAATGCAAGAATCGTCCATTGTAGTGTGTATAGACGAAAGATCGTCCAAATCTTCACAAAATAAGAGTAAATCGGGGCCGTTCTTGCGAACAATAATAGTAGAGTATCACAAAATAGGTAAGTAGATCATGGATTGATTCCATGTTTGGGTTGGAATCGAAGAGGATTAAGGGTATGGCGGTGTAAGGCCCCGTAATGTTTTTACCAAAAACCCAGAATTTTGGGTTAAATAGTGCGTTAAAGAGTGAAAGAAAATGTTTAGTAGAATTAGGAATTTCTGCGGCTCATTATACGGCCGCATAATCACTCTGCGGGCCGGAGAATAGTCGCAGAGTGAGGCAGTCTTTTGGTCCATTTTTAATGTCATTTTTGTGGCCCATTATGCGACCGCAAAACCATTTCATGGGCCGCACTCAGATTACATATCCAGCCTTGAAATTTTTCAGATGAAGGTTCTGCGGCGCATTATGCGACCGCAAAACAAGTCTGCGGACCGCAGACTGGTTGCAGACTAAAGCAGATTTTGTTAGTTCCGAAGGGCCAATTATGCGGCCCACTTTGCGGACCACAGAAGAATTATGTGGTTGCATATGCGATCGCAGATCTGTGTCGGGGCTTCAATTTTTCTAATTTTAAGTCCCGACCCCATCCTAATATAACTTCTTTGGGGATCATTTTAGAAGGCAAAGCCTTATAGTTATAAAGAGAGAATACCATAGAGTGAGAAGGGAGTCCCTAAGCTCATCACTCATTAATTCTTGCTAAGTTGGGGAATTTGTAAGAAGAATTCACTAGGTCTTCATCCTAAGAGGTAAGAATCTTGGGTAGGGGAGTTGTTTAGCAAGAAAATTCTTGGGTAGGGGAGTTGTTTATCTTGCATGCATGTGTGATAAAAGAGTGTAGGAAGATTGTGAGCTAAAAGTGGCGATGAATGGGTTGTGGAATTATGTAATCTTCCATAAAAAGGACCTTGAAACCTTAATGCACACTTATTGGTTGATAAAATGCCCAAATGAACTAGAACCATGATCATCATTCTAATTTTTGGTTCAACTTGCTATATTTCTAAAATAGATTGAAGTTGGTAAGAATTCCAGAATATTGTAGAGTATAAGGAAGCTCAATTGAGGTATGTTGGATAAACCCCCTCTTCTTAGAATTGAATCCCATTGTATTCATGCAATCGGTGTAAGTCCCATATTGATTGTTATAGAAATTGCTAGTCCGAATGTGCCTGCGTTGAAAAATATATGTGCAATATGTATTCCAATGCTTTCATCATGTTATCTTATCACTTGAGGATGTTTTCTAAACATGGAATATGTGCTAAAAATGCCTAGACTTCAAGTCGAATTCGAATAAAGATTGTTATGCCAAATTGTGTGAAAAGTCTCTATGTGCTTTAGATTCTAAATTGCTCCCATATGTCATCAAAGTGTTGAATGAAAAGCCTTGTTGTTGTTGATGATTATAATAATGTTGGGATGTGGAAAATAACTTGAATTATGAAATACGGCCAAGTGCCAAATATGAAATAACAATTGTAGCCACTAGTGCCGATGAATTGAAAGATATGAAAGAAGTATGAAATGAGGTGATTGATAGAAAATGGTAATGTCTCGGCGGGATGGCCTAGCCGATCAGACCGTGATCGGACGCCATGTCGCACTCCTGGTGGTGACTGTTCTGGAAATTATAATTGAAATTGTGATTATGGTTGATATCTAAAATGAGATGACCTATCCTATCGGGTCGTGATCGGACTCCATGGAAGAATGCGGTGGTATTGTGGATGATGGTGTATCGGTACTAAAGATCTCCCAGCCTAAAATCATGGAAACTTACTTGAAAGCTTATGTGATTCTTCACTTAATGTTTTGGTATTGTTTGAGGCTTCTATGGAGTTCATGATTGTTCCTTCTTGTATTACTGTTCATTCTATTGAGGGTGTGTTTAGTTATACATACTAGTACTAATTGACGGTACTAACGTCCCTTTTACCGGGGGTGCTACATCTTTAAATGGATGCATGTAGTTCCATAGCAGGCAATGTTGATCAACGTTAGTGGTACATCCGCTTCCTAGCAGACTTGATGAGCCCCACATCATCCCGGGGTCATGTATTGTATCTTTTGTTCATATTGTTATTACATTTTGAGGTATAGCGGGAGCCTTATTACCGGCACTATCATAACACTCTTTTGTATCTTTTAGAGGCTCCGTAGATATAGTGTGAGTTTTACATGGGTGTTACAAAAGTCAAACAAAGACATGTTATATTTTGATCACTTTTTCCATTCAAACCATAAGAATGTGTGTGAAGTTTGAAACATAAAAATGATGTAACTAATGAAAATGAATTAGTATTGTATACATGATCTCCCTACTGTTTAATTGATGAAAATACGTCTTCTCTTTAATCATGAGTGAGTTTGGGTAGAAAGAATCTAATAGGCTTGCTTGGCCGGGTTCACTCGGTTAAGTGTCAGTCGCGCTCCCCGAGTATTGGGCGTGACAGGCGGCTAGGTTTCTCAGAGATGAGTGGAGTGGAGAGGTTTCAGAGGCGGCTGTTGGTGATAAGTAAGGGAAGTGAGGATTAGGGTTTGGAGTTTGGGTTAATTAAAAGGAGGGAATGAACAAGGGTCGTTGATCTTGAGAGATCAATGGCCAGGATTAAAATTGATCGGGGTGGGTCATGGAGATGGGTACCGACCGAGTTTTATTAAAGGGTCATTTGGCTTGGGCTGGAGGTTGTTGGGCTAAAGATTTGGGCCAAATTTGGTCCGTAATTGACTAAAAAGGGCCTTTAATTTAAATACACAAAATTTATCAAAATTAAATGATAGAAAATAATGAGTAAATGAAAAAAAAATATTTTTTATGCAAAAAAATACTTAAAAATAAGAGCTCGGAAGCACGAAGCCAGACATGCGAACGCAAAGGCAATCTCCCACAACACTCCATGAATACGAGTTCCATCCCGTGAACGCGATGTACAAATTCCGAAGTGCCAAATCCTTCTCCGTGATCATGAGCCTTGCTCTGCAATCACGATGCACTATAATACACCAGCACATCAGCTATGCAAAGCTCAACCAAAGTGGTCTGAAACCACCACGAAACACACCTGAGCCCTACGGGACCCCGTCCAATCATACCAACAAGTCCAGATACAATAGTAAAACTTATTCGAAGCGTAAAAACACTACGCATGACATCAAAATCGAGAATCAGATATCAAAATCATTCTCTAAACTTTCAAACCTTCAAACTTCACCGAACGCGTTTGAATCACACGTAGACATTTCAGATCACAACCAAACTTCACACTCAAGCTCCAAAGCACCAAAAGAACCTATTTCAAGTTCCGAAACAACAATCTTAGTCCGATATCACCAAAGTCGACTCCTGGTCAAACCTATGAACTCTCCAATTCTTCAAATTAGCAACTTTCGACAAATATGGCCAAAATCTTGTAGGGACATCAAAATTCTAATCTGAACATATGACCAAATCCAAAATAACAATACAAACCTATTGAAACCATCAAATCCTTATTCCAAGGTTGTTTATTTAAAAGTCAGACCTTGTCAACTCTTCCAACTTTAAGCTTCCAAATTGAGAATTACCATTCCAAATCAATCTCGAACCTCTAGAATATAAAAACCAACCACACATGTATGTCATAATTCATCATATGAAGCTGCTCAACATCTCAAACTATCGAACGAAATTCGAAAGCTCAAAACGACTGATCGGATCGCTACAGAACTATACTTTTAAAATAAAATAATTAACGTAGAGTAGAGCATTCATTTGGGGTACTTTCGTGAAATTGTGGAAGTACCCTAAGCTTGTATTACTCAATAAAAGGTTTGTTCACTCAAAGGCTAACCACAAGATCACAAATAAAATAAATTCATCACTGCAATACCTTGTAGAAAACTCACATGCGTAACAAGTATTTGATCGCATAGGATGTACGAATGAGTTGATTAGAAATTTAAAGATGAGAAATGGTAAAAACCTTAAGCAGGACAAAGTGAGTATATGCAAAATATAGTAGAATGGATTAATAATAGAGTAAAAACTCAGCGACGGGATGGATGAAAACTTTGAGAGATAAAGCTTAAAAAAAGAGTAAAAACTCAGCGAAGTGGAGGAAGGGGTAAAATGGGGTTGGGGTGCCACCTGACGTCCACCTCAGCATAATTTTAAGGCCACCTAGAATGGGTTTCCATGTTGGAGGGCTCTAACGGCGGAAGGGTATTTTCTTGCTAACTTTGTAATATTGGGGATAGTGATGAACGAATAGTATAACGGAGAGTATATTTAAACTGGCCTCCAACTACCCGAACGCGAGGGACATGATGCGAACGCGAAGATCTACTACCCGACCTCTTCCAGCTCTTCGGAAGCATGAAGCCAGACATGCGAACGCGAAGGCAATCTCCCACAACACTCCACGAATACGAGTTTCATCCCGTGAACGCGATGCACAAATTCCTAAGTGCCAAATCCTTCTCTGCAATCATGAGCCTTGCTCTGCAATCACGATGCACTGTAATACACCAGCACATCAGCTATGCAAAGCTCAACCGAAGTGGTCCGAAACCACCCCGAAACACACCTGAGCCCTACGGGACCCCGTCCAATCATACCAACAAGTCCAGATACATTATTAAAACTTATTCAAAGCTTAAAAACACTACGAGTGACATCAAAACCAAGAATCCAATATCAAAATCATTCTCTAAACTTTCAAACCTTCAAACTTCACCGAACGCATCTGAATCACACTTAGACGTTCCAGATCACAACCACACTTCACACTCAAGCTTCAAAGCACCAAATGAACCTATTTCAAGTTCCGAAACAACAATCTGAGTCTGATACCACCAAAGTCGACTCCCGGTCAAACCTATGAACTCTCCAATTCTTTAAATTAGCAACTTTCGACAAATATGGCCAAAATCTTCTAGTGACATCCAAATTTAAATCTGAACATATGACCAAATCAAAAATAACTATAAAAACCTATTGAAACCATCAAATCTTTATTCCGAGGTTGTTTATTTAAAAGCCAAACCTTGTCAACTCTTCCAACTTTAAGCTTCCAAATTGAGAATTACCATTCCATATCAATCTCGAACCTCTAGAATACAAAAACCAACCACACATGCATGTCATAATTCATCATTTGAAGCTGCTCAACATCTCAAACTACCGAACGAAATTCGAAAGCTCAAAACGACTGATCGGATCGTTACAGAACTATACTTTGAAAATAAAATAATTAACGTAGAGTAGAGCATTCATTTGGGGTACTTTCTTGAAATTGTGGAAGTAGCCTAAGCTTGTGTTACTCAATAAAAGGTTCGTTCACTCAAAGGCTAACCACAAGATCACATATAAAATAAATTCAACAGTTCAATACCTTGTAGAAAACTCACATGCGTAAGAAATACTTGATCGCATAGGATGTACGAAAGAATTGATTAGAAATTTAAAGATGAGAAATGGTAAAAACCTTAAGCAGGACAAAGTGAGTATATGCAAAATATAGTAGAATGGATTAATAATAGAATAAAAACACAGCGATGGGACGGATCAAAATATTGAGAGATAAAGCTTATAAAAGAGTAAAAACTCAGCGAAGTGGAGGAAGGGGTAAAATGGGGTTGGGGTGCCACATGACGTCCACCTCAGCATAATTGTAAGGCCACCTAGAATGGGTTTCTATGTTGGAGGGCTCTAACGGCGGAAGGGTATTTTCTTGCTAACTTTGTAATGTTGGGGATAGTGATGAACGAATAGTATAACGGAGAGTATATTTAAACTGGCCTCCAACTACCAGAACGCGAGGGACATGATGCGAACGCGAACATCTACAACCCGACCTCCTCCAGCTCTTCGGAAGCACGAAGCCAGACATGCGAACGCGAAGGAAATCTCCCACAACACTCCACGAATACGAGTTCCATCCCGTGAATGCGATGTACAAATTCCAAAGTGCCAAATCCTTCTCCGCGATCATGAGCCTTGCTCTGCAATCACGATGCACTGTAATACACCAGCACATCGGCTATGCAAAGCTCAACCGAAGTGGTCCGAAACCACCCCGAAACACACTTGAGCCCTACGGGACCCCGTCCAATCATACCAATAAGTCCATATTCATTATTAAAACTTATTCAAAGCTTAAAAACACTACGAATGACATCAAAACCAAGAATCAAATATCAAAATCATTCTCTAAACTTTCAAACCTTCAAACTTTACCGAACGCGTCTAAATCACACTTAGACATTCCAGATCACAACCAAAGTTCACACTCAAGCTCCAAAGCACCAAATGAACCTATTTCAAGTTCCGAAACAACAGTCTGAGTCCAATACCACCAAAGTTGACTCCCAGTCAAACCTATGAACTCTCCAATTCTTTAAATTAGAAACTTTCGACAAATATGGCCAAAATCTTCTAGGGACATCCAAATTCTAATCTGAACATATGACCAAATATAAAATTACTATACAAACCTATTGAAACCATCAAATCCTTATTCCGAGGTTGTTTATTTAAAAGTCAAACCTTGTCAACTCTTCCAACTTTAAGCTTTCAAATTGAGAATTACCATTCCAAATCAATCTCGAACCTCTAGAATATAAAAACCAACCACACATGCATGTCATAATTCATCATATGAAGCTGCTCAACATCTCAAACTACCGAACGAAATTCGAAAGCTCAAAACGACTGATCTGATCGTTACAGAACTATACTTAGAAAATAAAATAATTAACGTAGAGTAGAGCATTCATTTGGGGTACTTTCTTGAAATTGTGAAAATAGCCTAAGCTTGTGTTACTCAATAAAAGGTTCGTTCACTCAAAGGCTAACCACAAGATCACAAATAATATAAATTCATCAGTTCTATACCTTGTAGAAAACTCACATGCGTAAGAAATATTTGATCGCAGAGGATGTACGAATGAGTTGATTAGAAATTTAAAGATGAGAAATGGTAAAAACCTTAAGCAGGACAAAGTGAGTATATGCAAAATATAGTAGAATGGATTAATAATAGAGTAAAAACTCAGCAATGGGACGGATCAAAACTTTGAGAGATAATGCTTAAAAAAAGAGTAAAAACTCAGCGAAGTGGAGGAAGGGGTAAAATGGGGTTGGGGTGCCACATGATGTCCACCTCAGCATAATTGTAAGGCCACCTAGAATGGGTTTCCATGTTGGAGGGCTCTAACGGCGGAATGGTATTTTCTTGCTAACTTTGTAATGTTGGGGATAGTGATGAACGAATAGTATAACGGAGAGTATATTTAATTCTTTTCTCATAATAGAAGGGAATTTTTGAGCCTTTTCCGTTATGATTAACATGTATAGATATACAGCTCTATCATTTTCGATGATCTATCTAATGACCACAATGGATGAATTTTATGATTAGAGAATCAACTTGCCTTTTTAGTGCAAGTGGTTGAGTGCTAAGAAGAAGTGGAGGTGAAGATTGGTACTCAAGCCATCCTAAAAGAGATAGTTTCAAGTATCTTGGATCTATTATTCAAGGCAACTGGGAGATTGACTAGGATGTTACTCATCGTATTGGGGAGGAGTGGATGAGATGGAGGCTCGCCTCGGGGGTTTTGTATGATAAGAATATTTCACCTGGACTTAAGGGCATGTTATATAGAGTGGTGGTTAGACCGACTATGTTGCATAGAGTTGAGTGTTGGCCCGTCAAGAAGTCCCACGTCCAGAAGATGAAAGTAGCTGAAATGAGGATGTTGAGATGGATGTGTGGGCATATCAGGAAAGGCAAGATTATGAATGAAGTTATTAGGGACAAAGTAGGAGTGACATCTGAGGAGAACGAATTGCGAAATCGAGGATGAGATGGTTCGGACATGTGAAGAGGAGAGACATAGATTCTCCGATCAGGAGGTGTGAGAGGTTGTCCTTGGCGGGTCTGAGGAAGGTAAGGGGTAGGCCTAAGAAGTATTGTGGAGAGGCAGTTAGGTAGGACATGTCATTGATTCAGCTTACCGAGGATATGATCCACGATAGGAAGGTGTGGAGATCGAGGATTAGGGTTATAGTTTCACAGATAGTAGTGTGTTCCTCCTAGGCGTTATCTTCATTGTTCCTTGAAGCGAGGGTCTATCGGAAATAACCTCTCTATCTCTATGAGGTAGGGTAAGGTCTGCGTACGCACTACCCTCCCCAGACCCCATTTATAGGATCAAATTGAGTTTGTTGTTATTGTTGTTGTTGTTGGTTTGAGTGCTAAGATTTAGCGACTCTTTCCCGAAACTTGAACGAGAATTTTGAAGTTAACTCTATCATTTTTATTTTTTTTATTTTTAAACTCTATCACTTTCAAATTGATTGTCGCATTTTTTTATTTTGATTTGCACAAAAATCATATCCGTTCATCAAAGTATTAGTAGTTTGACACGATTAATAAACAATGGAAACAATAAACTAATTCTGATCAGCCTTCTTCTTTTCCTTTTCGTTTCTTCTACGTAATTTTTGGAAATAATCTATCCAGATTTTCAATTTTAGAATAGTGAAAGCATATCTATATTCACCTCAAATGGCACAATAAGCCACGTGTTTTGTACATGGGTAACTAATAACTTTTTCCAATCTTCCAAATTTACTAACACATGGGCACCTTCCAAAATGATCGCCAACTTTTATATTTTATAAAATATATGTATTTAATTTTTTAAACACTTTCAAAACCAAATTTCTAAAACTCAAAATGTTCATCAAAACACTATCGAATTTACTAACACTAGTATCAATCTTTAATAAATATTTTTCAATCATTAACTAAACATCAATTAAAAAATTCTGAAAAAGTAGACTAATTTGCAAGACAATTTGAAGAGAATGACTTCCACCCCATTGTATTTCTTATTTTGAAACATTATCTTTGTTACAATGTATGATTTAGGTTAGGGATAGCCAGACAGGCATCACGCGGCGAAGGTATCTTTGAAATTTGAATGTCAAAAGCTAGCATTAGATATATTGTGGGCACACACTATACCATTAATAATGTAACTTGATTTTCCTTGACCAAGTCCATAGTGATAACATAGGAAATTAAATATCCGTTGAAAGTATTGTATGGACTACAAATTATCATAATTATATGTGGACTAAGTCGACATTAAGAAAGCCTTCGAAGGCTGCCACATGTCGTCAACAGGATATAATGATTTGGCTTCAAAAGGTCGAGGTCATGAGAAAACAACATGTCGTCATCGAGGCCGAGATAGCTCTACGGAGAACGAGAACGAGGACGAGGACGGCATTCCTTCTATTAGAGTAGTAACGGCTAGTTTTGTGTTGAGGGTTCCCTAGAGAATATTCTAGTGAATATTCCTCGCAATTGTACTATTTAGGATTTTGTGGCTCGTGTACCCTTATAAAGAGAAAAATATGTAGTTATAGAGGGCATTGGACACTCATTGTAAAGAACAACACATTCATATTCTCTGAAGATTCTCCCTTTATGACGTATACACAAAGTTCACCTTTTTTGTGTCTTGATATATCTTTTCTTCCCCGATCCAAGAAGGATCCGAATATTCAAAGGCTTATCATTATCTATCATTGTCAGAGAAATTATTGTGGAATCTAACCTTTTTCGGGTGACATCCATTCATTTATTTACTTAAGTGATATTTATTGTTATTTATTACTATCTTTCATATTCTTGGATCATTGATTATACCATTATTATTGTCATTTATATCTACTCAACAGCACTCGTGAAATCTTACTACAAAAATATTCGGTCTATCTATAGGATATTAATATTGGCTAAGGTTAACCCTACTTTTTCACAAAATATGATTGTATATACCTAGATCTAAATTTTGGGTCATACGGTTTGCTACCGTCTGTGGAGATTCTCTCAGCCAACTTTTTAGTTTTCATTAGATCCATCACTCGCGTGACTTGTTAATCTAATGAACCACAAAGTTTATTCTTTTTTGCTCTGCGAACAAAAATTTTCATGGCAGGTAATCAAGGAAACGAAAAGAAGACAACAGATAATGTTCCTCTCAACCTCATGAGTGACATCAACAAAGGCTATGACACCCATTATGAAGAGGTAACACCCACGGCCTCTCCCACACGAGAGAGGTCGCCTGCACTTTTCTGTAGCATGACAAAACCAAACGGGAAAGGGGCCTCCACGTTCACCGGAGAGGGGGCACCACCCGCTATGAAAACGATCCTCGAAGCATGGATAATTGACACTCTAGTCAGCGTGCTCGGTAAGCTAGCCCCATGCGCGATCAAAGAAACCACCAGAGTCCATGCACCATGATGTCGCCCAAACTCACCCCACAAATATAGATAGTGAGGCGGTCGAAGCAATAATAAATCCCAACACAAGTCGGGGTCGAATCCTCAGGGAGTTAGAATTGGAATTAGGTATATATTTAGTGCAATTGCGTGATGTGCCTCAAATTACACTTCTACATTCTTGTTTGTTGTTTTTACTTCTACTTTAAGCTATGGTTTGCAGAAACTAAACTAGGAGAAGATATTTTTGGTTTTGGTTTTTGTTCAAATGATAAAAGATCTAGGGTCGTGACTTCCACCTAGGTGGTTACCTAATGGGTTGTAAACTCTAGGGAAAGTTTGATTAGTCGGGGTTGTAATATAGCAATTACATGCAATTACCCACTCTATACCTCTCGGTACTTTGAGTGATTTTGCCCAATTTGGCTTTCTCAAGTCCAAATGGGTATTGCACAAATCAAGTGATATATGCTCAAGTCGGGTCTTACTATCTCTAGATTTGACCCTTTAATTGGGGCTATCCAATTTCTTGAGTTCACCCCAATTTTTTGTTAGCCAAGTTTTCCTAGACTTAGTCTCTCTTTCTCAAGTAGAGACTAAGTCAAATAGGCATGAATCAATGTTTACAACCATTAATTCTTGAATGCAAGCATGAACAAGGCTAAATATCACTAACCCACTCACAAACAAGCCTTAAATCAAACACCCATTACGTACCCACACTAGGGTTGGGCCACAATCCTAGCTAAAAATTTAGCTACTCATGAAAAATTAATAAATACAAGAAGAAATTAAGATAGAATGCATAATAATTGATTAGGGAAAGAAAATCTAATGTTTAGAAGTTAATCTAGTAAAAAATTTCTCAAAACAGCAAAGAAAACGGTTCAGATGCTCTTTCCAAAACTGAACTTAACCTAAAAATGACAAAAAGTTTTATTTATACTAAGCTGAAAATATCTGACAAAAATGTCCCTGCGAAGGTTGTGCGGCCGCATAATTTTGAGTGCGGTCCGCATGATGAGCTTCTGCGGCTGCACAATTATAGTGCGGTCCGCATTCCTAGAACTTGGGCTTGGCACTTTGGACTTCTATGGTCCGCATAAAAATGAGTGCGGCCGCACTTCAGATTGTGCGGCCCACAAAAATGATGCAGTCTGCATTCCTTGACTTTGGACTTGAACCCAGCTCTATGATTCTTCACTTCTGCGGACTGCATAATAATGAGTGCGGCCGCACTTGACATCCTGCGGCCGCACAATTTCGGCGTGGTCCGCATGCCTTCAGCTGGCCCAAAAACTAACTCTGTGACTCTCCTCTGCTGCGGCCGCACTAGAATTGTGTGGTCTGGACTGTTGGTATTTTTTCTCTATTTTGGTTCTTGTTCACTTTTGACTCCTCAATGAGTTGATTTTGACTTCGTTGGCTCGTTTCCCAATATTCCTGTACAAAAGCACATTTCATTAGTTCTTGGGAATACCTTTAAGCATTTTTGAGCTAAAACGCAAGTAAAAGAGAGCAAATAAGTGGTCAAAATCCCTACTTATCAACTCCCCCAAACTTAAGCTTTTGCTTGTCCTCAAGCAAATAAGGCAATTCCCACCTCCACTACAAAAAGGGATATTTCAGCTAGCCTAAGGTGAATCAATTACACATTAATCGGGACCAACAATTACCCACAAAACATATGAATTATCAACAACGCAATGATTTGACTTTTTGTGTACAATAGTTCGAATGTGACACTAGAGCATCAAAAATTGACTCTATTCATCAAGGAAGCTCGCTCTTTCACGTAGGTCATTGTGGATCCCAAACTCCTCCTCCTCTACTCTCTATTAGCAAATCTCACTTTAGGATGTAACACTCGAAGCAAGAATTGTGAAAAGTTCGCTCATCTCACTCAAAAGAATGTCACAAGTCCGGCTCTAGGTACCCTAAGCTTGCCCCTTATGTAAATCACCACTAATGTAAGCTCACTCAACTTGAAATCATGTAGGGATTTTTCGGGATGTAATGAAGGATTTTTGGATCAAGGTAGGTCTTGATGAAATAGAATGGGTTCATCTTTCCTTAAGCACTCCATTTTCTCATTTTGGCTCATTCTTTGTTGGCTCTTTGAGTCAAATTTCTTTTTCCTCGGGGGAACTAGAGAGACGTAACGTCACTCTTTCTTGGTCATGACATTCATTGTTCTCCTCTTTTCTTTACTCCATGCCTTTCATCATTGTTTTCTTTGAATCCCTTCAATATTCTACCTTATTCACTTTCTTTTTGGTATTTTTCTTTCTGATCTTTCTTTCTTTTCTTTGCCTTCCCTTTCCTTCATTTCTTTCTCTTCTTTATAACTTTTATCACTTTCAAACTCCTCGTCTCTCCCCCTAACTTATGTTTGTGCCAATTGTTTCTCTAGAATGCTAAGGAAAGATTGGGTGCCAAGAGAGGGTCATTACAAAACGGATAAAGGCTTGTAATGTGGTTATTGAAAGGAGAAGGGCTCAGGCTCAAATGGGTTGACTAGGGATATCGCATTGGTAGGCTATGTAAGATTTCAAACTCCAAATCAGGTCAAGGAGAGCCTACATTCATTTCTCAAGCCAAGCTACACTTAGAATTTCACCTAGAAAAACATTCAGGGCAAGTTCTAGACTATAAGCATGGGTACTTGGACTTGCAATTCAATACCTCACCTCTCACGCTGTTGGATTGCTAAAGAGAACGGAGTTGAGGGCCCATAACAACCCTAGTTAGATTGAGAATCACAAATGGCTCGACTGAACCACTCGATGACTGTTTAAGTCAACACAAGAGTCAAAAGGTCACAACTAGAGCTATTTTCTGCCAATAACTTGTTTTTAACCATAAGGCCGTAGGTAAATGTGTTGGTACCAAGTGAAACATGCTTGAGACTCCTTTTATTCATTACTACTATATTTGCCTAAACATAAAAGAAAACGGACTCAATCCCTTAAGAAGGTTGTCATGCCATCCATCGTTAGGAAGAGCCACCCAGTTCACACAAAATACGCCTTGGGAAAGAATCGTGGCATTAAGAAAATCAAAGGCTTATTGTTCACTCAAATCAAAGAGAAGCTACTAGAGTAAGTAAGAAGTTATACTACAAAGGAAAACAAACTAAAGAAGCTACGAAATAAACTACGAAAATCGAGGTAAATGAATATACAAACCGAAGTAAAATGAATATATACATAAGGGAAACTGAATATATACATCAAACTAAAGGGAAGAATATATACATACCAAAGGGGAAATAAAGATAAAAGAAAAAAATAGCATAAGAGTTATGACAGGCCAAATGTCAAATGTCAAAGTCAATTAAACAAAATAGACCACCCCCCAAATGAAAATAAGCATTGTCCCCAATGCGTAACAAAAAATAAGAACAGGGATAGGGTAGAGAGTTAAGAGAACTCCATATGTGGTCTCAGTCTGCATGGGATCATCAGCACCCTCGGTCACTAGCTGCATCTCATCATCACCTGGTTGAGGGACAACAGGGTTGCTGAGCATCTGGATCATCACCTCAGTGGTGTGGGCAATCACAGCCAGCTCTTAGACTGGCCGGCTGCTGCCTCTAGTGCCTCAGGTACTGCAGGTGCTGCCTATGCTGTTGGGGCTGCTGACTCCATAAGCAAGTCCAATGGTAAATCTCCAGCAGATGTAATCTTTTCAATCTCTTTGCTCAGCTTCTCCATCGACTTCTTTGCTGCCTGAGACCTCTGCATCTTCTTGACCTGCTTGCCCAAATCCTTAGTGACCTTCCCATGCATCACTAGAGTATCTGTAATGGTCTTCTAGTTCTCCAAGATCTTCTTCAATGTTTCCTCCACTGACGGAGGTACCTGTGGCTCTGCTGGGGCTGAGGACTGTGCTACAACAGCACTGGATATGTGAGTCAGCTTTGTAGTAGCTGCTTGCATCCAGTTGTTGAGACTCGCCAATGTCTGGGAGACTCGCAGCGCAGTCTGAGGATAAGTAGATGAGGCCGGCACTGATAATGACACTGATAGTCTAGCAAAAGAAGGTGGTCCGGAAGATGAAGCTGGCATGGTTGTTGTCCTGGTGGAAGCACCGGCTATTGTGCAAGGCTCGGTAGCTGAATTAGTGACCACTACCGTTGGCTCCTCATACTGTCCAGCGGAGGTAGTAGCTTTACCCTTGAACATCGGGTTGTCAACTCCCTAGAGGTGGTAACATGAGAAAGGTTTCTTAGCCTTTACCTCGGTGTCATAATGCCTGGGCACCACCCTTTGATCCTTGAAGTATTATGTGAGGAAGTTCGGGTACGGATAGGATCTTGCACCCTTCTGGACAGCTAAAGAGATGTTGGTGGACATGATGGCACCAACATTAATCGGATACCCATCCATAATGGATGATACCAAAACTGCACAGGGAAGTGGGAGGGTTATCTCATTGAGGTATGGATCAATAAGGCTACACACGAATGTCTGCCACCCTTTTGCTTCAAAGTTTAGGGTGGCTCGGACTATTGGAACCCCTGGTGTGAGCCACGGAGGTGTTGACCCTTGGATTGCCAGAATCTCAGCTAGCCACGGGCGAGCTGCATCACCCTTAGCTAGATTTTCCAAGTATTGCACTGCTTCTAATTCTTCAAACCCTACATATGAGTTTAGTGCACAGGAGTCAAAACAAATTTTCAAATTTCGGACTTTTGTCACCTTGGTACCCTTTTTTATGTGAGCAACGTTGGCATAGAATATTTTGACCATGTGCTCATTAGCATCTAGAATGCTGTGGGTGAACCATTTCCACCCTTTGCGCTCCTGGAATAGTCTAAGGACATTGGGGTTGTGCTTGTTCAAATCTTTCATCAAGAATTGTCGCTCAAGAGTGAGCGACCTCTGCGTCCACCGTTCTCTAAATTTTGCAAAGGCATTGGCACTGACAAATCTGTCTTCCGATAGTCTGGCCTCCTTGATCTCTCTAAACCTCCCACTGTAGTCTCACCCCCTCTCCCATCATCTGAGACACCATCACCATCATCTAAATTTATTGGAGCAGCTGGAGCATGTGGGGAAGAGGGATCAAAGTCTTGACCACCCTCTTCCGAACATTCAGAAGAACTGGCAGAATAAGATGACTCATCTACTATGTGGAATCTACCCGGGATTTATTGTGATTGGGCTTTCGGTTGTGCTTGCACGGAATTACCCTCAGAAGCTTCCCCAGATGAGAGATACTCACTGGTCTCGAAGGGTTCAGGAGCTCTGTTGGCGGTTGCCTTTTTACTGATTGCTGGATTGCTAGGGGTAAGTTGCTTTTGCCTCGACCTCGGCCTCGGGAGGGTTCTGCCCTTCCTTTTGATATATCACCTCTGCCCCTTGATCTAACCATTGTCGGTAACACATAAGTAGTAGAAATCAGTTAGAATTGAAGCTCATAGTGTATACAGAAGCATTATTTAAAGTTGCAGTAACACAGTCTAAGAAGGGGCAGTGCGGCCGCACAACCAAAAGTGCGAACCGCACAATATTGAGTGCGACCGCATAGCCCCAGGTTTAGAGTACTGGGGTCTCTGTTTCATCAGTGCGGACCACACAAAAGTGAGTACGGCCGCACAAGTCCATTGCGGACCGCACAATTTTGAGTGCGGTTGCACAATTCATTCACACACAAGCCCTAGCTCAAAGAGCTGCGGACCGCACAAAATTGTGTGCGGCCGCACAATTTGAATTTAGGCGGCGGTGGTATATGGTTCATGTAATTTTGTTCTCAAATTCGACATGGTTATAGAAATCAAACATCATTAGTTACTTACCCAAGCCCCAATTAATATTTATGATGCTAAGCAAGAATGACCATCTATTGACATTATTAGGCTTGAACTTAACCCTAGATTAAAGAACAAAACAAAGAAAAAGAGGAAGAATCTAAAGATGAAATTAACATACCAGTACTGAAGATGCAGGTGAGATTCAACACTGATGAAATGAGGGAAGATTTGAGAACACTGGGGATATTCACTGTGCTAGCTTAGTTGCAGGGTTCAAGGATCGTAAAGTGTAAAAGTTGAGAAAGGTTCTATTTATAATTTTGACCCGTCGGGCCCAGACCTACCTGAGTGCGGCCGCACAATTTTGTGTGCGGTCTGCACTCCTTACCCGCTCCTGTGAAGAATTGCCGCGGACCGCACAAAAGTGGATGCGGCCGCAGAATCAGTGCGAACCGCACAAAAATGTGTGTGGCCGCAATTTGTTAAGGACTTTTGACAGACCAAACTTCAGAGACCATGCATTTTTCATCTTCCATTTGTGCAACCGCACACAGAATTGTGCGGCCACAGAGTGTCGGTGCGGTCCGCATAATTCTGGTGCGGTCCGCACTTTTTTTGACACTTAGCCAAATTTCCTTGCACAGTCCCTACAATGCATACCCATTCCTGCATACACTTCAAAACTAGTTAGCACAAAACAAAGCCTATCTAATCTAAAGGAGAAGAACAAGAAAAGAAAAATACATGGGTTGCCTCCCAAGAAGCGCCTGATTTAACATCACGGCACAACGCAGACTACAAATCACTTGAAATGAAGAACCGCCACAATGTGGCCATCATCAACCTTGACAAGGTAATGTTTAACCCGGTGCCCATTGACTCTAAAAACCTCATCATTCTTATTTTTCAAATCTAGAGCACCAAAGGGGGTCACGTTCACCACTTCAAAGTGGCCACTCCATTTTGACTTCAACTTTCCCGGAAACATTCGTAACCGAAATTGAACAATAGCACAAGATCGCCTTCTTTAAACTCCTTATTATGGATGTACTTGTCATGGAGGTACTTCATCTTCTCTTTGTAAAGGGACGAACTTGTGTAAGCATGATACCGGATTTCATCAAGCTCATTCAAATGTGCCACTCATTCATTTGCATCGACATACCATTCAAGATTAAGCTTCTTCAGTGCCCACATGGCCTTATGCTCAAGTACAACCGGAAGATGACACGCCTTCCCAAACACTAATCGATATGGATACATCCCAATCGGCATCTTGTAGGTCGTCCTATAAGCCCAAAGAGCATCATTAATTTTTCTTGACCAATCAGTCCGGTTGGCATTCATAGTCTTTGACAAAATACTCTTGATATCCCGATTAGAGACTTCAAAATGTCCACTTGCTTGAGGATGGTAGGGGGTTGAGACTTTATGAGTGACACCATACTTGGTGAGTAAGGTATCAAAAGCCCGGTTGCAAAAATGTGAACCCCCATCACTAATAATGGCCCTCGGAGTACCAAACCTCGTAAAGATGTTTTTCTTCAAAAATGCCACCACACTTCGAGCTTTGTTGTTGGGTAAAGCCACGGCTTCAACCCATTTTGACACATAATCCATAGCTACCAAAATGTAAGTGTTCCAACAAGAGCTCATGAACATCAAGGATATCAATCTCCAAGATGGTGGTGAGGGGCATCTCATTCTTCTTAGAAATCCCACAGGCCCTTTGGCATTCATCACAACACTTGACAAGATCACTAGCGTCCTTGTATAGAGTAGGCCAATAGAATCGTTCTAGCTCCACCATGGTGACTACCATACGGTGAAGAGTGGCAAGCCTCAAGAATTCCCATTTGTTCTTCCTCCGTCACACATCGCCGGATCACACCATCGGTACATATCGGGAAAAGATACGGCTCATCCCAGTAATTGTCCAAGCCATCCCATTTGAGCTTCTTCCTTTGGTTTGAAAAGAACTCATTCGGTACAATGCCGCTCACAAGATAATTGGCTAGATCGGCAAACCATGGCATCCCGATCATTGAAACGGCTAGGAGTTGCTCATCGGGAAATGAATCATTGATCTCGAGGCCATCATGTGGCCTCCCCTCCTCCTCCAATCGGGACAAGTGGTCCTCCACTTGATTTTCACTACCCTTGCGGTTTTGAATCTCCAGATCAAACTCTTGCAATAGAAGCGTCCACCGCATTAACCTTGCCTTGGAAAGCGCCGCATGGCCGGTGTGAGCAATCACCTTAGTACCCATCAAATACGGCCGGAACTTCTCCATAGCAACAACAATAGCAAATAGCTCCTTTTCGGTCACTGTGTAGTTGATTTGGGCATCATTCATGGTCTTGCTGGCACAGTAGACCGGATGGAAGATTTTGTTGATTCTTTTCCCCAACACTGCTCCAACCGCAATATCGTTAGCGTCACACATGAGCTCAAAAGGCAAGCTCCAAGCCGATGTGGTAATAATAGGAGTAGTAGTCAGCTTGAACTTAAGCAACTCGAATGCCTTCATACAATCTTCATTGAAATGGAACTTGGCATCCTTCTCCAAAAGTTTGCACAATGGGTTCACCACCTTGGAAAAGTCCCTGATGAATCGGCGATAGAAACCCACATAACCCAAGAAGCTCCTAACTCTCTTCACGGATGTAGGGGGAGGGAGTTTGGAGATCACCTCAATCTTAGCCCTGTCGACCTCAATACCATGCTTTGAAATATTGTGTCCGAGGACAATGCCTTCCTTGACCATGAAGTGATACTTCTCCCAATTCAACACCAAATTTGTCTCCTCACATCTATCCAATACCCTATCCAAATTGTTCAAAAAACCTTCAAACAAATTTCCAACCACAGAAAATCATCCATAAAGACCTCAAGAATATCCTCCACCATGTCTGTGAAATTAGCCATCATACACCATTGAAAAGTCGCCGGTGCATTACACAACCCAAATGGCATCCGCGAGAATGCAAAAGTACCATAGGGGCAAGTGAAAGCGGTCTTCTCTTGGTCNCATCAAACTAAAGGGAAGAATATATACATACCAAAGGGGAAATAAAGATAAAAGAAAAAAATAGCATAAGAGTTATGACAGGCCAAATGTCAAATGTCAATGTCAATTAAACAAAATAGACCACCCCCCAAATGAAAATAAGCATTGTCCCCAATGCGTAACAAAAAATAAGAACAGGGATAGGGTAGAGAGTTAAGAGAACTCCCTATGTGGTCTCAGTCTGCATGGGATCATCAGCACCCTCGGTCACTAGCTTCATCTCATCATCGCCTGGTTGAGGGACAACAGGGTTGCTGAGCATCTGGATCATCTCCTCAGTGGTGTGGGCAGTCACAGCCAGCTCTTAGACTGGACGGCTGCTGCCTCTGGTGCCTCAGGTACTGTAGGTGCTGCCTATGCTGCTGGGGCTGCTGACTCCATAAGCAAGTCCAATGGTAAATCTCCGGCAGATGTAATCTTTTCAATCTCTTTGCTCAGCTTCTCCACCGACTTCTTTGATGCCTGAAACCTCTGCATCTTCTTGACCTGCTTGCCCAAATCCTTAATGACCTTCCCATGCATCACTAGAGTATCTGTAATGGTCTTCTAGTTCTCCAAGATCTTCTTTAATGTTTCCTCCACTGACGGAGGTACCTGTGGCTCTGCTGGGGCTGAGGACTGTGCTACAACAGCACTGGATATGTGAGTCAGCTTTGTAGTAGCTGCTTGCATCCAGTTGTTGAGACTCGCCAATGTCTGGGAGACTCGCAGCGCAGTCTGAGGATAAGTAGATGAGGCCGGCACTGATAATGACACTGATAGTCTAGCAAAAGAAGGTGGTCCGGAAGATGAAGCTGGCATGGTTGTGTCCTGGTGGAAGCACGGCTATTGTGCAGGCTCGGTAGCTGAATTAGTGACCACTACCNGTGTTGATGATGAGGTATTAGAGGAAATAGGTGGGGGAGTTCCAGGATTGTCTTGAGGATTAGTCATGGCGGATAATTTCTGGAAATATTTTGGGGATTTTTGGAGAAGAAAAGGGTTGTCAGAAGGATTAGAGAAGTGAAATGACGGTTATGAGTGATGAGAGAGGGTTTGGAGTGTATTTAAAGAGGGATCATGATTAAGCCTGTAACGACAACTTTTTCAGAGGTCAATAAGAAGTCTAATCAAATTAGAGTTTCGGTCTCTTTAGAGATAAATGAGTGACGCTAGTTTTTAGGAAAAAATCCCGTTTTAGTTAGACTCCTAGGATAATGAAACTGGTTCAATGCTCAACGGATAGAATTTATGAAAGTTTGATGTAATTAGGACTTCTGCTCATGGTTGATAATTTTATCTTTATAATTGTGCAAAGTATAGAAACATACCTGAACTTTCTTATGAGCATATACTGATGAACCAGGTTCTTCAAGTAAAACTTCCCTTGATCATGCCTCAAATGTCAGAATAGAAAAACTTTGTAAGAGATTAAGGATTCATATAAACACATGTCACAGGAGTATACTAATCAAGTATGAGACTGAGTAAGAATTAGTCTAGATATTTACATTGAATTAAGAAATCCTAACAAAATTTTTTTTTCTTTCATCTTTTTCATTTTTTTTTCATTGTGCATTCTGAACTGGACCTTTTAGGTGATCTTAATCATCCCTAATTCCAACTTGTTCCTTTCAATGTTTTCTCTAATCAGTGCTTTAGTGAAGATGTCAGCTATTTGTTTATCAGTAGCACAAAATTCTATGGAGATTAACCCTTTCTCATAGTTATCTCTTAAGAAGTGGTGTCTAACATCTATGTGCTTGGTCCTTTTATGATGAACAGGGTTCTTTGTCATACTTATAGCACTAATGTTATCACAGAATATTGGTATGCATCCCACTTCTATACCAAAGTCTACTAATTGTTGTTTGATCCACAGTAATTGAGCACAACAAGAAGCTGCAGCCACATACTCAGCTTCAGCAGTAGATAGGGCTACTGAATTTTGTTTCTTGGTGGCCCATGATACAAGACATGAACCAAGAAAGTGAGCCATACCTGAAGTGCTTTTTCTATCCACTAGGAAACCTGCATAGTCAGCATTAGCATAACCTACTAGATCAAAATTACTACCTTTAGGATACCATAGGCACAATTCAGTAGTCCCCTTCAGATATCTCAATATCCTCTTGACAGCAGTCAAGTGAGACTCTTTAGGATTAGCTTGAAAACGAGCACAAAGTCCTACACTGAAAACAATGTCAGGTCTGCTGGCAGTAAGATACAAGAGTGAACCAATCATACCCCTATACAACTTTTGATCAACTGATGAACCAGGTTCATCAACATCTAATTTAGTGGCAGTTGCAATAGGTGTATCTATTTCTTTAGAGTCTTCCATTTTAAACTTCTTGATTAGTTCTTTTGTATACTTCTGCTGATGAATCATGGTTCCATTTGGACTTTGTTTGATCTGCAAGCCTAGGAAAAAATTTAGTTCGCCCATCATACTCATTTCAAACTCACTTCCCATTAATTTTGCAAAGTCCTTACTCAACCTATCAGAAGTGGCCCCAAATATTATATCATCAACATATATTTGTACAACAAGAAGATCTTTACCTTTTTCCCTTAGGAACAAAGTGCTGTCAATTTTACCTCTTTTGTACCCATGTTCTAGAAGGAATTTTGACATTCTTTCATACCAAGCTCTTGGGGCCTGCTTGAGACCATAGAGAGCTTTATCTAGCTTGTATACATGATCAGGACATTCTTTACTTTCGAATCCTAGAGGTTGTCTCACAAACACTTCTTCTTTGAGATAGCCATTTAGGAAGGCACTTTTGACATCCATTTGTTGAAGAGTGAATTCCATATGTGCTGCAAAGGCTATGAGGAGTCTAATTGCTTCAAGTCTAGCCACTGGAGCAAAAGTCTCATCATAATCAATTCCTTCCTCTTGACTATAGCCTTGAACCACCAACCTTGCCTTATTTCTTGTAACTGTTCCATTTTCATCTAGTTTGTTCCTGAAGACCCATTTTGTCCCAATGACTGACCTGTCTTTTGGTTTTGGAACTAAGTGCCAGACTTGGCTTCTTTCAAATTGATTGAGCTCATCTTGCATAGCATTGACGCAATCTGCATCTTGTAGAGCTTCACTCACATTTTTAGGTTCAATGAGGGACAGAAAAGCATCAAATGCACACAGGTTCTTCAGTTGTGATCTTGTCTTGACCCCAGATGTTGGATCATTGATGATGTTCTCAATGGGGTGAGAACTCAGGTACTTGTAAGATTTCCCCACCATCTGGTTCCTGCTAGTTTCTCCTTCATAGTTATGCTGCAGAGGAACAGGTTCAGGTACAGGATCCTTCAGATTGGTTCCCCCTGTCAGGTTGCCCTGGGTGAGAGGACCTGTTCCATCACCTACTCCTTCCTTTGATGCCACTTCGACTTGTGCTGTGGCTTCAGTCAATTGTCTCACCAGTCCAATGGCTTCATCTTCATGTTCCTGTCTCTCAGAAAGAGTGTTAGATTCATCAAACACAAGATGTACACTCTCTTCAACACATAGA